>NW_008795022.1:4101-7892 GCF_000699145.1 Aptenodytes forsteri | reverse complement strand
TCCCTCCTCCTGCTGGCCACACTATTTCTGATACAGGCCAGGATGCCATTGGCCTTCTTGGCCACCTGGGCACACTGCCGGCTCATGTTCATAGTATAAATAAGATTTCTAATTTCCTACTATCTGAGATATGAAGCTGACTTAAAGCCTAATTATCATCTCTTTATTTTTAAAATCACAGAATCACTGAATAATTTAGGTTGAAAGAATTCTTGGGAGGCCACGTGGTCCAGCCCCTTGATCAAAGCAGGGCCACATTACTTGAGGTTGCTCACAGCTGTGCCTGATGAAGTGCTGAATAGCTCCAAGGTGGGTGTCTCTGCAGCCTCTCTGGGCACCTGCTACACTTCTTGACTACCCTTTTTGTTGCAACTTCTGGTCACTGCCTTTTGTATTATCTCTGTGCATCTTTGAGAGGAGTCTAGCTCTGTCTTCTATATACCCACCCATTAGGTAATTGAAGAAAACAAAGTAGGTCTTCCTTATTTTTTTTTTTTTTTCCTGCTTGAACAAACCCAGTTCTCTTGGTCTCTTTCTTACATATCATGTACTCCAGCTGCTCACCATCTTGGTGGCCCTTCACTGGACTTGCTCTGGTATGTTCAAATTTTTAGTGTACTGGAGAGCACCAAGCTGGTCATACTACTTCAGAACCTGTCTCACCAGTACTGAATTGAAGGGAATAATCATTTCCCTCATCCTGTTAGCTACAGTCCTCCTGATACAGCCTAGTATGTAATTGGTCTTCTTTGCCACAAGGGCACAACAGTGACTTATGTTCAGGCTACTATCCACCAGACCCCACAAATTCTTTTCTACAAAACTGTATTCTAGCCTAACACCTAGACAGTACTTTTGAAAGGCGTTATTCCATCCCGTATACAGGACTTTTTATTTACCTTTTTGAACTTTGTGAGGTTTCTGTTGACCCATTTTTCCTACCTGCTAAGGTTCCCCTAAATAGCAATGCATAGGCAAGCCCTAGTGTATGGGCCACTCTCCTTTACTCGGTATTATCCACAAACTTGCTGAAGGTGCATTTCATCCCAACATCAGGTCAGAAATAAAGATGTTAAACAGTATTAGCCCTAGTTTCAGTCCCTGAGGGATGCCACTAGCTGCCAGTTGGACTTTGTGCTGCTGATCCCAATCCTTTGAGCCCAGTGTTCCAGACAATTTTCCACTCAATTTGTAGATGACCTGTTGAAATCCCATCTCACCAATTTGGCTTTAAGAATATTATGGGAGACCTGTGTTGAAGATCCTGCTGAAGTCAAAATAAAAAAATATTCACTGTTTTTCCCATGTCAAAGGAACCAGTTATATCGTCCTAGAAAGCAATCAAGTTGATCAGGCATAATTTGCTTTTGCTAAATCCATGCTGGCTGTTCCCAGTCACCTTACTGTTATTCTTGTACCTGCACATAGCTTCAATGAATATTTGCTCTGTAATCTTCCTCAGGACTAAGGTTAGGCTGATCAGCCTGAAGTTCCCCAGGTACTTCTTTCTTGCTTTTCTTGAAGATTTGTGTGAGAACTGCCCTCTTTCAGTCATCAGGAACCTCTGCCAATTGCCATGACCTTTTGAAGATGATAGACGGTGGCCTCACACTGATACCAGTCAGCACCCTCTACACTGCTAGATGCGTTCCATCTGGTTCCTTGGACTTGTGAATAAATAATTTTCTGAAGTGCTCCCTAATTTCTGAAGTATCTGCTCTAAAGTAATGTTTTATTCCCCCTAGACTGTGCTACTAGATTCGGAGATGTGGGCACCTGAAGATAGACCTTACCAGAAACTAATAGAGAGAGAGCACTGAGTATCTCAGACTTTTCCATGTCCTTTGTCACCAGGTCACATACCTCACTGAGCAGTGGGATGGCAGTTTCTTTAGCCTTCTTTTTGCTGCCAAAGTACCTACAGAAACCTTTCTCGTGGCTTTTCAAATCCCTCACTGGTTTTAGCTCCACCTGAACTTTGGCTTTTCTAATTTCATCCCTGCGTACTCAGGCAATGTCTCTATGTTCATAGCAGGTAGCCCATCCTCCAACCCCATTCATCCTACTTGTGCTACATTCAAAATCCTTTAGTGGAAACAGGATACCCATCTTTCGTAGAACTAAGATTTTATTGTTTGTCTAATTAAAGCTTTAGAAATATAACCAAAATGCAGAAAAGTTACTATTAGTCCAATTACAATATTAGCATTTATAGTTCAAATTAAGAAATTAATACTAAAAATTTATTCACAAAAGTTAAAATTGTTATGTATTAACTATCCATTATCTACTCCCTCTCCCCACCCCAGTATCTACCCACGTATATGTTGTGCTCACCCTTCCAGTTTCCCTGTGGTCAATGTGTCAGCCTTCCTCCAGCAGAATAAGACTGAGTGTTTGTGTGGGTGTTTATTAAAAGGCTTATCAGCATCCTCACTTCTTCACCTGAAGCAGTGTGTTTGCTATCCATGGCTCCAGTTGGGGTTATTGGTGTATTTCTTCTCTTACAACAGTCTACTTTCTTTCCATTGGTTTGCAGCTCAAGTTTCAGTTTCACAATAGCCTACACCTTCCTCATTCAGTTAAAGACTGTTTCCGGATACGAAAACCAAACCAAAACAAACCTCACACATCAATAGCCCTACCTATTTAATGTAACACCTTTTTTGTGAGTAGTCTCCCAGATTTTTGTTGAAATTATCATTGAGCATAAGCACTGCAACTGAGACTTGAGATTTCGTTTTCCTCCTAAACTGCATTTTTTGACTTACCACTGGAGAATGAATATATGCATACAAAAGGTCACAACACATATGCGCACACGTTTGTAGTGCATTTATTTGAGTATAGAAATTTACAGGGTACTGGAAAACCAATGGAATTACCAAAGTCTGACTGAAACAATTGTCTCACATTGAGTCAAAATTGCTTTTTCAACATGCATTATCACTGTCTTGAAAAGTTAAAGGAAAGAAAATATATGTCTTGTTATAATATGTGATTATGTTTCTCATTTATATGTATTCTGCATGAGAGGGATAGAGGTATGTGTTGAGTGCACAGCAGACATTTTTAACCCATCCGATAACCTCAGTCATTTTGATGCTCAGGGCTTTTTATGACATTCCTTCAATTCATCAGGCAGAAATGGGACAGATTTTTTTAACTACTAAATTTTTTAAAGATGCAGAAAGGTTTGGTTGGGTTTGGGGTTTTTTTGTTTGTTTTTTTAAATCAAGAAAGTCTGGTGAAATAAAATTACAGAAGAAAATACAGTTCTGGTATCAGTTGGTATCAGTCAGTATAAACCTGTTCCACTGAGTTCAAAGAGCCTTAATACTTTCTGTTAAATAAGGATTTAGCACTATTTTCCCTTAGTGATTCAAAATAAGTAACATGAGAGGACAATGAAACTTGCTTGATTCTTTTGTTGTTATTCTATTTCCATTAAAAGTATTCTACATAGCTATTTAACACAATTAAAAGCTGCAGCAGTGCACATAGAGCTTTAGTCTAGAAATATGTGATGATACACCGCCCAAGAACAACCGGAATATGAAGTATTTAAATTCAGCTTTTATCCCTGATTACTCATTAATGCAGACACCCTTAAAATACATTCAGTGAACATGGCAAGAGGTAATTTATATGGGGATATCAGTGAGTTCTCTTGTTTACAAACAGAGAAGGACTGGTGGGAGATGTGGTGGTCGGAGCCTGTCTTGGACTTAGTGACTGTGAAATGATAGAATTCTCCATTCTTGGTGAAGTAAGGAGGGGGGGCAGCAAAA
>NW_008795022.1:0-2373 GCF_000699145.1 Aptenodytes forsteri | reverse complement strand
AGAAAAGGAGGCTGAGGGGAGACCTCATCGCTCTCTACAACTACCTGAAAGGAGGTTGTAGCGAGGTGGGTGTCGGTCTCTTCTCCCAAGTAACTAGTGATAGGACGAGAGGAAATGGCCTCAAGTTGCGGCAGGGGAGGTTTAGATTGGATGTTAGGAAAAATTTCTTTACTGAAAGAATGGTTAAACATTGGAAGAGGCTGCCCGGGGAAGTGGTGGAGTCCCCATCCCTGGAGGTATTTAAAAGACGTGTAGATGAGGAGCTTAGGGCCATGGTTTAGTGGGCATGGTGGTGTTGGGTTGTGGCCTGGCCTCGATGATCTCAAACGTCTTTTCCAACCTTAATGATGATTCTATGATTCTATGATGCTATGATTACAAGACAGTATGATTCTATGATTCTATGATGCTATGATTTCAACAAGACAGTACTTCTGTTGGGAAGACTGACTGTAAAGATCTTACTCATAAAACCTCAGCTTCTTAAGGATATCCTATTGCACTACAGTCACCCAACATTGCTGTCCCTGTAAGATATCTCTTCTTTAACTTTTTTTCCAATCATCTCCCAATCATCCTTTCTCCTCTTGTTGCATCTTGAAGCCTTAGCCCCTAACTGCCATGTTCTCCTTTCATTCCGGCTCTAGTGAGCTGCTGAATCATCCTCCCTGGCTGCCCTCCCTTCTGAATTTTTGCTGAATGTCCCTTCGTCTTCTGTTACTGCTTTCTTTTTCTAAAAGTCTGAACACCATTGTCCCACCACAAATTTTGCTTCAATTCTCAATTTACTTGATGTTTCTCCATGAACCCAAGCCCTTTACTTCTGTTTCCTGAAAGTTCCCACATTGCCCTCTCCCTGGGGGTGATGCTCTCCCTCAGTTCTCTTGTCTTAGTCTCTTCTGATTAATCCTATTGCAAAGCCTATTGATAAAGATGTATATCTAATTCTATGTTTATATATAAATTTATACATATAAATTACACACACACTAGAAACTCATGTTTTCTTGTCTTCATTCTATTTATAAGCTAGATAGTAAACAGAATAAATGATTATTAGTGCCATTGAATCTGAAATAAATATTATTAATTAAAAGAAGAAATAAGAGTGAATTCTGCAAACATGAAGTACACTAATTACCATCTAACACAAAATTTAAGATATAACTGCTGATATAACTACTGATGAATAATAAAACTGGGCAGAACTCTTAAGGCCTTAGGACCCTCTTCTATTCAGGAAACATTGTTTCTGGTTCTTTTCTAATAAGTCTACATCTGGAATGCGGTGTAGGGCAGTCCTACTCATTTCATTATAATAAAGGTATGGCAAGAAGATAAAGGGCAGAGGGGAGGGCAGGCAGAATACATGAAGCCAGAGAAATATGAAAACTTAACTTGAACGAGTTATCTCTTCAGACAAAAAGAAAAGATTAAAAGGTGATGTCTTCTGCATAGAAGAATATGAAGAAATTAGCCACAATAGATGTTATAAGGTTATTTAACTTAAACGTTGATTATATGAACAAGTAGGTACAAATATAAGTTTAAAAAAGAACAAAGGTCTAAGAGACTTTGTTATCCAAAAAAATATAGGGGCACATACAGAATAAATGTGGTTGCAGTGAAAGTTTCATCAGAAAAGACAACTGATTAAATTACTCAAGATCTCCTTTCCATTCAGGAGTGTCTATCATTATTCAAAATAATGCATTTTTCAAAAGCAAGCATAGTGGTTTTGATTCATCAGCAAATGATTTTTTTTTTTTAACGTAAACTAACATTATCTATATTATTCTGGGAGAAATGAATGATTATTTTTTATGCAGTGAGACATATTCTGTACTTCTCCAAACATCTTATTCAAACTCATATGCACAAGTAATTTAATGGCATAAAAATAAAAGCAAAGATCACAGTGTGATAATATATATATTTAAGTTCAGAGGCTGGTCATAATGCAAGTCAAAAGCTGTAACTGTCAATCATGATATGGACAGATGCATAAAGCATAATTTCTCATATAATGGTGATGGTGTCATTTGCTCTGAACTTCACAATCTCTTTTTTGTCCTGGCCAGACCTCTAATGAGAGGAAATCAAGCCAGCAAGGGAGACACAGAGAACCTATAATGCATATACAGAAAAACTTTAAGGACATGTTTTGGGATCAAAGTACTTTATGTAATGTATATCTTGATCCTTCTATTTAAGGAGTGTCCAGCATTATCCTCCTCTTTTTTCCAGTAAACATAATGCATCGGGTTAGTCTGCAGATGGACCTGTCCTTCTCAAATATGTCTGCTTAGTGTGTAAGAATATAACAACTTTTCATTATTGGGGACCAGTAATGCAGAAGAATGGATGGTTGCA
>NW_008795021.1:4361756-4368826 GCF_000699145.1 Aptenodytes forsteri | reverse complement strand
CTGATATATGAAATTAAAAATAACAGTCCTAAACCTTTACTTATGGGAATATTCATCCAAACTCAAATGTATGGGCTAGTAGTAAATACAGAAGTGGTCACCATATCTATATTGTTTAAAAATGCAACTTGACAATTCAGAAAGACATCTATATTGTTTAAAAATGCAACTTGACAAATTCAGAAAGAAGATTATGCAATATGCAAACACAGAAGCATACCTGAGGAGGAAGGCAGGCCATTTCTGTCCTCCTACATTTTATCCCAAAAGAATGTTGAAGAACAGGGATCATTTGCCTTACAGGGAGGATGAATGATAAAGGTATATTCAGCATAATAAGTATAGAGAACAGAGACTGTACATCAGGCAAAGTGGTAACTCCTGTTTTCCTTTTCCTATTCAACTAAAGAGACCTAATTTCACAGTCCAGACCAATAATCTTATAAGCTGACCCATCTGAGTGATCACCACAGCTGTAATAAATCACTTTGAAGGGCTCGGGGTTTACACAATACAAAATTGGCCCCCACTTCTGCCTAAAAAGGCAAGACCAGTCTTTTAATAAGGCCTTGTTTTTAATAAGGCCTTTCAAACTGTATGGTATGTGAGCAAAATCATAATTTATCCTTTGTTATATCAGTGTACAATTAGAGGAGATGAAACATTCTTTACTTGAAGAAAAAGGAAAAACAGTTTTAATTTTTTTTAAAGTAGCTCATAATGGCAGTTTCTGTATTTGATTGCTGTAAGAAGTCAAGCACCTTCAGGCTATGCCCATTCCAAGGGGCTGCATTCAGGCCTAAACTGAAACCCCCTAACCTAGAAGGAAGCCGCAAGGCCCTGCCCGGCTTAGGTGGTAACTCTGCTGTGTCCATCTCTTTTGTGCCTGCCGCGACAGTCGACGGACAGTGGCAGGAGTGGAGCTCGTGGAGCCAGTGCTCGGTGACCTGCTCCAACGGCACCCAGCAGCGGAGCCGGCAGTGCACGGCGGCGGCCCACGGCGGCTCCGAGTGCAGAGGGCCCTGGGCGGAGAGCCGGGAGTGCTACAACCCCGAGTGCACCGGTGAGTACCAACTGGCGTGGGGAGCTGCAGCTCTGCCTCTCCTGCTCGGGAGAGACTCAGGGGCCGGTCTTGCCGGTAGCTCTGAGAGGGGAACCGGGGGTACGCCGGCAGACTCGCGGGCCACCACAAGCCTCAGCTGGCTGCAAAGGGGCAGAGCAGCCGCCTCCAGCTGCTCTTTTATTTGATGAGCCACCTGGAGATAAAAAGCTAAAGAATACCTCCAGAAACACTGCATGATGGGCTGCATATCAGCTTTTTGGTTTTATCACCATTTAAAGGATATTCAGCAGTTTTAGAAAGATATGTTTGAGGCCTAAAAAACTTGATAAAGTGTCTCGTGAACCTAGAAAGTAAAGAAGTATGAACTGGTTCCCTTTTACACTGAGACTACGTCATGATCCTTTGGAAGTATAAAAGCAGCCTTCCAGGGCGGGTAAATTACATTTATACCTACTTTTAAGCCTCATTTGTACTGTCAGAGCATGTAAAAATCAAGTTCCTAAAATATCATATGCAAAAATGTTTTTATTTAGATTTTTAAAGGGTAGCTATGCATGTTGTAAATGTGTATCATTACGATACAACAGCATATACAAGTACATAGAATAAAATATACAAAAGGGACAATGTCTGTTTTGCAGTCTAAGTGTAGGTTAATGTGCACCAATTCTTTTCATTTTATCTCAAGATGAAAGTCATTTAGACAACAATCCCATATTTAGGAGTCAAGTAGAGACTTCCCCATGTTCCTTGTGCCTACATCTACCACTTCTGTCACTGTTGTTTATATCGGGGGGGGTTTCTTCTCTTAGCCGAGTAAAGAATATCCTCCTTTATGACTGTCATTATGTCATCGCTGCAACTATATTTCTCCAAACAGCAAATGGCCAGTGGAACCAGTGGGGCCACTGGAGTGGCTGTTCCAAATCCTGCGACGGTGGCTGGGAGAGACGGATAAGGATCTGTCAAGGTGCTGCCGTGACTGGGCAACAGTGTGAAGGAACCGGAGAGGAAGTTAGAAGATGCAGTGAACAGAGGTGTCCCGGTGAGATGCAAATATAATCATTGTTATTATCTATACTACAGTATGGCTTACTTTAATGGTTGTCTTTAGGAGAGACAAGATCAATGTCCATAGAGCAATAGCCATAAAGAGACATATCTGGCCTTGCTTTAGACAAGTCACTGCTGTTTTTCTCAGTAGGATTGTGTTTATGTAGCTAGGTGTAAACTAGCCCTATTGGATGTATGAGCAATGCATCATATTTTAAATAAATCAAAATACCATAGTATAGAAAGTTATCAGAAAAATATTTTGTTGCTACAGAAATTCTCTCCAAATGCACTGTTTCTCAAAATATCAGGGTTAGTTTTGTAAATCATGGAATTCCTTTTATCCAGTGTACAAGAGATGTCTTTGTAATACATTTGGGGTAAATTTCAGTGCAGTAAAGATAAGGGCATATTTTAAATAAATCAAAATACCATAGTATAGAAAGTTATCAGAAAAATATTTTGTTGCTACAGAAATTCTCTCCAAATGCACTGTTTCTCAAAATATCAGGGTTAGTTTTGTAAATCATGGAATTCCTTTTATCCAGTGTACAAGAGATGTCTTTGTAATACATTTGGGGTAAATTTCAGTGCAGTAAAGATAAGGGGAAAAGTGAACATTATTGTACTGTATAGAACAAATGAATACATGAGCAACATTTTATAAAAAGGAAAGTAATTTAAAATGAAAAAGGCACTTCTTTCCTGTAATATAATGTTTAAATATATTTCTTTGCAGCACTTTTTACTTTGCCCTCCCAACAAATTTGTCTTTCCCACTGAAAGCTAGTAAAAGTGTATTTTTGAACTTCTTCAAAAGTGATGAGTAAACAAGAACAGCTGATGAATCTGATCATATTTATCTGTAAAGACACATTGTCCTAAAGGAAAAGAATGCATTGTTGGATAGGTGTAAGATAACAAAATAAGGTGTAATTAGTGTAGGATGTCTTAGCCATTCACTTGGGAAATTGTGTGTTCTGAACTGCAAGCCAGGAAGCAGCAAAAATCAATCTAGCAATCACTTTGACTTCTGGACATTTCGATGGCTATGTTCTCTGCTAGTCAGAGAAAGGACTTAAATGGCAGGGATGCTTTGGGTCAGGAAATGGGAAATATATCAGATGTGCATTTTATGTTATCAAGCCCACATTTTCATAGGCAGCATGTTTATCCCTTGACAGCCATCAAAGAACAGTTTTCAAGGTATTTGCAGTACTGTAGAACAATGAATCTCACTGCATTCGAAGAACAACAAAGGGACTATTTGTAGTTATAAAGTTATAATACTATACTGGAGAAGATAACCAAATTTAACTTACTTCTCAAATGATCTCTTTAATTTAAATAAAACATTTACTATTTGAAAAGCAGTACAAAACAGTATTTGTATTGGATTCCTAAACAAATTATAATTTTCATAGTTAATGCAGACTTCCTCTATAAAAGTATAGCACTAAGAGAAGGTTAATGTGGATCTTCTCAATAAGCAGACATTCAGATCAACCAGCTTCCACTTATAAAACCATTCTTGAAATAATTTGCATTTGTATATTTAAAAGTAAAACCGTGCTGCTGCAGTCCAATTTTCAAAGGTTGCCACCTGCTGTTAATAAAGTATTTTACAGATGTATTTACAAGTCTAATGCTCACAGAGCTTTATTTGCCATTTGGTAAATTTACTTATTTACTTGATTAATTCCAGATTAGAATCAGTATGCTTATGGAAACCATAACCTAAAGCACCTTTTATCAAGCTATACTTGTGCAGAAGATTATACATGAATAACAGATTTAATTTATCTCTTTCTAGACTGACATTTACTAAAGCGTCTCAGATTTAAATGTAGACAGAGTATAATTTACCAAAATTTTATAAAATGATATACAGATTTACATTTTAAAAACACCGAGCAAAATTGAAAAGTACTATACAGAGATGATAGTTCAAAGTATAAGCAAATTTCATGATTTGTATGCTTTTCTTCCATAGCCCTAAAATAGTTCAGAAAAGTTATTTTTGTCTCAGTGGTTTCTTTTTCTGTGTAAGTAATTGAGAAACATAAGAGACTAAAATGTTAATTTTTTCTTATATTAGCATTGCTTTGCCATTAGCGTAAGACTAGATCCTCAGCTCTGTAGGTCTGCATAACGTATTTGTAAAGTGGATGAAGCTGCACCTGTTTGTATCACACAGAGGTCTATAGACTTACAGAAAGTTAAATTATATCTGACTTTAAGCTGTGGAAGCAAAAGGACAATAAAACCTTTTTCTATTATGCTGGCTGCTGTTAATAAGATACTTCGCAAACAGAGCTGTTCACTTGACTGACTGAAAATCTTAACTGGACTCTTTGTAGTTTGAGTTCTGCATTATCTGAACATTATACAAGATTTTCTTCATAGTCGATCAGTGATTCTCTTCAAATGGTTTGGGCAGGGACTGAATTACATCAGACACTCCTAGAAGCTGAATATTAGCAGCACTAAGAAAGGCAGGCTCAGAACTATTATCTGAAAGTTGGTTTCTCAAACAGCTTGGTTTCTGGACAAATGTTGAGTATCATTCTTTGTGATTTAATGCTATTCACAATTATAAATTCTAAAACTGTGGTTGTTTCTTTCCATTGTGTAATATTCTGGGAATGAAAAACAAAGATCTGAAGATATTTTGGTTTCAATCATTGCTCCTTTGTTCTATCCCAAATGCCTACAGTTAGATTGCACTCCTAGAAGGTCAGCAATGTTAAGGATTTAGTACTCTGCACTCAAAGTATCCTTTTGTGAAGGACAGCTTCAGCTCTGAACAAATCAGAGAAAGGAAAAAATCTTCTAGATTTGCTAAGCAGCTAGTCACGCATGAACCACTGTGGAAAACTTACACAGGATGAACAAACAATTCCTCTGTCCCATAGGAATAAAGCAGACAGCTAGGTAACAAAAGAAATTGCAACCCATGACTGATAAGGAGTTACATGGCAAGCTGATCAGAAACTTTTTCGAGAAATGTGTAAGACAAATAAGGTAAATCCCATCAAATTTGTCAGTAAAAACGAAGAGACATGAGAACTGATAACAAAGTACAGTATTATTCAGGAGAGAAGACTTCTGTAAATTTATTCTTATAAAAATAAGACCATGTTCTTATAACAGTTTTAAGAATATCTTAGGTTCCAATAAGGTAGTATTGGTTTCCAGAAATACTTAATTCCATAACAGTTAATTCAAAAATAATTCTATACATGTTCTAATATTTATGCTTTACCCAGATTTTACTCAAAACATTTCCTCAATATTTTTCTCATAAGCCTATTGTCAGTGGTAGAAAATGTAATATAGGAGTTGTTTTGACCAAAATATTACTGAAAACAATGACAGACTACCTTGTTTGTTAATAAGATAAGTGCACAACTGCTGCCGAAGACTAGCTAATGATTTCCTATTGAAGGTAGAAGGTTTCTTCAGAGGCGATACTAGCTACGTAAGATACAATATGAGAAGGAGGAAGATTCAAATAATTGTCAACAACTAAAAAATAAAATTAAACCTTTGGGGTTTGTTTTGTCTCTGATTATAACACTATTCTACAAGATGTTCAAAAGCTCTTTTCTGTTGCCTTTGTTTAAGATAATTTTGCCTGTGGCGCTGAATTAGGATTCAAGAGAGGAACTGTAATTCTAGCTTCATTTGTGAACTACTGTGTGGTGTTGGCTAACTTGCTTCACCCTTTCATTACCCTTTCCCGTATTTGTTAGCTGCCTAGGTAGATCATAAGCTCTGTGAGGTTGTGTGTGTCTCTTGCTTTGTCTGTGTGTTGTACAGAGCTTCCTCAGATCGCAGGTGTGTTGATTGCCTCTTGGACACCCATGTCCTCTCACCAGTAATGTCAGAAAAAGACTGTGCTTCTAGACCACTGACTTTGCTGAGTGTTTGTGCTTAGGTGGGATGAATTCAGGCCTATCATTATGGGGGTATAACGTGGTAAATTTGAGTACATGCTCTGTGTGGGAAGATATTGCTGAATCACATCATCAGTGAAAGAGAGATCTGGTTTTTATTTACCAATTTTAGTAAATTTACCTCAGTATTTGCTGTTTGCTTCTAAATTTTAGCAATTCTCTATGATTTTGTACAGCTAATTCACATTTATCTGTGGATGTGTTATGAATTAATTGTGCCATAGTTACAGAAATACTTCAAATGGTCCTGAGCAGAGCCAGCATGGCCAGCAAGGCTTTTTAACTCAGATATAATACAACTCCAGCGTGACTGTTATGTCTCCATGGGCAACATGGGTTGGAGCCTCACAGATGCTATAATGTGGGTGGGTGCCTGATTAGTAAGCTCTGCCAGATATACTTTAGCTTTGGGAAGAACTGGTGTCCTAGTTTCAGCTGGGATAGAGTTAATTTTCTTCCTAGTAACTGGTACAGTGCTGAGTTTTGGATTTAGGATGAGAATGATGTTGATAACACACTGATGTTTTAGTTGTTGCTAAGTAGTGCTTATACTAAGTCAAGGACTCTTCAGCTTCCCATGCTCTGCCAGGTGCACAAGAAGCTGGGAGGGGGCACAGCCAGGACAGCTGACCCAAACTGGCCAAAGGGATATTCCATACCATATGACGTCATGCTCAGTATATAAACTGAGGGGAGTTGGCCGGGGGGCGGTGATCACTGCTCAGAGACTGGCTGGGCATCGGTCAGCAGGTGGTGAGCAATTGCATTGTGCGTCACTTGCTTTGTATAGTCTTTTTATTATTATTATTGTTGTTGTTGTTGTTGTTGTTGTTATTACTATTTTACTTTATTTTATTTCAATTATTAAACTGTTCTTTTCTCAACCCACGAGTTTTCTCACTTTTACTCTTGCAATTCTCTCCCCCATCCCACTGGGGGAGGGGAAGTGAGCAAGCGGCTGTGTGGTGCTCAGTTGCTGGCTGAGGTTAAACCAC
>NW_008795021.1:4359227-4361724 GCF_000699145.1 Aptenodytes forsteri | reverse complement strand
GAAGCATTGAGATAATGACAGATCTGACTAAAGTGTGTTGAAACAAATTTGTTATCAGCTTTCATTATATTAGTTTAGTAGTTGCTGGTCATGATGTTGATTTATTTGCTCTCAAAGTTGTTGTATTTGTTCTCAGAGTTGTGTTATGTAACACTTTACTTGCTGTATATACTGATTATCAGTATTTATGTGCTGTTTATCACCTCTGGGAGGGGGATTAAGGTTATTGTTTTGCTGTACTGTGTAACACTGGCTTATGGTATGATAAAATTACTGGTTCTGAGACCAATCTGGTATTTGTACTCAACATTGCTGTCACCTCTGTACTTTGGGAGCCATCTATTGGAAATTATTAATAATTACACTTTTTACTTTTTCTCCTTGGAGAGCCAATCTATGGGGAAGACACCTTCATCCATCTTCCCTTTCTCCTCCAGGCTAGTTACAATAGCTCTTGAGAATTTTGAATATCCTTGGGATGTTCAAACCAGCATGTTCCTGTTGCTGTCTCCTGAATATGTTTCAGGTCTTGTTTAAGGTTAAACAACTATTTAAGAATACTGTGTCTACTCCAATCCCGACAACAGGCACTGCGGTTACTCCAACCCCCATGACAGGCACTGCAGCTGAACTAGAGAACCAACCCATGCCAGTATCAGTCACCCCCATACACAAGAATAAATATTGGAAGTGAAAGTCAACTCATTTAGTAAGGGATGAAGAAGCTCCTCCTAAGAGGGAGCAGCAGGAAGAAGCATACTGCCCTGCCAGTGAGGAGGCAGACTACTCTAAAACAGGGCCATCACGATAACAGGAGGAGGAAGAGGAAGAATTCTCCACTTCCCCCTGTGGAAGAACTCGTCGTGAGGGTTCCTCCTCTTCCTCAGAGGGAGAGGAAGAACTCATAAATGAAATGGTAACAACCCAATCTCTATCCCTGAGTGAGCTGCGAGATATGTGAAAGGATTTCAGCCGTCGTCCAGGCGAGCACATTGTCACCTGGCTGCTCCGATGCTGGGATAATGGGGCCAGTAGCCTGGAATTAGAGGGTAAAGAAGCCAAGCAGCTGGGATCCCTTTCTAGGGCAAAGGGGCGCAAGCCCTCAGCCTCCGAAGGCAACTCCTGTCAGGTGTGAAGGAAAGGTATCCCTTCAAGGAAGATGTTATATGTCACCCAGGCAAGTGGACCACCATGGAGAGAGGTATCCAGTACCTGAGGGAATTAGCCATGCTGGAGGTGATTTATGATGACCTGAACAACAAACAGGTATCCAAAGATCCAGATGAAGTCAGGTGCACACAACCCATGCGGTGCAAGTTTGTACGGAGTGCACCATTGTCGTATGCCAAGTCATTGGCAGTAATGACCTGGAGAGACGGAGAGGGACAAACAGTGAATGAATTGGCTGGCCAACTCCAGCAATACAAAGAAAGTCTCTCTTCCTCCCTACGGGCCTGCATCTTGGCTGTGGAGAAAATGCTGGACATGCTAGCCGAGAACCTGTCCCAGGAGTTCCAGCGATTCAAAGAGGATATGTCCTGCTCCTCACCTGTATGGACCAGTATCTCAGCTATTAGGAGTAAGCGTTCCTCTGCTCAAGAGAGAGGATACAGTGGGTATACACCACGGGCCACCCTGTGGTTTTACCGATGCCACCACGGAGAGGACATGAGGAAGTGGGATGGAAAACCTACCTCGACCCTAGAGGCACGGGTACGTGAGTTGCAAGGGAAAACAATGACAAAAGGGGGTGCTTCCAGGAACATTGCTGCTCCAGTTTCCAGTGAGTAGTTCCCCAGGCAGAGTAGAAGGGCTGATCTTACTTCTGATCTTAATGAAGGGAATCCTGACTCATATCTACAAGAAGTGAGTAACGAATACTATGACCAGGACTAGAGGGGCCCGGCCTCCAGACAGGTGGAGGAAGGGGACAACAGGGTTTATTGGACTGTGTGGATTTGGTGGCCTGGCACATCAGACCCACAGGAGTAATAAGGCTTTAGGGGACACCGGTGCACAGTGTACCCTAATGCCATCAAGCTATACAGGGGCAGAACCCATCTGTACTTCTGGGGTGACGGGGGGATCCCAACAGCTAACGGTACTGGAGGCCAAAGTGAGTCTAAGTGGGAACGAGTGGCAAAAGCACCCCATTGTGACTGGCCCAGAGGCTCCGTGCATCCTTGGCATCAACTACCTCAGGAGAGGCTATTTTAAGAGCCCAGAAGGGTACCGGTGGGCTTTTGGTATAGATGCCTTGGAGACAGAGGAAATTAAACAGCTATCCACCTTGCCCGGTCTCTCAGAGGACCCTTCTGTTGTGGGGTTGCTGAGGGTCGAAGAACAACACGTGCCGATCGCCACCACAACGGTGCACCGGTGGCCATATCGCACCAACTGAGACTCCCTGATTCCCATCCATAAGCTGATTCATTGACTGGAGAGCCAAGGAGTGATCAGCAAGACTCGCTCACCCTTTAACAGTCCCATATGGCCA
>NW_008795021.1:4353295-4355229 GCF_000699145.1 Aptenodytes forsteri | reverse complement strand
TCCCCGATTCTCCCCCCCATCCCACCGGGGGGGGGAGGGTGAGTGAGTGGCTGTGTGGTACTTAGTTGCCGACTGGGGTTAAACCACGACAACTGCTTTGTTTTTTATGCGCAGCATTTGTTGATCCAAGATATTTGTACAATGTGTTGAAAGGCACAGTCAGCCAGGGACCAGGAAAACTTCCTTGCCTGGTAAGTAGCCACACTCTTCTAAGTTGTGACTTGCTCCTGCACCTCTTTCCTGATAACTCTGGGTCTTGGGAATGCCTTTTACTTTGAACAGAACACACAGATGCAGAGATTATCTCTGGCACTAGGCTAAAGTTAAAACATAATCTTGAGTTCTGAAAAGTGTGATGCAAAAGCTCACAAGTAGTACCCTTCCAAATAGATGGGAAATCTCTGATATTACCTGTGACTTGCTAACATAAAAGATAAAATATGGTATATATAAGTATGCATATATATGCTTGTATATATTTTTTTCAGAAAAAAAATCCATTTAACATTCAGTATTGGGAGGGAAGTAAGAGTTTTAGTTCTGAGAATCAACACCTAAAGTGTTGATTAGTGAACACAACACATTTGAAATGGCCACAGCTGCATGACAAATATACTTCTCAAAGAGCTCTAAGCTTTAGCAAATTTATGTAATTTATAATATTACCTCCTTATTATGTTCATTTACGCTCCCCAAATCAGAACATTTCTTTTGTTTATAAGGTCATAATAGGATGGTAATTGCATTTGCTTATGTCACCAGATGGCTTATGTTTATCAAAATCTGGCTTTTCCCATTGTAACACTGGCCTGATGCATTCACTTTTTGGGCATATCTGAAGCAATGTTAGTATTCTAGATTAGGAATATAACCAACTTTCTTTGGGTTTTGCCATTAATGGATCTCTAGTTTTTTAGCAGCACCAACGGTCTTGATTTATGATTCAGGAATGCTGATGGTGAGGCAAATTTAGCAAGCAATTTTTCTGCCCAACTGTGATTCATATTAGTATTACTGAGCCATCTGCAAGGTATTCTTTGTCTTCCACAAAGAGAGGGTACAGTTTTGTGCGCAAGTCTGCTCAGTTCTCTTACTCACCTCACTCTTCTGTCAGCAGAAGTACAAAACAGGGAAGATGGACAGTTTTATGGATTAGGTAATGGGATGGGCAAAATCTGTATTCTGTTCCTGCCTCTGCTAGAGATCTCCCATGCAACCATGGGTGAATCATTGAATAGCTTTCTGCCTTATCACCCCATCTGCTATAGTGATAAAATTTCCTTTCTCTTTTCCTTTTTCTTGTTTTGTAAATGCTTTGCTGTAATACAGTAGGGTTACAATTTTCCTGAAATACATATAATAATACTTTTAAACAACTCATGGCTTTTCTCTGCTGAACTTGGAATTAATTAGGTTTCAGTAACTAGCGTTTGTCAGTGCTTTAAGTTGTGAGATGACTTCAGCCAGATGTTTGCTGTGTTAATCTAATTTACTCCAAAATCATAAACTGGGAATCTACAGTAAAAATACAAAGAGCAAAAGGAATCTGTAAGTCATGACCACGTGAAAATAAAACACGAAGCATTTGCAGAACCTTCTTTTTCCCCATGCAGTTCTGTTACTACAAATTTGTGAAAATATTTTTTCCTTTTAAATGGTGTTGCAATAACCAGTAAAAGGCCATTTTGTTTTATAGCTTCTCAGTCCCACATTGTTGACTATACTTGCTTAATTACCAACTTGTACTGAAACACATTTCAAAGAAATAACCTGCTTTTTAGTCTTCAGAGTATACAGCTCTCATTTGATGCTGTATTGTGGTTTCAGCATGTGTATACAGCACATTTAGTGCTTCAGTTGTGGTTTCAGAACTGATTCTTTCACATACAGTTTAAGTTTTAGAAAAATCTTTAAAAATTTTAATGTAAGATAAG
>NW_008795021.1:4345482-4353250 GCF_000699145.1 Aptenodytes forsteri | reverse complement strand
ATTAAATATTTTAAATATCATCATCTTCTGATAGATGCTTAATGTTATTGATCAAAATAGAGCAACAAGAAAAGATTCAAACCTATTAACATTGCAGCTACAACCTAAAGAGTGTTTGTTTGCTGAAGACAAAAAAGGCACAGACTATTCTATCTATCACAAAGACAGATATTATACAAAAATTGCAGGTTTTGTATTTTTGCATTTTTGTACTTGATTCTTAAAATTAAACCATATGAAGTTAACATATACATTTCAGGAAAAATTAGGACAAGATTGAAGACTTACTTTTCTGATATAAAATATCTGTTTTACATTAATGCTTCTATTTAAATTCTCATTTCTAAATGACAGCACCTTATGAGATATGTCCTGAAGACTATTTGATGTCAATGGTGTGGAAAAGGACCCCAGCTGGGGACATGGCATTCAATCGATGTCCCCTCAATGCCACAGGTACAGTATTACTTTGAAATTGTACAGTGATAAAAAAGGGGAGAAATCTTTTGCATTGTGTTCTAGACAGAATCATTACTAGACTCGTATACATACGTATATATGCATATATGTGAATATATCTATATAAGCCCCACATATTTACATATGCGTATACATACATATAGTATGTATATGCATGTACATATGCTCTGCCTCTTATAGCTTACATATATGCATGGGTTGGTGGTGTATATATATGTATACACATACATATATATGCATTATAGCCAGAGAGAAAAAGCTGAGAAAAAATCAATTTGACAGGACCTATCAGGCAAAGTGATGAAAATGAAGCAAAACATAAAAATCTTTTTAATTAAGAAAACACTGCTAAAAACCCACCAAGTGAACATTGAAATGTGTTTCAGAATTGTATACTACTCTCTATATGCTGATGATCATTGCATGAAATTATTTTTGTGTGTGCTTTTAAAATAGCATAGAATGTAGTTTAAATAAGGTTCATTCTTTCCAATTGCTCTCACTTATATAAATATTTTCTGTCTTCTTTGTGACTTACAGGCACCACTAGCAGACGCTGCTCTCTCAGTGTTCATGGAGTGGCCTTCTGGGAACATCCAAGCTTTGCTAGATGCATATCAAATGAGTACAGACACTTGCAGCATTCAGTAGGTGCAAAGCCAGCTTTAGTACTTGCTCTGTTTATTCATTACTAATCATTGGTGTGAAAAAAAAACTTATTTACTGTCAAGTCAGATTTCTGATAAGAAATACCAGGAAGAAAATAGACCTAAGAAAGAATAATTTATATTAATGTATATTATTCTGATCTTGCATATTGCTGGTGTTTGAGTAAAAGAAGCTTTGTCTTACTAGAAATGGAAAAATGAATCAGATTCCCTTTTTTCATGTCCACTCTGTGAAATTTTTATAGGGGTCAGAGGTGAGATATATTTTGGTTTATTAGAAAATGAGATGTGAATAAATGAGATTTACTGGAAGAGTGACCTGCTGAGTAATTTTATAATACCTTGAATTCTTTAATTGCACACTAGGAAGTCAGAAATTATATTTCTTTTTGCTATCAAATTTAGAACTTCACCTTCAAATGTAACAATAGGAAATGTAAAGTAACTCTAGATGAAGAAATATTATGGGTTTTTTTCAGTATACTTAACAAAAATTTCTTTGCAAATCATATGCATTATACATTTATCTACTGCCTAAATATGTTTATATGCATAGACGTAATACACTGTATATATCGCATTGTAAACATACTACCATGGTATACGCTAGGTATATTGATTACATTCTATTTCCATAGCCGAAGCATTCAGCCAGGTTAATACTACTGTGGGAAGAGCTCCTTTGAAGATTCTCATGGACAATGTTTTTTGCCTGCATGATATATTTTACTGACATTCTTATTTATTATTACTCTGCCTCCTTTTCCAAAGGCCACTGCTCCATTAATCATTCAGCAGAGGGGCACTAATACAGCCATGTGCTTCATAACTTCCCAACCTCTCAAACAAGTGCAGTAGCACTTCTGTAGCATGTTTAAAAATCTTTGGTGGCTTGAAAGGTAGTAGCCTGGCTGTCACTCCTCAAATCTGGGTTGCCACTTAGAGGAGATTTTGATGAATTCCTTTGAGCTGCATTTCTGTTTCATTAGATTCCAACTTAATTGAGGCCTGGGATTCAGTTTCAGGGTAAGCCAAAGCATTATTTCTAAAATAACACAGAATAAAGTGTCAAAGCAATTTTCCCCACTACAGAGAAACTTTCTCATTTTATATAGCTGTCCGCATGTTGCTCTATCCCTTTAGTGTTCACCCTGGAAAAAACAACAGTAAGTTGGCTGTAATTGTTTTGCATTTTATATTTTTGATATTTTATTCTTTTTCAACAGCTGCATATAGTATGTGTAAACGTACTTTATGGGCATGGACAGCAACACATTTGTATTTCATTTGCTTAGAATCTGTATTTTGGTAAACAGCACAATAAAGGCAATGACTGTAGGTGATATATATACAGTTTTGAATACTAATAATGTCATATTGAAGAACAAAAAATTCACATTTTGTGATTGAAAACATTGAGATATTTCAAAGTAAAGCAAATTACTTCTCTTTTACTTGCTATTTTTTGCATTTAAATATTGCAATCTTCCGAAATATTTAAAGGATTTTGAAATATTTTAAAGGGTTTATTCATCTTGACCTGCCTGACCAGAAGACCATCCCTTTGCTCTTACCTTTTTACATTTCATATCAACATTTATTCATAGCGTTGATCCTCATGCCACTGATTCTATAGTGATATTCAGCCTTTTATTTTTATGTTATTGCTAGAAGTCATTCATAAACAACTCAAACAGTGGGAAATGCTCTTTCATGTTATTCAGTGGTTTGACTTACCTGGCTAACTTTTGGTGAGGCACTGATATTTTTTGAAGAGCTGCAAGTCTGCCTAGCAGGAAGGGATCATTGTTGGACAAAAGAAGGCATTTCTAACCCAGATCAGATTTATGTATTCTTCTATGTTTCCTTTTTCAAAATATTAAATACGATTAGACCACACTATGAAATAATCTTTTGCCAAAGAACATTTAAAAATAACTAAAGCTTCTTTAAAATTACACAAGCATCTAAACATCATCTTATTGCTGCACAAAATTTCAGTCTAGTTTATATGCATACAAATTAAAGGAGAAAAGTGGATTTCTTTTACACTTGGGAGCTGTTCACAAAGAAAATCAGCTTGTCTTACATCTTACTGCTTCTCAAAGTGAACAACACAACATATTTAAAGAATCGTAGAAAATAGAGGTAAAGACCTATAAGGTCATCGCCCTGCAAATGTAGGCTTGTCCCCCCACGATACATATGTCAGCTCTATAAATCCCTGAAAATAGAGCTTTATAAGGAAGCTGCTGACAGACGGTGTTTCTATAATAAATATGTGTGCTTATGAAAGCATTTATGAGATGCCTCAGTGTGCTTAACTTACCAATAATGTTATTTTACTAACTCAGACCAGGAGTAGTGGGGGGTGCCACGCAGTTCTGTGAATGTTCTCATAAAATCTGAGTCTGAGCTGAATCCCTTTCATTTCTTACCTGAAATACATAAATGAAACATAGGTGTATAGTCTTAAAAAATTATATTTCTGAAGTTCATTTAAAGCAGTTGATATATATAATATATATACAATACTTAATACATTAAAGCATGCCTGTCTGGAGGAATACAGACAGATCCCTGTCTCTTTGCCCTCCAAACAATCCACATATGATCCAGAACCAGCCCAGAAGTCATGTAGTTGAATTCACATGGTGCTGTGCCCAAGCAAATACTTTCTAAAGAAAAGCATTTCATATGCTGCGAGCCAGAGAATACTGCCTTGGCCACAGACGCTGCTAACCTGGCTACACAGATTCTAGACTGGAAGCTTACAGTTATACTAGTAAATAAACTAAACAGGGTGACTGCCCAAGCTTAAACACTGTCCTTGCAGTCATCTACACTGTTTAACTGTTTATCTGTTAGCATACTCCCTGACATGATTTAAGACCGTACCAGTGAGCACTCTCCCAAACAATGCCTAGCATCCTTTAGAGGATAGCATGGGAGAGAGACCATTCCCAGCAGGCAATAAAACTATTGTTTTCTGAGACAGAGGAGGGAAAGAGAGATTAGCTTGAGGGGTAGAAGCTGTCTGTGCTCATTGGCCTCAGGGCTAGACAATATTCCTGTGGCTATTTTATTTACCTGTATTTACTATTTATATAGTAAAAACACCTTACATTTGGGCAGCTTGGACTGTGAGTAGAGAAGTTCAGGACTGCATGTGTCCATCAGTGAGGCCACACCTGGAGTACTGTGTCAAATTCTGGGCTCCCCAGTACAAGAGGGATATGATGTTACTGGAGCAAGTCTAGCAAAGGGCCACTAAGATGATTAAGGGACTGGAGCATCTCTCCTATGAGGAAGGGCTGAGAGAACTGGAGCTGTTGAGCCTAGAGAAGAGAAGGCTAAGGGGGGATCTTATCAATGTATATAAGTACCAGAAGAGAGGATACAAGGAAGATGGAGCCAGACTCTTTTCAGTGGTGCCCAGTGACAGGACCAGAGCAATGGGCAACAAACTGAAACACAGGAGGTCCTATCTGAATGTCAGGAAACACTTTTTCACTGTGAGGGTGACTGAACACTGGCATAGCTTGCCCAGGGAGATTGTGGAGTCTCCATCCCTGGAGACATTCAAAAGCCATCTGGACATGGTCCTGGGCAACCTGTTCTAGGTGACCCTGTTTGAGCTGGGGGGTTGGACCAGGTGACCTCCAGAGTTCCCTTCCAACCTCAACCATTCCATGATTCTGTGATTCTGTGACTCCCATGACCCCAGAAAACTGGAAATTCACACAAGGCAGAAATCCTGAAAAGTTAATTCATAGACTTCCACTCTAATAACAGTATGATTTTTACTTTCTTCCTAAAAATAACCTTTTCCTATGAATGTTAACACAGGTTTTCAGCAGATGTCCACATTAAGGCAGAATTCTATTCTATATATAGTATAGAATTTTACCACATAACTGCAGGTGATTGACCCCCGAAGACTTTCCTTACTATATGTAGCTACAGTAGGTTCACTGCCTCATGCACAAAACCTCTTGTATTTTTACAATTTTCTCTATTACTCACCTGAAAGTGACATGGGACAAATTTCAACCCTTAATGAGCAGTATTAAAGTAGCAGAAACCCAGGTAGTGCTGCATGTTCTTCAGCTTGACTCAAGACTTGTATGGAGACCAATACCATAGCTATGCAAATCATGCTAAAATGGCACTATCTTTTAATCTCAAAATCCATTTGGAAGTCTATTTGCAAAAGGTGAAGAGTCAGTAAAGTTAAAAATACACTCGTAATGCTAAAGATAATATACTTTGCTTATAACCCCCAGCACCATGAATAATTTAGGTCTTTTTCCAGCCACTTACAGAATGTGCCAGGCGGAATTACTGCCTCTACTCAGGATAGGCGCTTCAGATGCAGGGTACTGGCACCTCAGAAGAAAGCAGGGTTTTCCATTGGTTAAATGGAATTGTCTAGATATGTGGACCACTTTTTGATACATATATCAATATTGTACTTAATATTCTATTGCAACAGTTTCAGAGTAATTCACAATCTTTAATTAATACATCTCCTCAACATATGCTTGAGATCAGGCTCTACTGCGTCTCCATTTTTTGTTGATGGGGAACTGAGTGAGACAATTAAGCAGGAAATTTATCTCTGGTCTTCTGAATTAGTGCCTAGCCACTGTTCCTTCTTCATGTTCATACCTCTCCATATGAGAGCTCTGAAAATCCATGGCATGGTAAAAATGTAATAACTGCAGGGCCTCTGAAGAGACTATACACTGGAACATGATGAAACAGTGAAGGGGAATGGTTTGGCTTGTGGAGTGGAGATTGTCAGTCAGCTTGCATCTTTCGAGAGCACAGTGCCCTACATGATTCCCATGTAGGAGCTTGAGTAAAAGCAGTTAAGAGGATGATGCACTTCAGCTATGCCACAAATGTACAGCCTGTACTTTCATTAGTTTATTTTACCTTGTGCGCTATGGAATGCAGGTCCCTTTTAAAACTAGGGATGATAATTAGATTTCTTTGAATAACGGAACCAATTAGTCATGTATAATTTATCCAACATTTGGTACAAATCAATCATCAAATGAATTCAACAAGTACTGTTCGACCAGCTTATACAGCTGGTTGAGTAATATGAAAAATTATTCACTGAACAAATTAAGGGACGAAAATGCCAAAATCCATGAAATAAACCCTTCGGTAATTATTTCGTTAGCTCTAATAATAATACTTAAAGAACCTAATTAGGATTATTCTTACTAAAGCACTATAAGTGGAAAATGCAAAGTGGTAAATAGGTATGCTTTGCCTTCTGGAGTCATAACCTAGAGGATCAAACAATAACTTGATGAACAGAAAAAGAAACATCACAGATTATATATCAGGTTTTGTTCTGGATTTCTTGTACTGCCCTAGTGTGTTTGCAGTACCTGCAGCTTTGCATTAAGAAATGCTCTTAGTCAAGCATGGTGTTTCAGGACTGTTACCAGTCACCTTCGCAGCTAAGAAGGAATATTTTGCCCAATGATGCACAATTTGTGAAATGTGATCTTGAGAAAGAGGAGATTACAGCAAAGTCAGTCTTCCAAGCGTCTGTTTTATTGTGGATGGAGATGAAGTAAAGTCATAAGGTTGAATAAGATCTAGTGGCAGGGGATATCCTTTCTTCAGTTCCTTCTGGATAGTTTTTAATCACATACTGATCACCAGATTTCAGTTAATAGGGAGGAATTTCCCTGCTTTCTCTAATTCCAGATTATATTCTCAGAATTTGGAGGTTTTTTCCCCTCTGTGGGATAGACATGATTTGGGTTTTCGACCATTTTACCAAATCAATTATTGCTATAGCAGAAATTATGGACCTTGTTAAAGCCTATTCTCTCTTTCTACCTTTGGCAAATAGTTTCATTTTCTGAAAACTGAACTCCTTTAGTCTAACTAGCATATTTTAATCTCTTTAAAGAGTATCTGTTGGTAGTTTAATGGACTGTTATCGATAGAAAAGCAGATTAGATGATGATCTAATGACCCAAACTTAGACTGTATAATGTTATGAAGTATTCTCCTCATTCCTCATTATCTGCTTTTGATCTGGAAGCAGAAAATGGTCTGCCTAATTACTTTACCTAAAATTGAGCTAGTACTTGGTTAATTTGGACTAGTATTTTCCGAGATATGTTTTCGTAAGAGAAAGATGATATCTTCAAAATATTCTAAAGTATTATTCTGCATACTTGAAATTTTATAAATCGATCAGACATTACACAACTCCACTGACTGAATGAATACACTGTCAAGTTAGGTTTAGCATCACCATGAGAGATTGCAAACTGAATCCTGTGGCACAAAGAAATTAAAGCAGAAGACATACTGCATGTATGTATTTTGGCTGCCACAATCTACCAACTGGGCTGTGTAATTGATACTTTGAGACAGACCAAACTTCAAATTTAGTCTTTTGCATTTATTTCATTTCTAGGATTTCAAGTGTATGTTAGTAAGCTATGAATTGTTCTTTCTGCAACAATTGTTTGGTATATAAGGTGATAACTAATATCTGGTTTGGTCTTTATTGCTTTCTCGATGTTAAGTCTAGAAAGGGACCGTCATTGTCGTGGTTTAACCTCAGCCGGCAACTGAGC
>NW_008795021.1:4340342-4345228 GCF_000699145.1 Aptenodytes forsteri | reverse complement strand
AGCATGGGAAGCTGAAAAGTCCTTGACTAGTGTAAGCACTACTTAGCAACAACTAAAACATTGGTGTGTTATCAACATTACTCATACTAAATCCAAAACACAGCACTGTACCAGTTACTAGGAAGAAAATTAACTCTACCCCAGCCGAAACCAGGTCATGATTAATTAGCATGACTTCCTGCATGACCTCTTCTTGAAATAGCGTATCTCTCATAGGAACACATCTAGTCTTCACTGTAAAAAGTGATGCAATGGAGAATGCATTCTCCAAGACTTTTTTTTTTTTTTCAATTTTCAATTCTCATGTTCTTGCAAGTTTCGACCAGCACACCTCAAGTGGGTTGGATCTGCTGAGAAATTTCATGCTCTGCTTTGATGATTTGATTTTTTTTTTTTTTTTTACTTCGTTCATTTGGATAAACAGGGTAAAATCTTTCCTGCGAATAAGAAATTAAACTATTTGTACTGTGATTGGATGTGAGTGACCACAGGACCAAGAATAGAATCAGTGATTAGGAGCCCACAGGCCTACCTCAGATTGTATCCAAGAAAAAAAGTCACTGAAATGCCTCAAATAAGAGTTGATTTCATTTTCATACTCTCCTGAAAACTACCAAATTTGGTACACTACAAGCAAGAAGAGTAAGAAGCAAGACCCCAGCATTAGGAATATCCTACATCATCCTTTGTATGAACAACTGCTTCTGAGAGGCATAGCTAAAGACTTCTTCATCTATTCTTAATCCATACTATGGAATATAGCCATCTAAATTAGAAAAAAAAAAAACAAAATGAACAAAACCAAACAAAAAACCAAGCCAAAACAAAGAAACCACTCACCCTCTCCCCCAACCCCCCCAAAAAAACAAAAACCAAAAACCAAGAAATGAGATTAAAATAGTTTGGTATGGAAGAGCAATGAGTTTTCATAGCTTATGAGATCTTTATGAAATTAATATCTGAAGCCTGTATGACCATTTTTAATGAAAACCATTAATTAATAACACCTTACCATGGAGTATTAGAAACTGATTTTGTGAAATTGAGAAAATACTTGAATATATAGGGCTATTTCTATTTTCTACTCTGTTATGCATGCATTCTAAGTTATAGGATTTATTCAATCAGAAAAAAAGATTATTTTGTGAGGGATCTACTTAAAAAATATTGGTAATATATCACTGACTCACCACACACTGGAATAGCTCTTTTGCCTAAAGTGAGACTTCCTCTAAATGGCTTTTGGACACTCTAGTTTGGAAGAGATTTGTACTATGCTCATAAATAATGAGGAAGACTAAAGCCTGTCATCAAGACACTTTGTTTCTGAAGGTCATCTCCAATAGTATCAGAAAATCTCTACTAAAGCAGCTCATTTTCTTAACCTATGTAGCAGTTTTCAAATTTGGATGATGAAATTCTACATTTAGTTGCTTTGATAAAAATAAAGTACTAATTTGTGCCAATTTGAGTGATATAACTCCTAAATCAAACATGCATTCATGCAAACTGGGCTGCTTTTCTATCAGAAAGAGGTAGTTGGAAAACCAAAACACCTCTTAACTCTTGAGAGATAGGAAGAAAAAATCTGCATATGAAATATCACACTGGTGTCAAGATATTAGCACTTATGAAGGAGTATGGGAACTTAACTAATTTGTGCCAATTTGAGTGATATAACTCCTAAATCAAACATGCATTCATGCAAACTGGGCTGCTTTTCTATCAGAAAGAGGTAGTTGGAAAACCAAAACACCTCTTAACTCTTGAGAGATAGGAAGAAAAAATCTGCATATGAAATATCACACTGGTGTCAAGATATTAGCACTTATGAAGGAGTATGGGAACTTATGCAGGTGAATCGCATATCAAACTGATAATATAGCCATAAAAATGCATTTCTGCAATATTTTAGCCATAAAAATGCATTTCTGCTGCTTCTAGTTCATACTATAATTGTTTCCCCTTTTTCCACAGCAGCGTTATTCACAATTTTGCAAGTGCTTGTCTAAAATATAATTTGATAAAAAGAACTCTGAGGTGAATAACGATTTGCTCAGCTGCAGCTCATTAGAGATGATTTTGTTTTTCGAAATTATATTACAAGGGCAGCGTATCACCCTGTCCATGTACTCCTCACTGAAATGACTGCTGTACTCTGGGGAATGAAAGGTTTCCTCCTAAAAAATTTACTGCTCCTTTTTTGCTAGTTTAGTGCTTCATTTCTTTTTATATAGCTGCAGAGCAAAGCAGCCAGGCTTAGTTTTGTAGATTTGAATGTACAGGCCTCAATAACAACATTTTTGTTCTGCCTCAGTCTATCCTTACCTTGGTATATGTCTGCTCTTCATCTTCACCTTCACAGCCTTTCATAGGCAGGGGAGTTACATCAGTAAATGATCTGCTTTCCTTGCCTTGCCTCCCTTGTAAGCTCAGAATCTGCAGGAGCCAGCTCTGTTTTGTCACTTTGGTATCTTGACAGGAGGATGGCAAACTGTTTTCTCTCATTAGAAAAGAATTGATCAAGAGATTGTGGCAGGCAACAGTTTTCCCTTGCCTCACTAACATTTTCCCACTCTGCATGGGAGAAGATTAAAACTTCAGAAAAAAGCTAATGACTTCAGTATTGCTGTTTGCTTGATGGTGAGGGCACTTACTTGGTTGTGAGAAAGCTCTGCCTGCTCTGCCCTGCCAAAACCATTGCATGGAATTAAATGTTGAGTTTTTGAGTGCTTTTAACACCATGTTATAAAGTTAGTATGGCTTTATTAGTCTCCTAACAGATCTGCTTCACTCTGTAAATAAGTATGCACTTTGCCAAAGAGAGGAAATAACCCAATACTTCAGCCACTCATGAAATATGTAGGCTAGAAACCAACTGCTCCATACCAAGTGAATGGCTGCTTTTTTCATAACTGTCTGTATTACAGCAGGCACCAGAAATGAGCAGCTTAGGGTCAGGAGAGCGAAATGTGTTTAAAGCTACTGTGGTACCTTCTCCATTCATGAAATTATAGTGCTTGATCTTGCCAACATACACATGCACCCCATTCTTAGAGATGCCATACAGTGGGAGAAAATATTTATCTGCTATTCTGCATAAGGACATCACAAATTAATTCAACTGGATAAGTTGCTTTTCCTCCTTTCTGCTTTTGAATATCTGCTTTTTAATAGCCAACCATTCCCACTTGTTAAATGCAAGGAAAAGTCTCCACTACCATCTCAGCATCCATAATCATCTTTCCATGTCTGGTTTATCAAAAAGTAATCTATCCATAATCATCTTTCCATGTCTGGTTTACCAAAAAGTGTGTTAAATGAAATGTGCTCCTGTGGTTTCTGCTGCTGCTGTGTATGCTGCAGCAGCGAGCAGCTGTGTTCCCCGATCACATTGATATTCCAAACCAACCAACACTGCAGCCAACAGGCGAACTCCACTAGGGTATGGCCAAAGGGAAAACAAGAGGTGAAGGCCATTTAGGAACTCAATAAAGAAAGAATTAATCTAATTTTCCCTTAAAGTCTACCAGAAGTGCAGGAACCTTCACTCCAACACAGCTGCAGAATGACTGCAGGAATTTGGCTAGGCAGCTAGCGGCAAAGAAGTGGCCACAGCATCTTACACTTAAAGTCATTCCCTGCTTTTTTGTCCACTACTTCATTTGCTGCATTCCCCCACCATGTTTAAGCTCAGATTTGTTAAGTGTGTGAGGCACAAAGGATTTTTCTCTTGCCTATTACTTAATGCAGTACTCCCATGCAGAAGTTAGGACTCCCCAATAGTGCTAATTTCTTCCTTGAAGAAATAATTCTGCTTTGTCCTGCAAACAGAAGTGAGTGTCATTGGAATGACTGTATAGAAACATAAAATCAAATAAATAAAGAAATTGGTTAAAATCAAATAAACATATAAATTGAAGCAGTTAATCAGAGCTTTATGTTTTAGGGACACATACTTACCAGGATGACCGTGTGCTATAAAAAAAGAAAGACAACTCATTCATAGTATGTCCCTTTGTGACCCCCAGCCTCAGCCATTCAGTCAGTATGGAGAGCCAGGAGATGTTACCTCAAGCAATGTTATGCCTGTCATAGCAAGAAAACAACCCTCTCAGAGTCGTCATTCTTATTTTCCTCTCAACTCTTGCTCTTGTCATGCTGCATTATACATAGAAAACACAAATCTTGAAGACATGCCCTCTGGTTAAAAAAGGAAACAACAATAACAACAACAAGATCTCTCACACAGCATGCCAATGTGAGCAGGATTTAATCACAGATAATTGGAGCATTTAATAGCAGTACTTAATAAAATAATAATAGAAATTCTGGTCAACAAACACAGTGAAAAATATAAGAAGAAAAAAAAAAACATACCCAAAAGAAGTAATCTGTTTAATGATTATTCATTTCTCATCCCTAGAGCCATTTGTTACTCTGCTGAAGAGCAGTCTTACCTATTCAAAATATCTATTAAAGTATTTTGTTGGATCCATGCAGAAATCAAAATACTGAAACTTGGTAATGACTTTCTCTGTGTCATGTTTCAAACCTATGTCATGGTTTAACCCGACAGGCAGCTAAACACCACACAGCCATTCACTCACTCCCCACCTATGGGATGGGGGAGAGAATCGGATGGCCTTCACTTCTGCACAGGCAGCTAAACACCACACAGCCATTCACTCACTCCCCACCTATGGGATGGGGGAGAGAATCGGATGGCCTTCACTTCTGCAAATTAGTTCGATTCACCATCTCCTTCAGCAGTTTCTACAACTTGTCGCATAGGACTCCATACAGCAGCCTTCCACCTCCAATGCTTTCCCACAAGATGACAGGACCCATCAGTGAACAGGGCATATTGCTTCTCATTTTCTGGC
>NW_008795021.1:4339741-4340308 GCF_000699145.1 Aptenodytes forsteri | reverse complement strand
TGGCCAGTCCACGGTCAATTCCAGGATTCCTGGGTGACCGGGGCTTCCTATTCGAGCCCATTGTGTGATCAGTGCGACCCACTTACTCCATGTAGCATCAGTTGCATGATGTGTACAGGGGACCCTCCCTCTGAACATCCAGCCTAGCACCGGCAGTCGGGGTGCCAGGAGGAGCTGTGCTTCAGTGCCGATCACTTCTGAAGCAGCTCGAACCCCTTCATATGCTACTAATATCTCTTTTTCAGTTGGAGTATAGCGGGCCTCGGATCCTCTGTATCCCCGACTCCAAAACCCTAGGGGTCGACCTCGAGTCTCCCCTGGTGCTTTCTGCCAGAGGCTCCAGGTAGGGCCATTCTCCCCGGCTGCGGTATAGAGCACATTTTTTACATCTTGCCCTGCCCGGACTGGCCCCAGGGCTACTGCATGAACTATCTCCCGTTTAATTTGTTCAAAAGCTTGTCGTTGCTCAGGGCCCCATTTGAAATCGGTCTTCTTTCAGGTCACTTGATAGAGAGGGCTTACGATCAGACTGTAATTTGGAATATGCATTCTCCAAAAACCCACGAC
>NW_008795021.1:4336910-4337532 GCF_000699145.1 Aptenodytes forsteri | reverse complement strand
TTGTTCAGGTCATCATAAATCACCTCCAGCATGGCTAATTCCCTCAGGTACTGGATACCTCTCTCCATGGTGGTCCACTTGCCTGGGTGACATATAACATCTTCCTTGAAGGGATACCTTTCCTTCACACCTGACAGGAGTTGCCTTCGGAGGCTGAGGGCTTGCGCCCCTTTGCCCTAGAAAGGGATCCCAGCTGCTTGGCTTCTTTACCCTCTAATTCCAGGCTACTGGCCCCATTATCCCAGCATCGGAGCAGCCAGGTGACAATGTGCTTGCCTGGATGATGGCTGAAATCTTTTTGCATATCTCGTAGGTCACTCAGGGATAGGGATCAGATGGTTACTGCATCATTTATGAGTTCTGCCTCTTCCTCCTCATCTTCTTGTGATGGCCCTGCTTCGGAGTATCCTGACTCGTTCACTCCTTCCTCCTTCCCCTTTTCAGTAGGAGTTTCTTCCCTTACTAAATAAGCTGCCTTTCACATCCAGTATTTCTTCTTGTGTATAGGGGTGACTGATACCGGCACAGGTTGGTTCTCTGATTCAGCTGCAGTGCCTGTCGTGAGGATTTGAGTAGCCACAGTGCCTGTCACCAGGGTTGGAGTAGCGCAGTGCCTGGTTGC
>NW_008795021.1:4314533-4335959 GCF_000699145.1 Aptenodytes forsteri | reverse complement strand
TAAAGACAGTTTAATAGGACAGAAAAGGAAGGGAAAATTATAATAATGATAAAAGAATATACAAAACAGGTGATGCACAATGCAATTGCTCACCATCCACTGACTGATGCCCAGCCAGTTCCCGAGCAGGTGGTCCTGCCACCCCCCGGCCAACCTCCACCAGTTTTTTGTTCAGCATGATGTCATATGGTATGGAATATCCCTCTGGCCAGTTTGGGTCAGCTGTCCTGGCTGTGTCCCCTCCCAGCTTCTTGTGCACCTCCAGCCTTCTCACTGGCAGGGCAGTATGAGAAGCTGAAAAGTCCTTGACTTAGTGTAAGCACTGCTCAGCAACTGCTAAACCATCTGTGTGTTGTCAACATTATTCTCATACTAAATCCAAAACACAGCACTGTGCCAGCTACTAGGAAGAAAATTAACTCTATCCCAGCTGAAACCAGGGCAACCTATTGGTGATTATATGTCAAGGACTAGAATCATTGACAATATTGATGATGATGATAAAAAATGTAATTATGGAATAGATTAAAGTGGCAAAAAAAAATCTCTTGAGCAAAATAATAGGAGTCTTCTTGTGAAAGAGGGTACAGAAAGAACCAAGCATCCCTCTGAGCTGTTCACATTCTTCTTCTAAAAACATGTTAGACTTCCACAGATACTAGATGATTTTTTTCAAAGATTCTCCAATACACCTCATCACATATAGAAGAGCACATATAATTTCTCTAGCATCTGTGCAGAGATTCAGTTTGCCTGAGATGAATGTCTAGAACAGCACAGGATTCTGTGTGATTAAGCTGGCTCTTTTTCTCTAAAAACAAATTACTGCTTTGAGGAGTATTTTGCCTGAGAAAATTTAGAAGTATATGACAGTGGGATGACTGTTTGTATATAGTGAAACAATCCTCATTTTTCTTTTCATCAATGTAAATTTAGAATAAGTTCCTTACAGCACAGGGTTGCAGTGACTTCAGCTGAGTGCACAGAGGCAGATTGAGGCACAATATCTGCAGAAACTTGATGCAGCATATTGCACACTATTACAGTGGATAAATGCAGGAAGGTAAAAGTTCAGTTTCAGGGCTCTCCTTAAACTTTGATGTTTCTGGTTGGGATAAATTATAGGAGACATTTGTTTGGGTTTCAGAATATTTACAGGGACCTGCTACAGAATTATAGAACTGAAAGGAAATTCATGAGATCATTCAGCCCAAACTTCTGTCCCATCAGAATCAGCTATACTTGCATTATTCCAGCGTTTTGTTTTTCTTGACTGTTATTAAGGCCTCCAATATGGAAGACTGCATAGTCTTTTCAGGTAAACTATGGTACATCATTTCCTTTACAGCTGAAAAGTTTTCCTTAATATATATCCTTAATCTTACTTGACACAATGTATACCAATTACTTTTTCCCTTTTCCATTATAATCAAAGGGAATATACGTTTTCCTTCCTCACTGCAGAAACTGTTTAGTTATTAGTATGTTATCATGATCTAGATTGAGACTACTAACTAATTTCACTGATGACAAAGTGGAAAATTATTTTGTATTGCTTTAGCAATCTCCTTCATAAAATTTTGAATGTATAGAAAAGGAAAAAAGACTCTTATATGACATTAGGTTATAAACATTCAGATGCATACCTGAAGACGCATAGCTGTATCTTCAGACCATACTCTGTTTCTTTTAAAAGATGGATGAAATAATATTCTTGAACACTGAAACAGCCTGAAAATAAACAAATAAATTGTCAATAATTAATTATATCAAGGGAAAATAAATGAAACTTCCAGATTCTGTGCTAAGATAGTTAAAGGTCTGTCTGCCGACAATCAGAAAAAAACACCCTGTAATGAAGTTTTTCTCAAATCTGAAAGGAAGAGCTTTCTCACAATGACATCACATTATAGTTTAAACATCAGCATGCTGCCTGAGTTCAGTTCAGTGCAGGATTATACCTATGGGAATATTTCAGCTGCCAAAAATGTATTTTCTGCCTTTTTAATTTATGTGTCTAACTTTAAGCACACAGACTTCAGCATTTTGGTTCAAATCTTTCTGGACTTCAATGATGGTAACTATAAAAGTAAGTTTAATGCAAAATCATTAATTAATATTTATTGAGGGGGTACTATGAATTCCAGCCTCAAGATTAGGAGCCACAGAGGTCAGGTAATGTGATTCAGAGCATTCAAGATAAGTTTTCAGGTGCTCTGGTTTGTTGTCTAGAGGAACCAACACTTTCAAGAGCATTTAGGTTTCTAATACAATTGTGTAATTGAAGTGGCTATTGCAGGTGATGTGAATATTCCTTCCTGTCCTGCATCTTAAGAGCATTATGAAAAATACTTTACAAAATATTAATGTTGGGTTGTGGAGGTGGAAAGCAAAGTGGTTTGCAGATTATGAGCAATTTCAGGATATATTTTTATTTCTAACTGTCTTTCCTCACATCTATCTAAGGCTTCCTAATTCAGGTTCTTATAGTCCCCACTACCATAAAATGTATTAATGCTATCATTAGTAATACCTAACCATTAATCCAACATCATCTTAAAAAATAATGAGAAAAAGATGATGGTGTAGTTACTCTTCAGATTAATCATTCTTTTCAATCTTTTATAGGTTTCTTGAGGGTTCATTGTTTTCTGTCCTTTTAAACCATGTCTAGCTGTTAAGTTTGCAGTAATTATTATGCAGTAATAAATTTGTACTCCAATTCTGGAGGCCTAGGAGCTCTGACTTTGTAAAGAGGCATTTTTATTATATCATACTTTCTGATAAATAGAGGGACAAAGGCAGTTGGACCCTGAGTCAAAGTCCAGTTAAACATTTCAGTAATTTTTCAACTATGCAACCATATAGTGCAGGCAGCTAGAGGTTGTGCTGACAACTGAAGTATCACTTTAACAGCTGCTTCATTTCACTATCTCTTGGCTCATAAACTTTATTTTTAATGAGCCTGCCTGTAAGACCACTAAAAAATGACCTTCCCTGAGAACTACAAGGGCCTACAGCGGTGACCAAAATAGCTTTCTTGGACAGTGTATATCACAATGACCGTAGCATAGAAAATAAGCAGTATGGTAAGAAAGACATTATACTAACTGGTGATGAAAATATTCTGTATTTTCACACTGAAAGATTCTTCTGGTACCTGTGCAAGTAATCCGCTACCTTCAACTCATACTAATCTGGACATCTTCATTGGCTTTAATAGTGTTGCACCAGTTTACATCAACTGAGTGAATGGCCTGTGATTTTAAAGTTGTGGTTAGGAGCTGTAGGCTGTCTTACAACAAGAAAACACATTATGTAATAAACTGATAATAAAGAGACTGCTAATTCTTACCATGCCCTGAACGTTGCTTGCTGGTCTGTAGTCAAAACTTTCTACTAATTAACTCTAATGTTCACCCACATTCCTTACCTAAACACATTGCAACTTTCTGTTTTGTTATGCTACTTCTAAGGGTATGCTGTTAGTCTAACTCAAGGCAGTGTGGGACTGGAGGGGTAGCTAAGGATCAGGGAAAGGAACTTCTGGGTTGGAGCTTGAGAGGGTAAAGAAAAGGTGCTCACCAAGCTGTGTACGAGTGGTGTGGCCCAAGGGAGGAACGGTACTTGTGCTGGGAAGCTGAGCTTTCTGTGTATGCCATTTTTTTAAAAACAGTTCCAAATTGAGCTGTAATTTTAAGAGCCAATAATTCTGAAGTACTTTAAACCACCTGTACCACAACCCTGGCTACTTCTGAAGTAGGTGTAATAATTTAGTCCTGTGGCATTGTGGGCACTTGCTAGACCCTTTTTATCATTGTGTCCAAAAGCAATCAAAATGTCTTAATGAAAGCACTAAAGGGTATACTACAGCTCCCGCTTCTGCTGCTAGAGATCTGTAAAATTTTTGATTGAAAACAGAGCTTTACTTGCTCAAAAGCCTAAAACCAGTCAAAACTAGGATTATTTTAATTTATTATTTACATTCCAAAAGCAGCTGAGGCCAAGACTTCTGTGTGCTATGCATAGTCCAAAACCAACAACAAATTGGCCCCTGCCATCTTTGAGTTTAAAGTCTAGCAGGTGCATGGAAAAACAAATGGGAAGGTGAACGTACAGATGGAGCAAAAGGAAGCAAAATAATGCAATATAAAATAACATGCTAAGTAGTTCAACAGCTTTCCTACTAGTGTTTTATACAAGCATAAGAGCACAGTAGAGTTTTTATGAAGACTGATCACTTTGCTGTTGTTACTGCAATTAAAAGACCTCTTTGTTCTCTCTTAAGCTCTACCTTCAAGTTGTGTGATTCCTTTCCCATGGTACATCATGAGGCACATGTTAGATTTGGGAGTTCAGCTTTATGGACTGTCTTTTATGATGTATGTCTTTTGGGCTTGACTAAAGACACACTGAACATTGTTAATCCTCAAAATCTGGAAATACACTCTGGGGTCAATGAACTAGTTCCAGCAAAAGTTCTACTATTCTGTGTTACTGTGCTAGCTGATGCTCTTTTAATTTGCTACCCAGACACAATGGGTGAGCAGATGAGGCAAATGGCAACATTTCACAGGAAAAATCACAAATCAAGTTCTTGTTTGCTTTTGCTTGTTCCCAATAAAGTAGTTCATAATGTTCTGTATACAATATCAGATCCTTGAATTTACTCAAATGAATTTTCTTCAATTCTCACACCTATTTCTCCATTATTTTCCTACAAGATTACTTTCAAAGTCTCCTTCTAAAATGAATAAAAACTGCACAAAAGGATTTCTGCAAGCAAGCTTCTTGCCTAATTACTTATTACAGTATCCTGAAGACTGAGGGAGGTATTTCCACTGAAATATTTGTTAAAAAAAACCAATTAACTGCCTCAGTTCTCCTCACTGAAATTTTTGTTGAAAATATTTGATTGTACAATTATGCTTGTACCTTTGTACTCATGGTATAGAGTAGATTTGTTCTCTGTCCATGCTGCAGCGGGCAGGTGTTCTCCCAAATCTTAAGTATTTCTAGGGTTTGGGCAAGCCTGTTGTGGTCCATAATGATCCCCTGCTGCTATAAAGATGACTTAAGGCCATAGACATAACTTGAAGCAGCCACTTTGCCCAGCCCCAGCTGTGTTACATATATCTAGTTTATCTCAGGACCGGTTGAGAATGTAACCAAAATATGATCCAACAGCATGAAAAAAAACCTACTTAGATTGTATATGTCAGAGGATGATTGCATTTTTTAAATTGCTTTCATGAAAGTTATTTTGAATCCTTTTAATCACTGTATTTTTTATGACATATTCTATCCTTTTATTTGTGAGTTTTTTTAATGAAGGCCCACATACCCACATAAAGTGGCTGGGGAGATCTGGAAGTGACAAAAAGTATCTTTACACTCTTCTTTCCACTCCACCATCACATTGTGTTACATTAGTCATCCTTCCCTCTATATGTCAGTAATAAGGCCAAGTTAAAAAGTAATAGAAGATACATTTACAGAGATGGTGTCAGCATTTTGGTTGCCAGTTGCACAGAATTTTCTCTTCAGCCCCCCTGCTTAGAGTGAGGTCTGTCTCAGGTCATTTATCTTTTCTTTAATTTAGCTTCAATTTGGAAGAACTTGTGTTTGTATGCATAAATTCATATGCATATTTAAAAATAGGTTGTTTAAACCATGCACTCTTTTTCAGCCTTGGCTGGCCTTGTGACATCTTTGTGATACACTATGCATCTTCCTGGGATGCTGAGTCAGCTTTAAGAATTAATCAGATCCACAAGTTTAGCTTCTTATCAGGAGGATTTTTCTACCAGCACATGCGTTTCAGATTACCTTTATCACTAGCCCTGTACAGAGCTGGTGGGAGAGCTACCACTAAAGTATACTCTCTTGGCTGATACACAGGAGCAATTCATAATTTCATTTGCATTTCTTGAAAAAACCCACAAGATTGTTCCAAATTAGCACCTTTGTGTTGTTAGTTCTACAGAAGAGAGCACGATAATCAGCTTCCACATAAACCATAACTCTTGTATTGACTAGCCAAGCTGAGCTGGCAGAGATGAAGGGTATACTTTCCTATAGTAAACTAGATTATAACAAGGACTGCCTTGACATTTACCCCTTTCAGAGCTCTTGGTTGTTTAATGAGTGGCAACAGTGGTTGTACAGCTGTTCCTCTGAAGAAGACCAGTTCCTTGCTACATCATGGCAGTAGATTATAGCCACAGTCCAGCCCGTTCCTTGCTACATCATGGCAGTAGATTATAGCCACAGTCCAGCCCATGGAGTTCCTTTGAAAACATGGATGTTGAGAAACTATTGGTGTCCAAAGAGAAGCAAATGGGTGAAACATGACAACTTCAGAATCTTTCAGTATAAAATCCATGATTCTCTGATAAATATAATAATTCTTTCATCATAGTCTACTATTTTGTCTTCTCTTTAACAGGATGAACTTTGTTATAATGGCTTTAATATTTAATATTTTTGGCTGTATTTAGAATTTATCATACCTTTTTCTCAGTAAAGTAGGTTCTGATATTCGTTTTGTTCTTCTGGTACAGATTAAAGAGCACCTCGCCAAGGGACAGAGGATGTTGGCTGGTGATGGCATGTCCCAAGTAACCAAGACACTATTGGATTTAACTCAGAGGAAAAATTTTTATGCAGGGGACCTTCTGATTTCTGTGGAAATTCTCAGAAATGTTACAGACACATTTAAAAGAGCAAGTTATATTCCTGCATCTGATGGGGTGCAGGTAAGAGAAAAATTGTAAGAAGGGTAATGTTTCGATTGATGGAGTTTATGTCGGTATTCTGAATGTCACCTCTTTTATTCACTGAGGAAACTAAATCTTCTGAATGATAGACATAAACATTGTTCACATAAAGCTAAGATACGAATGTAAAATAGGAAAAAACTGAACTACATTTAATGAGACAAATATCCAAAACAACGCAGCGAGTGAAAAATGTAAAATTTTTTCTTTGTAACATTTATTTCAGTATCTTTCTCTTTCAAGGTTTGATTTGACTGGTAAGGATGTCTTGGTATTTTTTTGCACTAAGCAAACCACTAGTGTTTGTTCTAGCTCATTTCAGTTCAAAATCTAACCACTGTGTTTAGTTATGTAATTCTGGTATTGCTTCTTCAGTTCAAATAAAAAAAGCTCATTAAAAACGGACAGGAGTGATGGATAGTACATTTGATACGAATTTTCTATTTCACGTGTTAGATTAACTCTTCTTGTGCAAGAGGCCAATTAAAATACTGTTAGAGCTAAAAACACTGTAATTATTTCTACATAATGGGCTGCACAACTCATTGTGTAATGTTCATTAAAATAAATATTTCACGGGACTTCTAGATCAGGATATTGGTTTCATCTGTATCTGAGAATTTTAGACACAGACTGTAGTTGTACTGAAAAAGAATACTAAGAAGGTAGATGCATATATTATTTATGAAAAAGAGGCTCATGATCATTCATAAATTACTAATGAAGTTATTAATGCAGGTCATGTGTATATATTTGTTTGTGTGAAGGTGAGCATAGATTATAAATACACTTTGGAATATATGCATGCAGATAAATGTAGGTATCTTGGAAAAGACAATTTTTCCAGAGTTAAGTTTTCAAGAGCTTCCTATTATATTTTCAGTTTTCTTGTTTTTCTATGGACAAAGAAAAATTAACTTCCATAATAAAACCAACATTTCTTGTGTTGGCCTGTAGCCAGCTGAAAGTAATATTTTTTGAACAGTGCTTTTCAAAAAGTATTTTGGTTGGACAATTTTTTTTTTTTTTTAATTGAATGAGAGTCAATATCTTTTCCTACTTTCACTAAGTTTTGCTGTTAAACAGGGTGTTATTTACTGAAAATTTTTCATGCATTTAACAATCTGATAGCCCAGTGTGACTTCTTCATGGTTCACAGGTACTACAGAAATCTTTGGTAGAACCAGCCTTGAGAAACTGCTTGGCACAAGTGATTTTGTTCATGGGCTTAGCAGATCAGTTCATTTGCAGTTTACATAGATTAGAGAGAATTTGATTCTTTTCACACTAATGACTGTGCCAAAAGTTCTGTTCACTTTGGCAATGTAGAGCTGTTTCCAAAATTCATAACAGCATTCTGGCAGAACTTGGCAAAATGATTAGTAATATTATAATAATTTTTTATTAACCATTTTGAAGTGAAGAAATGAGAAAAGGCAAAAACCAGTAAGCCATATTGTGAAGGAAATAAGGAAGGATTTCTCAAACCAAAGAAATAACTGTATTTCAGGATTTAGATGCCTAAATACCAAGAGCTCTTAAATCCCAGCTGAAAAAAAGACACTGAAACTCAAAAAAAAAGTAAAAAATATTTAACAAATTGCAAGCTAAGGTAAAATCCAAAACCCAATGTATAGTGTTCAGGAAAGTAAGTGAAATCAGAATTAAGTATATGTTTTGCACAGGGGATGTATTAAGCAATGTTCCTGTTACTGACTTCTGATGATATAAAATGAAATCCTCTCTCAGTAACATCAGTTTAAATTTTACTGTCAATTTCTGAGAAACCAGGATTTTCCCATATGTAAATATATGTCATATGCTACCATACTTTGGAGGATTGTATTTAATTTTTATTTTCACTATCACATATTTTCATACTTTCTAGTCCATAATCAAAGTAAGTGACAAAAAGGTGAAAATGAAATTAATTTGCACAAAAGTACCAAGATTCTTCTTCCTGAGGAAGCTCTGTGTGGTGTTCTAATTCCATTCTATTTTTTGCACTAGATAGAGAGTAGAATTTCTTAGGTGTTGGGTTTTCGTTTTAAAGAAATTCTCCGAAAAGCATGAGTGAGATTTAAAATTTATCATTTTGCATGATGTCAGAAAAGTAGATTATGAATTATGGGTAATAGTATTTTTTAAGTTCCATACAAAAAACAACACTTCCACTTCCATTAAAACTGAGAAAGGAAAAGCATATATGTCTATTTGTTTCTTATACTTTCCATCCATCTGGATAGTCCCTCAACTGTCTATAATCTCTGGCTTATATCCAGTATTAATGTTCATGAATAGTGCAAAAGATGTGATTCAGAGACTCCATAACAAAAAGAATGAACAGAAAAGTGAGATCAAATTTGTAAATTTCAGGCTAATTACTCAAAATGAAGATGCCACTGCCTGATGTGCTGCATAGAAAATGCCACTTGTTTAGGCAGACAGACATCAAGAGCAAAACAAAGCTTCTAAAGTATGCATGTCTAGTGCCAAGTTATTTATTATATGACTGTTTTTCTTTTTGCATATTTTAACCTTTTTTGCAATAATATTTTGTATACGTTACATATACAGTGTCAGGAAGAAAAATAACCATGTATGAGGCAGTTAAACAATATGGGAGGTATCCTGCACCAGTGACTGAAAACAGCAGTACACTAGCAGAAATAGCAGAAGACAAGAGTCATGCAATTATTCTACAAGCAAGGACTTTCTCTTAATATGGGAACTACTTTAAAATACACTGTGTAGGTACACTGAGGCTATGAGATGGCCACTGTGTATTTTGGTTGGACATTTTTTTTTTTTTTTTAATTGAATGAGAGTCAATATCTTTTCCTACTTTCACTAAGTTTTGCTGTTAAACAGGGTGTTATTTACTGAAAATTTTTCATGCATTTAACAATCTGATAGCCCAGTGTGACTTCTTCATGGTTCACAGGTACTACAGAAATCTTTGGTAGAACCAGCCTTGAGAAACTGCTTGGCACAAGTGATTTTGTTCATGGGCTTAGCAGATCAGTTCATTTGCAGTTTACATAGATTAGAGAGAATTTGATTCTTTTCACACTAATGACTGTGCCAAAAGTTCTGTTCACTTTGGCAATGTAGAGCTGTTTCCAAAATTCATAACAGCATTCTGGCAGAACTTGGCAAAATGATTAGTAATATTATAATAATTTTTTATTAACCATTTTGAAGTGAAGAAATGAGAAAAGGCAAAAACCAGTAAGCCATATTGTGAAGGAAATAAGGAAGGATTTCTCAAACCAAAGAAATAACTGTATTTCAGGATTTAGATGCCTAAATACCAAGAGCTCTTAAATCCCAGCTGAAAAAAAGACACTGAAACTCAAAAAAAAAGTAAAAAATATTTAACAAATTGCAAGCTAAGGTAAAATCCAAAACCCAATGTATAGTGTTCAGGAAAGTAAGTGAAATCAGAATTAAGTATATGTTTTGCACAGGGGATGTATTAAGCAATGTTCCTGTTACTGACTTCTGATGATATAAAATGAAATCCTCTCTCAGTAACATCAGTTTAAATTTTACTGTCAATTTCTGAGAAACCAGGATTTTCCCATATGTAAATATATGTCATATGCTACCATACTTTGGAGGATTGTATTTAATTTTTATTTTCACTATCACATATTTTCATACTTTCTAGTCCATAATCAAAGTAAGTGACAAAAAGGTGAAAATGAAATTAAAAAAGTAAAAAGTACCAAGATTCTTCTTCCTGAGGAAGCTCTGTGTGGTGTTCTAATTATTTTTTGCACTAGATAGAGAGTAGAATTTCTTAGGTGTTGGGTTTTCGTTTTAAAGAATTCTCCGAAAAGATAGAGAGTAGAATTTCTTAGGTGTTGGGTTTTCGTTTTAAAGAAATTCTCCGAAAAGCATGAGTGAGATTTAAAATTTATCATTTTGCATGATGTCAGAAAAGTAGATTATGAATTATGGGAAATATTATTTTTTAAGTTCCATACAAAAAACAACACTTCCACTTCCATGAAAACTGAGAAAGGAAAAGCATATATGTCTATTTGTTTCTTATACTTTCCATCCATCTGGATAGTCCCTCAACTGTCTATAATCTCTGGCTTATATCCAGTATTAATGTTCATGAATAGTGCAAAAGATGTGATTCAGAGACTCCATAACAAAAAGAATGAACAGAAAAGTGAGATCAAATTTGTAAATTTCAGGCTAATTACTCAAAATGAAGATGCCACTGCCTGATGTGCTGCATAGAAAATGCCACTTGTTTAGGCAGACAGACATCAAGAGCAAAACAAAGCTTCTAAAGTATGCATGTCTAGTGCCAAGTTATTTATTATATGACTGTTTTTCTTTTTGCATATTTTAACCTTTTCTGCAATAATATTTTGTATACGTTACATATACAGTGTCAGGAAGAAAAATAACCATGTATGAGGCAGTTAAACAATATGGGAGGTATCCTGCACCAGTGACTGAAAACAGCAGTACACTAGCAGAAATAGCAGAAGACAAGAGTCATGCAATTATTCTACAAGCAAGGACTTTCTCTTAATATGGGAACTACTTTAAAATACACTGTGTAGGTACACTGAGGCTATGAGATGGCCACTGTGTTATTACTTTTGTAAGAAGGATTCTACCTGGGAGATAATTAAATTTTAAATAAGCATAATATAAGCAACATTTTGGAACACTTCCCAGAATTGGTCTAAGAGTGCTTGAACTACCTCCTAAGGACAAGATGGCAGGAAAGGAACTACCTTTCAGGACAGGATGGCAGAGTTGCACAATCCTGAGATCCAGTGACCAACAGGAAACAGGGTTTCTCCCCAAAGAAGTTAGAGCAGTATAATCCCATTTATATTAGCCAGAAGGGCCGTTGCTGTCAGTCAGACATTAACAGGATTGCCCAATGCTTTTCTCCCCCCACCTTCCCCCTCCCACACACACACTCCCTATGCTGAAGTCCGAAAGTAGAGGTCACTTAAGGCTATCCATTAATTCCTCCTAGGAAGGAATTCTTCTCTAGCTGTATAAAAGGATTTATGACAGCTTTATGCCTGCAGAGAGGGTCAAAGAATTTAGACTGGAACAGAGAACTGCAGCCAATGTATTACAGAAGAAAAAGATTGAAAGGAAGGAAATTAAATTAGGAAAACATAATTGTCCATTCCTGACTATAACTGACATTATCCTCAAAAACGCCTGGGCAAAAATAAAGGACTTACTTAAAAATTTGGCTCTGGCTGTCACAACATTTTCTATAGTGGCCAGTTCAGTAATATGTAAGCCCTGCCATGAAAGGAAGGAGCTTGATTCTACAAGGGGGTCCAGTGTTTACTGCAGTAGTACCATCAGATCACATCCATAATGCTTCTAAAATTTAGCCTTCATACCTGTCAATCATTTTACTAAAGAGCAATGTTGTTTCTTGCAGCATTAATGCAATGAACAAGAGAATAGTCAAAGTAGGTGAAAGACTTTTTAACCCTTATTCGCCTGTCATATTTTTGGAGTGCATCTCATATCTATTCATTATTGAAGCAGCAAAGCCATTTAATGGTCTCTCTGTTTAATTCACAAAGCACTGGTATTGCTGACTGAAAAATCTTCATACATGTCAGCCTCTACTGCTACCATAAATATGACATCAACCAGGGATAGAAATAGAGAAAAAAAAGATCTCAATAAGCAAGATATTCTTGTCATTAGGTTCAAATACATCATTTATGGTTCATTGGCAAGTACAAAGTATATATTAAATCAGTTATTGCTCATCTTTTGTTTGTGCTTGAGTCTAGGATTATTCATAAGTTTTTCACATATATTTCTGTTAATTATTGGTCATTTTAATGCTTTCATGTAACTAAAATAAACATACAATTTAATGAACACATAACATTATTAGCAAAACCATGTAATTTATCATCGTGCAAGAAACATTTATAACTCCTGAGTGTTTTTCAGGCAATCTATGCTATTCTCAGCTAGATCTCATTACACAGACATGGATACTTTTGCAATTAAGATTTAGACTGTTTCTGCAGGGGAATCAGTGGCTGCAATGTAGTGCAAAACTAGCTTTGAACCGTCTCCTTAGTATGATAAATTATCCCACACTGAGCTCCGTGCTGCTGCAGCTAGACTGCTGCTGGCACCCTAACAAGTTCAAGTTAGCTAAAATTTCTGTCCACTACATCTCCACAGTATCACACTGGAAGAGCGCAGAAATATAATGCTTTAAAAACTGTTTTCCTCAGGCAAAATTAGTGCAAAACTAGCTTTGAACCGTCTCCTTAGTATGATAAATTATCCCACACTGAGCTCCGTGCTGCTGCAGCTAGACTGCTGCTGGCACCCTAACAAGTTCAAGTTAGCTAAAATTTCTGTCCACTACATCTCCACAGTATCACACTGGAAGAGCGCAGAAATATAATGCTTTAAAAACTGTTTTCCTCAGGCAAAATCCCCCTACAGCCGACTACCTAGTAGAACTCTTTGCCAAAATCATAATGTCCTAGAGTAGATGTGGTTATAGTGCCATGAAACTGCTTTGGCCAGTATAGTTTATTTTACTTCAGGGACCGATAAGGCTGTACATTTTTCCTAGTTGAAATTGCATTTACAAAATTATGATTTGCCAACCTGGTTAAACTGGCAAATCCTTTGTAATGAATACTAAATGTAACTCTTTTCATTATGCTTTATTTTGCTACTGAATACCTGAAAGAGATGAAATGTATTCTGGGTATATAAGCAATACGTAGCTACATTTTCCTCTTCTTATCTTCAGCTTGACTGGAAATTTCCCATCTCTATCGCTGTAAATTGGATCAAACCATGAGAACATTTTTGTTTTATGTCCTGTCTTTAATCCCCATCATCCTGTCCCAAAGCATACTTGTCATTTTCACAGGAGCTTGCTGAGCCATTTCCTTTCTTGTCATGAAGTTTTGTGTTACTGAAGCTTATGGATATTGTGCTACTGACTTCAATGAGAGAAGAATTGTGCCCTCATTAATGTACAGGATTATTTTGCTCAAGTTCACCAAAGTGTCAGTCACCTCTATGTTAAATTGGCCAAGTTAAAGCAATTTTTATCTGTGTAAATTTTATGGTTAGTATAATTAACTTCCTAATGATGAGGCAAAGATGGATCTTCTCAGTTGTCAAGTAGTTAGTGTTAGGACTAGATTAAACTGGTAAAAATGTTTTTTATGTAAAAATAGTTTTCCTGTAAAAATAGTTTTCACAAGTTTTATCCAATTTTGTATCCTACAGTTTTTTTACTTATATGGTTGTGAGACACCTAAAATGTCTGTGATATCTCATATTTTGAAATTAACATCTTTTCAAGCATAACCACAGTATCCATAGTTCACTAAGGTTGGAAGTTATTTCCGCTCTCATTTCAGTCACTGTGCAGTCAAATGCTTTGTACTTTCATTAATAGTGAGTTAAAATTACTTCTTACTTAAACCTTATTTAAGCCTTATTTATCCCCCCAAAATGTCTAAAAAGTAAGCGCAGGTGAGGGAACGACCATTAGTCTGAGTTCCAATAGGGTCCTATGTTGGTATTCCACTTACTTAAAGATTTTTTAGAGGTTGTGAGGACCTTAATTGCACTCCTCAGCTAAGGTCAGTGGAAACTACATGTATTTTTTATGAAGGAACAGATAAATTACAATTGGCAGGCTGCAGACAAAATTGACATTCTGCACAAAAAGTGACACAGAGCTGAGAACAGACTCTGCACAAATTCTTAGCTTTTAAAGATGAAGAAGTTGGGAATACAAATTGGTAGAGAGAGAAGACAAAATTAGAAAGGAAAGTTCTCCACAAACGCTTGGAAGAGTGATTTTTAAAATGTGTGGTTTAAAAGCTAAATGCCCTGGCTTTAATTTGTTTTTTCCTTATAGTTAAATGAATAGGAGAATCAGATAAAGAAATTAACAGTTTAAGGTCAAAGAAACAGAAATTAATTATTCCTTTTCTGTTGAAATAACTAAAAGGACAGAGGGATATGTGACTTTTTAAAAGTAAGATGCACCTGGTTTCACACAGCATTTGCCAATAAAATACCATTGTATGTCCTATTTATGGTCATTAAGGATCATTTTCACATTTTGAATAGAAACTAGTGGCCTGGTCTTAGTGTACTTTGTTTATTTGCAAAATATATAGCTGTCTAGTTTCTGGAATGAGAGCAATTTGAAAATAGAACACCATCACATTTAGAAGTTTAGCAAGTTTAAACTGGTTCTTATTTTATACCAAGCAGTAGTATGGAACCTGATTATATGGCCAGAAATGAACAATCAACCATAAAATATATGTGCCCTTTTTTTAGTCTAATATATTATTTTGTTATCTCATCTCTTCCACTGACAGAATATAGGCTGCAGAACTGCATCTGTAATAGAGAAAGGAAAACTTTCTTAATGTCAACTTAAGGATATGACTGTTTATGTCATTGAAAGTCATTTTACTTTGTCTTTTATTTAATTGATTTTTCAGAACTTCTTTCAAATCATTAGTAACCTCTTAGATGAAGAAAACAAAGAGAAATGGGAAGATGCGCAACAGGTAAGATTTGCATTTTTTAACTCATCAATTTAAAAAATTGGAAACTATGCATGTTATGACATCCACTGTGTCGGAAGCCACACATTATTTCAGTAAGTCATGACAAAGTGGAATGTATGGTTTCAAAAATCAGGTCAAACATACACCCTCCTGTAGGTGAAAGGAAATCCTAAGTGAGACAATATTTTGGAAATAACTGATCCTTTTCAAAAAGGAGTAATTCCAGGACCCATTGACTAATTCCTTAGATTAAAATTATATTAAGAATATAAGGCACTTCTCTTAATGAACAGATTTTTATTGCATTCCATGGGTTTATTCATTATGTCTTTACTTTTCATGTTGAAATGAAGTATATACGAAAGCTGAAAAATGCTACCAAAGGCTAGCTGCAATGATGCTTTTATTAAACAGAACACATCAGAACTCACCTAAAGAGCTCATATGACACCACCAAACAACTTACAGATATTTAAACAGTAGACCTGTTTTAAAAGGTTGTATTTAGGAGAACAGCTGTGATCCTTAAGACTGACAAATTTCAGGACTAATTTAGATATTATGATAGCACTTTATAAAATAGTAAAGTCTAACAAAAATCATTAATTTATAATAGGAGTTTAAAATTCAAATGAAAACCATTTTTTTGGATATAAGTATTTCCTACATGCTTATACCAAGAACATTATAGGGCAATGTTAATATTTATGTTCATGAACATGACCATGAAACTATCAAATTTATTCATATACAAATAACAGTGACAATGGGGATGAACAGAAAATTACATACAAAGAAAAAATTATGGAGGCAGTCAAAGGCAGAGAAACATTTCTATATGAAGAATGATTAAACAAAGCAAGATATTTCAGTATGAAAAAGAGTTAACTGCACTTACGTGCAATAGAAGCTTTTAAAATCAGGAGTGGATTGGAGAATGTGATGCGGGAATGATTAATCTATTCACTTGTGCTTCTTGTAAAATAACTAAAGAACATCAAATAGTGGCAGATTCAGAATGAATACTAGGAGATACATTTTTTACAGAAGGTCAGGTTGCATAAGTTCTTGCCGCTGAAAGTACACAAGTTAAAAAAAAAAAAATTAATGAAAGAAAAGTCAGTATAGGACTGTTCATGGAAAGATCCCGTTTTTGTTTAAGGAAGTCCTTTGGCAAAAAAGTGCTAAAGACGGCGCAAGAATCCCAAACAAAGTATCACTATGTGCATGCCCCTTTATACTCTTCCTTAGACATCTATTTGCCACTGTCAAAGACAATAAAATGGCTTACACAGATCTTTGGTCTGCTCTTGTATGGTCATTGCCAGTGTGCTATATAGGTACTTGAAATTTGTTCACTTTTAATGTGGTTCTTAATAAATCACTAGGTGTTTGAAGGTCTTTGAAGCTATTTAACTTTGGTTTTGTAAGTTCATCTTTATAATATGACTAAGAAAGGGAAGATCAGGACTTTTTGCTACCAGTTCAAACCTTGCAGTAAACATATGATGCTGCAGTTGACCCACTGTAATTTAGCCAGGAATCGTATTTTTCTTTTGTTGTTTTTCTGTTCCTCTGTGTAAGAGCCAGCTACAAAAATAGACAAAGTATGTCATTTTCCTTAGTGGTGGTGGATGGAAGCAGAAAAATCACATGCATGTGGGCATTTTCCATAAACAGCACCAAGATTAGGGAACCAATATTAAGCAACTGTTTTAACCCCGATAATGAACAGACAGAATACCACTCCTTATGTTATCAGCTTTGTCATCTTCTACCTCCACCCTGCCTGCTTACCCATGCCATGTCCACCATCTGTCCCACAAAGATCAGGAGATGACAGTACCTAAGGGTAAATGGTGAGAATGTGGAGGTAAAAGAGGGAACAACAAATCTCCAGTTCCCTCCCCTCATTGCTGCTGGTAGAAGAAGTGGTCTTGAAAAAGGGAAAGGAGACAAGTTATTTCTACTTTTTCGTAGCTCCTTGTCTGTGCCTGGTAATTCATTGTCTCGCAGACCTGAGTACAGCACCAGTAGGCGGGCAGGAACACAAGCAAGCACCAAGATGAGCTGAATGCAGGAGTAGCAGGGCCATAGCTGCCTGGTGAAAAAGCTAGGGAATTCACTAAATCTTAGAATCCTGAGCTATGGCACCGGAAGAAACCTGGTCTTGTTACTATTCTTGGGCAGTTACACAAGCAGTCTCAAAGAAACTATTGAAACAAGCAGCTCTTCATACCAGCTAGGAAGGGTGAGCTGGGCTCCTAAGTACTCCTAAGACTCTTTTTTTCTTCCACTACTGAAAAAAAAAGCTTTCCTATACAAAATATTTTTTTCTATCGTATTTTGGATAAAACGCTGAAATGTTATGGTTAAATAGAATTGGATTTTAAAACAGAAACAATATTATTTGATATTACTACATCCTGTGTGAAGACTTTTTTAGTTTTTATGTTAAAATCAAGGTAGGAATTGAACTTGAAAAGAACATGTACAAGTCATTATGTGCTGTGAATACAACCTAGTGCAAACACTATTGACTCATTAGAAAAGAGTAAAGGTGATTCTGTTTCCGGTTCAGCCACTCTGACTCTTTTTTTGTAATGAAACATTGCAAACCAAGGAGCAGTCTAACCAACTTCTTTTGTCAGCTTGCATGGTTTTCTTGAACTCCACAGCTACTGTTAACATAGATCTCTTAGCCTGTTTTCTGGATTCTTTGCTGGAAAGAAAATCTTACTCACTGTCAGCAAATTGCTGACTTTCTATCAAGTATACAGCTGCAATGCCTCAGCACATCCTTTTTTCTGGATTAAATGCCAGCAGTTGATACCATTAATTACAGGTTATATAGCATTCAGATAAGCAGCACTCACTTTAATACTTGCCTTTTCTTAAGAGCTGATGTAAAGCACTGCACACAGGAAACCACTTCAAGTCCACAATGCGTTAAGTGTATACTGGTGTTTCAAAACACAGGAGCTATTCTGCATATTCTTCATCACCATCTGCTGGCATCCTATTGATTAACCAGTACTTCAGATATATAAAGATGAAGAGTACCTCTATAACACTGACTGTTCAACAGTTTCTGCTAAAGTTATTACTATAAAATTTTATGTGTAAGAACTAAGGTGAAAAAATCTTTTCACTGAAATTTATCCTTAGTACATAATCTGCGAGTGTGTGTGCTATGAATGAGATGAATGCAAAAGCTACACTTACTACCTCAGTAACCCATCATTAGGAAAACAGAAGTTAAGTCTCCTTCACCTGAAGCAGCATTTACAACCTGTTAGGATCATAAATGTCACAACAAATTCTTCATAAAAATTGTATTGCTGGCCTGCCTTTTATAAAAAGATCCATGTAGAAAGCAAAGCACATTGTGAAATTCTCTATCCTGAACTAAGCAGCTACGGATCTAGACAGATAAAGCAAGATGAAGATGGAGCACAGCATGCTTGAATTTATAGTCTCTATAGGCATTTTTCAGAGTCTGTAGTCCCAGTAGTGGAAAGAACGGGTTGAATGTTGCTCATAAAGTGAAATCTGGACATCTCACCGATATGAAGAAAAAAGCACTGTGAACAGGTCTTCCATTCTTTTTCTATTGCAAAATACTGTATTACTGAAAATTGTCCTGTTCATAACAGGCCATAACAACCAAAAATTATTTTTAATGTGTGTGATATAAGCAGAATTTTTAAGCTTATTAATAACTGGTTTGACCTTTAATGCGGTTTTGATGATGCATCATTATTGTTGAATATAACAATTTTTAATGTTTTTGTAATCATAGTACATTACAGCTTTGCAAATAAATTATATTTATTGGAAATGTGCTAGTTCTTACCATTTTGAAAGTCATACTGAGAGGCTACATTAGCAATTCAAAGGCTATGCAGTTTATTTTAGTTTACTGTGTCCAGTTCTGGGCTCCCCAGTACAATGGAATGACATCATGGAATGAGTCCAGTGAAGAGCCATGAAGATCTTTAGGGGACAGGAGCATCTGATATGCAAGGAGAGGCTGAAAGAGCTGACACTATTTTGCTTGGAAAAGAGAAAGTTTAGTGGGGATCCTGTCAATGGTAAAAAATCCTGAGGGGGGAGAGTAAAGAAGACTGAGCCAAACTCTTCTCAGTGGTGTCCAGTGACAGGACAAGAACCAAGGGGCAAAAATTAAAGTACAGCAAATTCCATTTAAATATAAGAAAAACCTTTCCACTGTGAGAGTGATTGAATGCTAGAATATGTTGTGCAGAGAGGCTCTGGGGTCTCCATCCTGGGATATGTTCAAAATCCAACTGGATGTGGTCCTGGGCAACCTGCTAGAGCTGATCTTGCTCTGAACAGGGGGTTGAACTAGATGATCTCCAGAGGCCACTTCCAACCTCAGCTATCCTGTGATTCTACTACTCCACACCAGCAATGAAAATAGTATTACCAGTAAAAATTTATATTACTTAAATATTGATTAAAGCAACAAAGGTTTATCATGCTGGAGAGACCATGGTAAGATATTCATTCAGCTGTTTGTGTCAATAGTTCTGAAGTTATTGAAGATATCTTCCAGAGGAAGGAAGGATATTTTAATTAGAATTATTCTGGAATATGAAATGCTTTAACCATTAATGAAAGTAATGGCCAGTAAAAATTTTTTTGGTAAGTACAGTGAGTTAGAGCAAACATTCCACAGTTCCAGCGCAAAGCTGATTTCATGTAGCTATATGGGAAGTAGTGTCTGTCCACATGAGGATCTAATGACTAAATGGTTGGTTTACAGTGACAGAAAATATTGGGTATTGAAACATGGGAAGAGCAGTTTGACTGTTAAGTCTCACATTTCATTTGATGGACTTTAGATTTTATTTGAATTTGCTGCTGTAGAGATTTTGATATTATAGTTAACGGCATGTCTGACCTTCTTTTATTAGATCTATCCAGGCTCGGTGGAGTTAATGCAGGTGATTGAAGATTTTATACACATTGTTGGAATGGGAATGATGGACTTTCAGAATTCATACCTAATGACTGGAAATGTAGGTAAGAAATAGGAATTTTTTCTATCAAATTTATGATCTATTGAAAATCAGAAATTGCAAGTATGTACTATAGAGTTGCTGCTTCTATCACAATCCAGATTGGGCTGCTCCTCCTTCTCCGGATTATCTCTGTTGCTTGGTTATCTCCTCTCTGGTTTAACACAGTTGCTATGCCTTACACATTGGACTTCTCCATAATCATATCTCAAGATCTAAATGCAAAGTTTCAGACTCTAAATAAATTTCAGAAAATACTCATCAGAATACTATGAACTGTAGGTATATGTTAGAGCATTTCCAGGATGTACAGTGTTTCAAATGGTAATTTAGAAAATCATGCTAATTAAGATAATAATGATATACTTAATAGCTTGAGAAATGTTAATTTTGTTGACATTATCTTTTTTAATATTCTGTTCTCCCAAAGAACAGTCTTTGCACATTATGGTGTGATAATAATCAGCATAGACAGATAAGCAATAGTTAAAAAAAAAATCTATTAGTTGCCAAAATAATTTAAGCCTATGGTTTCTTACATCAGTTTTTTCTATGTGTGACAGTTTCAAAATTTTATTCAAATTTATTTTTCAAACTTTGTTTTTGGCACTGGAGAGTTGCCAGGCAATATAATTACATAATAACAAACATCAAATATGAAGATTTTTAGAAACTGAATTCCACTTATTAGTAGCCATAAATGCTTCTGCAATATCACAGCGTTTTATTAAAAATTCAACCAAAAATTAGTTTGAAAAGCTATTTTCTAAGCATTTTGTCTTTGCTTAGTATCTTCCTTATTTGAATAACTTTCTATAGCTACATTTTTATAATGCCAGGAAAGTATTAGGTAGTTGTATGTAATGAAGAAATTCAAAATATATGTTTGTCTGACAGCAAAACTTCTGGTGTCGATACAGATTTTCAGTTAGCATCTTCCTGCATCTATATGTCAGTGAGTTCTTCAGCAAGTCATTAGAATCAGTTAGAAAATAGGCTAATTTAGAA
>NW_008795021.1:4306062-4312496 GCF_000699145.1 Aptenodytes forsteri | reverse complement strand
GTTTATCATGCTGGAGAGACCATGGTAAGATATTCATTCAGCTGTTTGTGTCAATAGTTCTGAAGTTATTGAAGATATCTTCCAGAGGAAGGAAGGATATTTTAATTAGAATTATTCTGGAATATGAAATGCTTTAACCATTAATGAAAGTAATGGCCAGTAAAAATTTTTTTGGTAAGTACAGTGAGTTAGAGCAAACATTCCACAGTTCCAGCGCAAAGCTGATTTCATGTAGCTATATGGGAAGTAGTGTCTGTCCACATGAGGATCTAATGACTAAATGGTTGGTTTACAGTGACAGAAAATATTGGGTATTGAAACATGGGAAGAGCAGTTTGACTGTTAAGTCTCACATTTCATTTGATGGACTTTAGATTTTATTTGAATTTGCTGCTGTAGAGATTTTGATATTATAGTTAACGGCATGTCTGACCTTCTTTTATTAGATCTATCCAGGCTCGGTGGAGTTAATGCAGGTGATTGAAGATTTTATACACATTGTTGGAATGGGAATGATGGACTTTCAGAATTCATACCTAATGACTGGAAATGTAGGTAAGAAATAGGAATTTTTTCTATCAAATTTATGATCTATTGAAAATCAGAAATTGCAAGTATGTACTATAGAGTTGCTGCTTCTATCACAATCCAGATTGGGCTGCTCCTCCTTCTCCGGATTATCTCTGTTGCTTGGTTATCTCCTCTCTGGTTTAACACAGTTGCTATGCCTTACACATTGGACTTCTCCATAATCATATCTCAAGATCTAAATGCAAAGTTTCAGACTCTAAATAAATTTCAGAAAATACTCATCAGAATACTATGAACTGTAGGTATATGTTAGAGCATTTCCAGGATGTACAGTGTTTCAAATGGTAATTTAGAAAATCATGCTAATTAAGATAATAATGATATACTTAATAGCTTGAGAAATGTTAATTTTGTTGACATTATCTTTTTTAATATTCTGTTCTCCCAAAGAACAGTCTTTGCACATTATGGTGTGATAATAATCAGCATAGACAGATAAGCAATAGTTAAAAAAAAAATCTATTAGTTGCCAAAATAATTTAAGCCTATGGTTTCTTACATCAGTTTTTTCTATGTGTGACAGTTTCAAAATTTTATTCAAATTTATTTTTCAAACTTTGTTTTTGGCACTGGAGAGTTGCCAGGCAATATAATTACATAATAACAAACATCAAATATGAAGATTTTTAGAAACTGAATTCCACTTATTAGTAGCCATAAATATTTCTGCAATATCACAGCATTTTATTAAAAATTCAACCAAAAATTAGTTTGAAAAGCTATTTTCTAAGCATTTTGTCTTTGCTTAGTATCTTCCTTATTTGAATAACTTTCTATAGCTACATTTTTATAATGCCAGGAAAGTATTAGGTAGTTGTATGTAATGAAGAAATTCAAAATATATGTTTGTCTGACAGCAAAACTTCTGGTGTCGATACAGATTTTCAGTTAGCATCTTCCTGCATCTATATGTCAGTGAGTTCTTCAGCAAGTCATTAGAATCAGTTAGAAAATAGGCTAATTTAGAAACTAATTGGCAGAATAAAGCGGGGAAATTTTTATAATGTCCCTATTAAAAATCTAACTTGCTGTGCAATAATAAATATTTATTATTGTTGTCCAGTTCATATTTAGATTGACAGGACTGTAAACACTAGCCCCTGTAAGGCATAGCCTTGTATTGGAGACATGTCAAAGAACTCACCAAAAAGAACTCTGGCAGTCTTAAAATGTTTAAAACATTTCAGTAGGCAGTATGGGGAACTTTAGCTTTTAACCAGTGATTTATTATTTCTGTTGTTTACTGTTTGCACTGTAGTACCACTTAAAGCTTCTTCCAGTTGTCAGTCCTTCATTATGCTAAGGCCTGCACAAATTTATAAAGAAAAGACAGTATCTTTCTTGAAATGCTTGTTCCATGGCATTTTTATGACAAAATAAAAAGATGAGCTTATTTAAAGAGCACAGCCTGTGCTGCTTGGCATGTTGTACTGCATTCTGATCTGTTTGTCCTCTGAAAAATGTGAAAAAAACACTGGAAAATGTTTTAAGAAGACGCATTCAAATAATCTGTGTCTCTACATATTCATGGCTTCAAATGGGAAACAGCAACAACTTTCCAATTGAATCAGAAACCATGCTGTGCACTGGCTAGTCTAGATAACTGCATATTCTTAACAGTCTTTCTTTTGATTATCTTTCTCTTCCCACATATAAGATATTTTTAGGCACTCAGGAGTAGGTCTGTTCTTAACTATATAACCATCAAAGGAATAGAAAGAAACTGAGAACAGTAAAATAAATTTAGAGGTTTATTCTGACTACCTAGCTCTGTGCCTTAACATATTGGCATGAGTTTATCCTCTCTTTGCTCAGTCATCCATCAAAAAAGGACAGGGTCACTGCTGTGCAACTCATTGACCAGAATACTTGAGCTCAGGTGACATGGTGAGATGGGGACTGAAGGTTGTTATCAACAAGGAGTAATTTCTTAGTTTCACAAACAAGGAAGGAATGTATCTGGATTAATTCAGTTTTAGTGTAGTTATCCTCAGGGGGTTGGCAGAAGTGTGTCTGACTGGCTATGTACTTGGAATTTAGGGAACGTTTATGTTGATCTCAACTGAGAGGAATGAACTATGCAGTTGTTGTCTTGTCTTAGCATTAATTCTGCTGTACCAACAAGAGTTTAAAAATGTGTGAGGTCTTGTTTATAATTTGTAATAACATTCTTGTCGTTTAAGTCAGCAAACAGATTCCATGCAGGAAGCAGATATGTGCAGAAAGCAGGCCTAATTTTTATATATTCATTTTTAAATAGGACTATCCAATAGTTGTTCCATAGTTATTTACCATAAAATATTCCCTCACCACCTTCAGATATTTGAAATGCCTTTTGCCGTATTTTCATTTTAGAATCACTTTATAGTTCAGATATATGAGAAAAAGGATTCAGTACTAAAGATGAACTGCTGCTTCATGTCAGAAAAAAAATCCAGTTGTGTAGCAAATTTCACAGTATTGTACTGAGTTCTTGGTTTCCTTCTACTAATTTCAGTTTACAAGTTTATTTCTAATTGAATGGCACTATAGTGGTCCATATACAATTTGAACATCTAATTGTGTTTGACTGATATGCTAATCTCCTGAGATCCTCCACAGATGGAATTTTATTTTCTCTTTCTTTCAAGAGACAGAAGCAAGTAACTGTGGCTTAACAAGTTACTACACAACAGCCACGCTGCAATGACTGTCCATTACACATTCTCAGCTCATGGCACATGGGAAGTTATGAAAGTTACCTTAACTTATGGTAGGCTATACCAAGTCACATTATTATACATTTCAAAGTAGCTAAGAAGGTCCATAAGGACAGTTGCCATGCCACTGTTAAACTTTTCAGTGTGGTGGCTTTTAACTCCAATTTTTCATTGCTTCTGAACAAAACATCAGAGACTGCTTCCAAATCCAGATGATCCAATATCTGTGCTTTGGGGTTTATTTAGGCAGCTCAGTCAAATCAAATGCATTTCCATTGAAGCAAAGCCCATCTCCTCTTAGCTCTTCTCTCAAGGATAGAGAATATGCTATGAAAAACTTAACAAATGTAAAAGCAACAATTTACTTTGATCACACATGGCTGGGACAGATGGTATTTGTTTTATTTGTGTGCTCTCAGTTCTATATTATATTCCTTTAAGAAATGATTAGGTGAAATAAAAGCCTCTGATAGGAGGTGGAAGCCTCCTTCTTCATCCTGCTCCTTCTCTTCTTCTTCCTCCTCCTCCACCTCCTCCTCCTCCTCAGGACCAGCTGAGCAGGCGCAGGAAAAGGATAGTGTGAAAAAACAGGAGCTTTTGCTACCACTCAAAGTCCCTGAATTAGCTGAAAGCACAGACCCACCTGCAAGGATACAACATGCAGTGGGAGAAAAGCTTTTAAACCATATTACCATTCTGTGTTAACTACTTGCTTTCAGTTTTCTCTGTTTTAAAAAGTGAGTTCCTGATTTTAGATCAAAGAATTAATCTTGGCTTTTAACAGCCTTTTGAACTTTTTTTGGAGAGCTAAAGGCCTAAGCAGATTCACTTCAGGACTTTGGCTGATTTGGGGTCCCATCACAGTAAACCATTGAGAGTTCTGAAGAAATGTACTAAAAGGTGGCTGAACTGCTATCAAGAAATATTCATCCTTTAATTTAAAAAAAATTGCTAGACTGGAAGATTGGAGTGCCACAAGCATAACTGTCTTTAAAGGTATAGGTGGAATGTGGAACTGGAAATAGGGAGCAGTATAAGAGATACATATTTTTATGGCAAATTAGGATTCTTTTGTAAGGGAAATTTTTTCCTCTGTTGTCAAACGAATTTCCTTAAGAGCAGCAGCCAAAAAATGGTTAAAGGAGACTCTCTTGTCAAAAATCAAGCTTACAGCTCTTAGAAGATATTAATGAGAACACCAAATAATCTTGAAGTGCAGTGTGTTGTCATGGATGTTATTTGGAACTGAAAGAAAATAAACAATTTTCAGCATGAGAAAAGCCACTTTTTGTTAATGTTAATTTTATGAATACTGGTGTTTGAGTGATCAGTAATGTTCTAATATATGCAGAGATCACAAAGTTATTTAGACTTGTCAAAGACAGGAAAAACTGAAGAACTCCAGGGGGTATAGCAAAATGAAAAGAAGAGGATATCCACTGGCAGATTAAATTCAGTGTTGACAAAGCATGTAAGAGGGAGTAGTTCAAACTATACATAATGTAGGAATCTAAAAGAATTCAGTAAAATCCCATGGTCACTTTTCAGCAGAGTTCAGAGAAAAGAACAGCATTAGTGTGCAAAAAGAGCAGCCTAAAGAAAATACAGATTTTTTTTTAATTTTCAGTAGCCATCACTTGCAATGCTCTTTTCAATTGGGATTGTATGGTTGGGATTCATTTTACTTACTTTAAGCATCACAAAGTTTGCCAAAGTCACCCTAAGCTTCCTTTATAGTCAAGGGAAACTACTGCTCAGGAGAGCAATTAATACCATCTCAGACATCTAAAATAAGGGCACAGGTTGTCTTCTGGAAGTTTTCCCACTGGCTATAAAGACAGCCTAGTGACTAGCTTAGGCTTGAAAGATTCATGTCATCTAAAGCAAAGAAGAGTGCTACTTTGTGAGTAAATAAAGCCTGTGAACATAGAGAGGTTCAGAGCTGCATGATAATAAAAAATAACAGATTGAGAACTGGAATGATTAGAATAGATATTTGAGAACAGATTGTTAAAAGGGACTAGATGTACACAACTGAGAAGTGAATGAAAAGAGAAACTAGGCTGACATCTCTGTTTAATCTTGCTCTCAGGAAAAACAAAGATTCTTAATTAAACTATACATTAGCACATTTAATTCTGAATGAGCATGAGGCCAAGGTCTTAAGAAGAATAAAATAAAAACAAGTAGAAGTGTACGTGGTGAATGCAGCTAGCTATCATATTATATGAAAAAACGAAGAGGTGTAAGCCATGCTTCCATGCATAAATCAGCTTCTAACAGTCTGTTAGCTCTCTACTTAAAAATGGCTACTGTGACACTGGTACTCTGGTCGGTAATCTGATCCAGTATAGTAATTAACATATAATTTTTAATTTAATACTTCATACTGAGCTGCTTAGATAAACTTTATAAATATTGGCGGAGAACAAAGTCTGATTTCTGCCTTCACAGACAGTCTAGGATGCCATAGGGGAGAAAATTATTTTAAAATATTATCCATTGTCTTCTGTCTTTGCATACTTTCTTATTCCCACTTTGATCTTCCATTCCATGTTCATATCCATGAAATTTGTACCAAAAGGTTAAATAACCCTGTAGGCTTATGGGAGTGTATCTTAAAATTTTCCAGTCCTACCTAGATATATGTAGAAATGTTAGTGACCAAAGAAGCTTTCAGAAGGTGTACCTACTCTAGCTATAAGACGCAAGCAATGGTACACCTGCTGAGCTTTGGGAATCCTAGGAAATGAGCAAGCTGGATTTCTGTCTGTTACTGTGGGTTCATTCCCAGTGATGAGTAGTGTTCCTCAGGGGTCAGTATTGGGACCAGTGTTGTTTAACATCTTTGTCAGCAACATGGACAGTGGGATTGAGTGCACTCTCAGCAAGTTTGCTGATGACACCAAGCCATGTGGTGTGGTCGACACGCTGGAGGGAAGGGATGCCATCCAGAGGGACCTTGACAGGCTAGAGAGTTGGCCCCTGAGAACCTCATGAAATTCAACAAGGCCAAGTGCAAGGTCCTGCACATGGCTTGGGGCAATCCCAAGCACAAATACAGACTGGGCAGAGAATGGATTGAGAGCAGCCCTGCCAAGAAGGACTTGAGGGTGTTGGTTGATGAGAAGCTCAACATGACCC
>NW_008795021.1:4293433-4305231 GCF_000699145.1 Aptenodytes forsteri | reverse complement strand
AACATTTGAAGGAGTCTTTTATCAAATATATTAAAGAAGACAGAAAAAAACTTGTCCAAAGGTGTAAAGAAAATGTCTAAAATTTTTAGTCAGGAAACAACTATTTTAATAATTACATACACATATACTCAGAATTAATTTGTAATGAAACTACTTCTTGTTCTGAGGCTGTGTAGTGCTAAAGCACAGTATTGTGAATTTTAATGTGGATATTTGTGGTTAATAAAAATTCAGCTGGTAAAATTTCAACATTTTCTCCCAATAGAAAGAAAATTGGACCTGTCAGACAAATGAAAATGCAAATTCCATAGAATGGCCCAAAACAGCCATTCAGATCTCTCTCCTGTTTCCATCAAGTTATTCCAGAATACCTTATGTTTTCACAAAGAAAAATTTAAGGGTACAGCCTTTAAAGAACCACTGTGTGGATTGCACTTATTATTTTTAAGAAGGTGAACAGGAATCATTCCTTGTAGTGCGTCATAGTTCATGTGTAAATACCTCTGTAGTGATTAATACAATTATGGTTGGTTTTTTCAAGAACAAATTTTCACAAGGAAAAAATAAAGTGAAACTTTCATGGTTTTGCAATGAACTACATTCCTAATAGATATAAAAACACAAGTCCCCTTTAATTCATGGAGTATTTATATTCTCTTCAGATTTCTACCTAGCTTTTGAATAACTAGTAAAATACACACCAAAGTAAGCAATATTTAGCCAAGAATCTTTTCTTATGTATTATTACATAATTTTGCTATGTAGACTTTTTCCAGTTTCCATTGTCTAATATCCCATTTCTTTTCAAAACAGCCTAAAAGAGTCAGTGCCCATCATCTTCCCATTTCAGGCTAGGATCTGGCTTTTATGACTGTGTCTATAAACATGAATCAAAAAGGACCAGGTGCAGACCTGAGAACTGTCCCTCGGTTGTCCATACTGGCACCTGCCCAAACAATGTCAAGGCATGGTTCAGGGGATAGTCTGGGTGAGAAACCAGTCCTGGTAGGCATGATTAATGCTTTTCTCATTGCACTGTGGTGCGTAGTTGGTCACACTCTGTTCTTGGATAGTGAGTATGGTGGTCAGAGCAGTTATAAGTTCTGCCTTCTCCCCCCTGTTCTTTTCATTCATGACTTTGGCTCCTGGTCCTAATCCTCTTTGTTTCGCACTCAGATGTAGCCCACCAGTCTTTCCTGCCCCAAAGTTGTACATTGTCAGCTGAGCAGATTCTCTGTTACATGAAAGTGGGCATCTGTCACATTTCTTTCTTCACTCCCCAAAAAAATCCTTCAAGTCACAAGATTCATACTCAGCCAGTGTCACTCTCTTTTTCCTAGTCTTCATTTGCTCAAACCATATGTAACAATTTTCTGGTGGCTAAAGGCTACCACAAGAGACAGTTTTCAGAGAAAAATAGACAAAAGAATAGGAAAACTACAGAGAAAGGTCAACTGGAATTTTCTTACACCCTTATATACTTCTGCTCCATATATATTCACATTCATTTCCTTTGCAGCAGCCTCAGCAATTCTTTGATCAGATCAATATGTTGGCTTTCAGAAGACTCAAGCTTTCTCCACTGATTAAAGGGGGAAAATGTCATGCAAACTTTGACTGTCTAGCTCATCGCAGCATCTGACTTCGTGCCTGAAGTAAATGATCGAGAGCTCGTATTTCTTTCTCAATATCAAACAAGCTTATTAAATGATTCACGTTCCCTGAAAACTTAGCTGTGAACAGTGCATAAAAGAGTAGATTTTTTTCCTCTCTTTTCTAAAACTGCATACTCAGTGATTCTGAGGAAATACGGCTCTCAGTTACTTAAGATTAAAAATTACTAATATCAAGGGAATGTCTATATGAATCTTTATCAAGCAATCTTCACAAATGTAGATAAAAATCTAACTTAATTCTATGGATATATTCTAAGTAATAGTCATAATTCGGTAGTTAGTTTTGTGTATATTATTTAATAATTATCTTTAAAGGTAAAGCTAAATAAATTAACCCTTCAGTAATTTTAAATGGGTGCTATAGGAAACTGGAATAATCTAAGGTGTTTCCCTTTGCTACCTTGTATTAAGTAAGATACAGTGCAGTAAAAGGTTCTAAAGAAATGGAAACTATAAAACATGCAGACATCCAGGATTCAGTCTAATTAAAAAAAATGCATCCAACTGAAACAGAAAGCAGTGTCTGCAGCCCATTTGTGGAAATAACTTTTTACAACATTTAAGTATATGTATCTTAGAGTCTTGTATTATTCCTAAATTTCTACCTCTGTAAACTCTTTTCTGAATAATTCTGTTTATAGGCCCCTTTTTATGAGCAATTAAAAGCTGGTGTTTTCTAAAGGAATCATCTGTTTTATGACAGGACATTTTTTAACAGGTGCACTTAAGCGTTGCCCAGAGAAATTAAATATCTAAGTTTATTTACTCCTTTGCCTCGGACAGCTGCATCTTTAGGTGATTCCCAACAATTTCTGAGTAGAATGAGGTTTAAGGGGATAGAAATTAAGTCTGTGGTGGTAACTTTGAGTCAATGGAGTAAAAGCACATCCAAGAGAGTATTATAATTTCATATTAAGGTAGTGTCAAGAGGCAACAATCATATTCAGTAAAGTATAGTGGCAAGATATTCCAGACAATGCAGTCATCCCTTAAACAGGGGAGGCACCAGAGTGTCACACTCCGATAACAAGATGCAATTCTGCACAGACTCATTCTGGGATTTTGTGTCCTTGTAAGGCAGTCACAAGAATGTCCAGCCATCATCTGGTGGTACAACAGCTAGAGGTGGTCAGCTAGAGATGGCGTGGCTAACTACTGTAAATAGCAAAGTTCACCCTCAGTTTTAATGAATTCTACAGGGTTTTGTTACTCACTCACTACTGAAAATGAATGAAGGAAAATTAAATAGAACTAAAGTAAAACCCCATAAAATATAAATTAGTTAAAATAGGAATAAAACCAAGGAATCATACTTTCAGCTGGTAAAAACTAGCAAAAGTCAGTGGAAATAGAGTGATTTCCTATCTGAGACTCTGGAGTCTACAGACAATATTACTTACAAAGACTTAAGGGACAGCTATTAACTCTGCATGTTACTTGCAGTTTGTCAGAGAGAGGTCTGTTACTCACAAATGAGCTCCATTGTGAATGTGGAGGTATCGTGGTTTATGCCAAGCTAAGGATGTGGCATACCAGCTGCCAAAGTTTGTTTTCATTTTCTGGCTTTTCAGGAAAAAAAAAAAAACAAATTAAAAAAAACCCAAACTAAACCCCAAAACCAAAAACCAAACAAAAAAGAAACAACAACAAAAAAACCAAACAAACAAACAAAAAAATAGAAAAGGGAGGGAAAGAATTTCTATCTAGAATATTAGACAAATCAACCTGCTGTGTTGAAAAAGTATATGATTTCCTCGGTTATGACTGTAGGTTTTAATTCCAAATAGAAGTACAGGTCTGCCTCTTTCAAACTGCATAGCCTGAAAGTAACGTAACAATTGAGGTAACAAACTGAATAAGCATTTTTCATTTTTCAAGTCAGTTTCGTGAGGGTGTTAGTGGATTATTAATATCAGAGAAAAGTATTTTTATGGTAAATAATTATTTTGGCAGTGGAATTATAAGATATTGTTGAGATCAAACTTCAAAGCCATATAAATATATGCAGATATAATTCTGAGTAACTATGTGTGTGCCTATGTAATTTTTATTTTATTTTTTTTTAATATGGAGAGTTGGACTTCAGTACATGGACCAAAGATACTACGCATATCTCTGCAATTCTGTTAGGACCATGTTGTATAATGATAACAGAGTTAACAGTGTCAGTAAGATCAGTTCAAAGCGTCTCAAAGCATCCATGTACTGGGTTTGCTAAAATCAAGAACAGAGTCTGAAAGTTATGAAGTATATTTTGTGATTTCTGAACCCATAAGTTTACTCATTTCATGGGTGTTGTTTGTTTTGTTTTGCTTTCCCTTGGCTTCAGCTGTGAGTTTTAGGACCCTATTTGCTGCTCTGGCTTAAGGCTGAGATAGAGGATCTTTGATAAGGTTTGTGATATAAATCAGAGGATTGTTCTACTATGGATGAATATAGCTTTTTCCCACCTTGGAAAATTTCAGAAGAACTCTGTAAAAGATTATTTTCTTTTTTTTTATTTTTTGTTTTTTCTTTCTCTAAGTCTCCTTTACAGTGGGAAGAAAAACTTTTTCTCACTCAAAATATATGGTACAGCTCTGTGGTCTGCGTTGTTTGACTGGTAGTTGTTGTAAGGAGCACAAATGCTTAAATTGCCCTGCAGTGGTGCCAAAGAGCTTGATATTGTTGTGGTTGTTTTTCTTTTTTTGTTTTAACAAACACTGTCCACATACATGGAGAAATTTAGTCAGCCATAGGCAACATTCCTCTGTAAATCTTTTAAGAATATAGTTTGGGAAATGGTCTTATAGAAAAGATATTTGATCTCATTTCATGAATGACTTTCTATATAATCTGTGGTTCAAAGCTTATGCTGTTCTTTAATGACTATTATTTTATGGAATTTTTTTTCTAACTTATAAGGTCTTCCACTTTTAGTACCAATTACATTAGTTAATAGTTAACAGTGTTAGTTATATGCCATTTTTTGTAATACATTGTTATGAAAATCTTATGGCCTCATACTATCTTCCGTTACTCAGTACCTAAGTATCTTGAAAGGAGGTAGATTTCAAGTAAATCTATGGGAAAATAGTATATTAGTATAGTAACTTGTCCAGAAAATCCTGACTCTGGTCCTAATGTAGAGCAGCATAGCTAGTATGTGAGCTGATCTCAAAGGCAAATACTTGGAAACCCATTCATATGTGTATAAATGGTGCCCTTTGGTGAGACATATTTCCTCCCTATATTCGTACCAAAATCTCATCTCCAATAAAGCAGAGGAATGAAAAGAGACTGGCCTGCCCAAGGGGAAGAAACTGTGGGACAGTCATCCGACAGATTGGATCTTCAGGGACTGGCAGTCAGGCAGGCTGCTGCATCTACACATACAAGACTTCTCCCATTTCTGAGGGAAACATTTATCAAAAATACAGAGAGCTTATCCCCTCCTTTCTCATTTTTACCTCAAGAGGGTACAATATGTTCATAAAGATTAAAGGAAATGTCTCATTTTGCCATTAGGTATCTTAGATTGTTCATTGCAGAAGCATAGAATGAATGTTTTTAATGCTCATTTAGCTTTGAAAATTGCATCACTATCTAGGCAATGAAAAATAATGGTATCCATTCACAGTCAACAATGCACAAAGAAAATTTAATTTCTGCAAAATGACTGTCATTTAACTTTGCCAAATTGAACTTATACCTGTTTCTTGGATGAATAGTTCCACTACTGGAAAACATGGCTGGTGATTTTATACCACATCATCTATTTTACATTCCTGGTTGTACTTAGAAATAATTTTCAGAAGTTAAAATTATAGATATCCAAACCTCTCATAAACTGAAATGGTAGAGACTGCACATCAATAGGGTAAGACATTCAAATATGGCACTAGTTCATCTACTTAGAAATGGTATTCAACAGCAGATCTCAGAGGAGTTTGAAGTGTTTATGTTTATACTGTTTATCATTTTACTTGACAGGATATTAGAGGGAGTTTGCTGAATATATGTGTTTGTTCATTGAACGTACTTGAAGCATGCATTTAGGAATTTTCTTTTAAAGCTTGGAAAATAAGGATGCACGTAACTGTATAAGAATTTGGTCATTTTTCCTTCTTGAGGGCATTTGTTAGAATATTTTCTTCTGTTCATAATTTTATTAATCTTTAAATTATCTAACAACATATTTATTAATGAGCTTTTTAATGTATGGTTTGAGGGAGTCTCTGTCTAGTGAGTCACATACGTGCTTTTTATGGATTTTTTTTCCTATGGATATAACTTCTATTGATGGCACCAGCTGCTGGATCCAAATTTTTACCTGTCACTCAGCATTCTCTATGCTCACATTAGTCTGCACTGTCACTGGTTTTAGCAATGTTTAAAGTCTGTCTTAGCTATAGCTGGATATGAAATTGGATTGTTCAACCTGCAATTTTTTTTTTTTTTTTTTTAGATTTTTTTTAGATTTAGCGTTCACTGGAATAAGGCCAAACCTTCCATTAAAACAGCTTAAACAAAGTTATGTTACCTCCCAGCTGTGGTGGACAGTTATCACAGGCTGTCTGACAAGCTAAGTATTGCTAAATTGCCAAAACATAATTTTGTTTCTTCACAGCATTTGAACCTCTTGGTGGTACAAAACATTACGGCTCAGTGTTTATATTGCCATCTTAATCTTTCATGTTGAAATAGTTTCATTTAGTAGAAGTATCTAAATGGGTAGGATTTTTTTCATTCAGATCAAATCTATAGTATATTGAGCTTTGGACTAAAGGAGAAAATGATTCTGTAGTTGGTGGCTAGGGTTTTCTCAGGAATGTAAGAAAAGCAAGGTCAAGATACTGTTCCAGTGAGGTTCTTTGTTCTCAGTTTAATCATTTGGGCCCAGGCTGAATTTAATCTGTGACATAAAGAACTAAAAATTAAAGAAAGCATAATATAAAAATTTCATAAACTTAACCTAAATATAATAGGTCATTATTAAAAAGCCTAAGGAATTACTTATTAAAACATACTTGCAGGTTTTGTTTAAGGGCTTCCATCCCCCTCTTCTCCTATCTCGTATATAATTTCCAATCTTATATACCTCTGTTGAATAATAAAATTTGCTTATTCCTATTAATGTGATTAAATTAGCTGTTCCACTTAACTGATTTTACTTCTTATATTGCTTATGCTAAATTCTCATCAGTTCCATTTTTAATCTTTATGTCAATGTTGGTGTAGGTTTTGGGAAAAAATTTCTTCTGTGCCCGATTAATTTCCTGCTCCAAGCATTGCAACCAGTATGTCGTCTCAGCACATGCACTGAGTCTCATTTGCTGAATGATGACATTGAGCACCTTTTGAAAATGCTTCATTACCATTCAGATGCCCCTTTGCAATAAACATAGTGTAACTGTAGAACTCAAATGTTTAAATCATCAAGACAATTAATAGCCAAAGTTCATATCAAGATAGGTCCAGATTATGCTGTCCACATCTGTGCTTCTGCAGAAAAGATACTGCTTTGAAATATTATCAAATAACTGAGCATCCTTACACTGACCCTTAACTTTGTTCCTCTTTCATTCAGTTTAGAAATTTTGTTGTGAATGTTTGCCACCAGAGTGCAGTTAGTTTGGTTTCCAATAAAGCACCATTTAGATGTTTTGGGATTAGGGACAGAAAACCCATTTAGTACATCAAAAATATTCTATAAAAGCAATAGCACTGTAAAAACTACACAGAACAGAGAGGGGAAAATAACTAAAGGGAAAAAAAGCAATTTTCTTTCCAGCATCCTGTAATATACTGCTTGTTGGGTAACAATGCTATAATCAGGATATGGTGGGGAAAAGGGATAATATAAAATGGCACTTTTTGATTGTCCATTTCTCCAGGGAATTATTTGTACTAGGAAAGCCACCTTGACTGTGGATTATGATTTCTAAGTGGTCAAATGCTATTGGAAGGCAAGAAATATTCTTTTTCTGTCTATCCCCTAGATCTGACTGTGGAGATAATGACAGTTATCCCAAATATGGCATGGCAATAATAGCAAAACTGGACTCGCGTGTAGAATACTTGATTCTGAATGATTTTTCAGGTTTAAAAGTATAGATTATTTTTGAACAGAATTTGTAGAAATTTTCAGTAAATTAATAGCTTCTCTGGCATATAAATTCAGTCACTCTGTGTTAGTGGTTTCAGGTAAAGGAAATTAATTGAAACAATTGTGTTATGTTGTTGGGTCCCAAAAACTATAGTTCAGCAGAAAACAAAAATTCCATCCCTGCTTCTTATTTCTATATTTCACATTCATGATATTCCAATTAAAAATAATTCACCATGATTTTTTATGAAATAACATGAGCAAACAGTCTGGAGTAAACTCTTCCTTTCCATTTTATATCATAGATATAATTGTGTTTTCTGGAGTATTGCACATTGTAGAATCAAATTTTAACTTTATAGAGCTTCTACCTACAGGCAATATTTCCAGGAAATTAGGGATAGTTAGCCAAAACAGTATAGTTTCAGTTTGGGGGACTCCTATTCTGAATATATATTTCATAAACATACTGCAATGAACAGCACAAGAAATTAAAGAAATAGCAATAGCAATAAAACCAAAATTTGTGTTGGAATAACTGTAGCAGAAAATAGGTTGCAGATAGGATGTAGTGCCAAAGAGACAGCAGAGTCGTATCAGGTGTATATGTTAGTAATGCAAATGTTGCAGAGCCAGGCATGATGAAGGCTCCTTTTGATGGCATCTGTTGTGCCTCAGGAAAACCAGAGAAGATGTTTTCTTATTCATAGTAGTTTCTACAGATTAGCTGTCCAAAGTGGTAGTTCTCTACTGCATGTAAAAGCAAAACTGAAGGCACTGTAAGGGCATCTGAAAAGTCAGTCCGAGTCTAAATAGACTTTTTAAGAATTAGAATTTTAAGAATTATCTGCTGCAGGTATAAAGCTATGTTATATCTTCAGTTAAATGTTTTGACCAGATTCTATGATTAGCTTTGGCACTGATCTCAGGAATAATGTGCTTGCATTTTATGTACTCGGTCACAGGCAAGGGTTAATCCAGTATTCCTAAAATGCAGTTTAAGCTCACTATGCAATATATACAAAATTCATATGATCTTTTAAAACCCTGAGAAGGCAGCCCAAACAACCCTAATGAGGAATCTCTATCTTTCTCTGTCAACTGCACTCAAAATTAATGGGCATGTAAGGCACCTGAATTCAGACAAGGGAAACAGTAATGGTATAACATTTGACTTAGTTGACTAGCTGACTGTTGGTTTTCATTCCTTTCTTAGCTGCTTGGATCTTTTTGATTCTTCCTCCCACAACTTTGATAAACATGAAAAACGTCTTGTTTGGGGGGAGTGGGAGGGAAAAAGCAGGGGATGCTGGAGATGAGATAACCAGAATTGGATAACAAGAGCTGAGCACAAGGTCCACATGCCATAGTGATTCATGTGATTGCGTTATAACAGCTCATAATAACCAAGCTCTGTCATTCTTTATAGGCCCAATTTTCTAGTTAGATGTTTTTTAAAGCATCTCCTCATTGTGCAGTTGTTTTATTGAAATGACCATAATAACTCTGAGATATTTCTCCTGAGTTATTAAAGTTAATTTAGAATTCAACAATGTGAACAAGTAAATCAAACTCTGTCTAATTAGTATTACTTACTACTTATATTGGATAGTGTCTATATGTCCCACTGAGGTACTGAGTTTTCGTTGTGCCATGCATGATGTAAACAATTTAAATAAAGCATGTGTGCATTATCCTGACAATAAGATTTCACAGTGCCCCAGGACAACTTTTTACAATCCCTTAAGCAAATCTTAATCCACTTTATCTCCTCCATGGAGAACATTCAAGATGAATTAGACATGCCTTCAGAAAACAAAGACCTAGTTATGAATTCGTGTGGGGAAGGTTAGAATCATGGCTTGAACATGAAACTGAGACACAGGAGGCCTGTGTTTCTGTAACAGTTCTGTTTCAGATTTCTGTATGACTCTGCTCAAGTCTGTCTTGAAGGCATTTACCGGGTAGATGTTGTAGCACCTGCTTATCAGATGCTGGGTTCAGGGAGAAGCAAGAAGTGGGCTGCTCTGTGAGGGAAACCAGAAGACAGCAGGGCATGCACAGTGGCCTTTGCTGGCAAAGGCAAGGTCCCACAGCACCCAGACAAGAACAGAGAAGGTCTGTGATGGTAGCCAGGCCCAGCTAATATTCCAGATCACCAGACAAGTCCATAGTGATGAGACAGATCTGACATCAAGCCAGGAAGTCAAGTCACGGTGTGAGGGTCAGGATCCAGGCCAGTGGTGGTATTCAGCTAACAGTCCAGTGGTCTCCAGGCAAGCCCATAGTGAAAAGGCAGGTCCAATGCCGCTTGACCTTGACACCAAATCCACAAGTCAAAGTTCAGATAACCAAAATACATGGCCATGCACAGTCACAGCTGATTCAGCTTAACTGTAGCTCCTGAGTGAAGGGGCACGGACCCCCAATTCTCACAGCCCTTTTCACAGTAGTCTGATCTAAGTTACAAAGTTGCATCATATCAGAGCTGATTTTGAGCATGGGCAGCTAAAGCTGTAGAGCTGTGTGTGTGTTGGTGGTGCACTGGCTTATGACAGCTTGGTCTCCAGGTTCAATACAAAACTCAGAATGGAAGATATCCACTAGAGAAGTAATTTGATGTGACCAGGAAATGTTAAGCTTATGGCTGAATTCTTTCTGTCTCCTAAGTTGGTAAAGTCAAGAATTTAGTAAAGCAGTAATTGGAGACACCTCTCAATTATCTGGGATGAATTAAGCAAACCTGCCTTTCTTCTGAACCCTTGGTTTATGTATTGTGCCTGTTCTCAAATGAGTATTCCAATACAGTTTTGCTCCTCCTTTCCTCCTAGACAGCTCAGGTTTTGGTGGTGATAGCCTTGAATCCTAATGGATATTCTCATCCAAGGTGAGGAAGGTATGGTTTATAATTCCTTCATATTGGGATCCCCTCTTCAGAGGGGACTTGATTGCATGCAGATCTTCCTAATTCAAGTACTCAAAACATTAGATCAGTAGTCTAACAGTGTTAGACAGTGTTAGACCAGCAGTGTTTTCTCTGACTTGGCCAGGTTTTAAAAAAGAAAGCAACTGCAGATGCAGATGCATCTGATCAGGGGACCAGTCTGGTCAGTAAACATAGCTACAGGCTTGAGCTTTTTGAGGATCTACCTGCTGCTCTGTCTAATTCCTCAATCTTATTGGAGCCGAAGTATAAAGCAAGCACTGAGATGCTCTGATTGGAACACTTCTGGGAAGGCACATGGAGAAGTTTGTACATACCTGGTGAATTGCTGTAAAAATGAGGACCGCCTGCAAATATTTCCTCCATATCTACTGTTTTGTAGGATATGGCTTTTAATCAGTGTGGTGGCTTGACCCTGACTGGATGCCAGGTGCCCACCAAGCCGCTCTATCACTCCCCTCCTCAGCTGGACAGGGGAGAGAAAATATAACGAAAGGATAGTGGGTCGAGATAAGGACAGGGAGAGATCATTCACCAATTACTGTCATGGGCAAAACAGACTCGACTTGGGGAAATCAGTTTAATTTATTACCAATCAAATCAGAGTAGGATAATGAGAAATAAAAACTAAATCTTAAAACACCTTACCCCCACCCCTCCCTTCTTCCCAGGCTTAACTTCTGATTTTCTCTACCTGCTCCCCCCAAGCAGTGCAGGGGTATGGGAAATGGGCGTTGGGGTCAGTTCATCACACATTGTTTCTGCTGCTCCTTCCTCCTCAGGGAGATGACTCCTCACACTCTTCCCCTGCTCCAGCATCGGGCCCCTCCCATGGGAGACAGTCCTCCACAAAATTTTCCAATGTGAGTCCTTCCCACAGGCTGCGGATCTTCACAAACTGCTCCAGCGTGGGTCCCTTCCACGGGGTGCAGTCATAGAATCATAGAATCATAGAATCATAGAATCATTAAGGTTGGCAGAGACCTCCAAGATCATCGAGTCCAACCGTCAACCCAACACCACCATGCCCACTAAAACATGTCCCTAAGCACCTCATCTACACGTCTTTTAAATACCTCCAGGGATGGGG
>NW_008795021.1:4276742-4293170 GCF_000699145.1 Aptenodytes forsteri | reverse complement strand
GGACATGGGGGAAGCTTCTAGCAGCTTCTCACAGAAGCCGCCCCTATAGCCCCCCACTACCAAAACCTTGCCACACAAACCCAATACAATCAGGCTCTACTTTTTAGGATTCAGTAGCCACTTTAATACTCTTAATGCTCCGTGATTCTATGCCAGAGAAATTTACAGTTCTTTCATTTTTAATTTGCTCATAGTTGTATCTGAAAGTTCTTCAAGATGCCATTTTGTATGATTAAAAAAGCTGTTCAATAATAAAATATAAGAGATCTGTTTCTAGTCTGCTACAAAAAGCTGTGATTAGAAACATATATTGATTCACATGCTTTATTTTGTTTCCTCTGTGTGTGGCTTTTATACATCAAATCTTCTATCTCCATGCCTGAGAATTCACTTCAATATCCTGCATAACTTAGTTCACATCTTTCTAGATTTATGAGTGGTAGGATTTAGTTGTCATTTCCCTAGAGGTAAGATGATGGACATCTTTCCTTTGCTTCAATTTACTACTTCTGGGAAGCGATCATTATACCTCTGCTCTTCATGTCCCCAAGCAATGTAATGTTGAGGGAATATTTTTATCAATGCCCTGCTAATGATTTTCACATCTGTTTGCCCCCTTACTGATCTCTTGTCCTCTGTCAAGCCCTCTCTGTCTATCTTTTTAATAGTTTGTAGTGGATATCTAATCATCAGTAAAGCTAATAAATAAACATATGAATGATCTCTTTCTCTCGGCTTTTCTTCTTTCTCCCTTTCTCTGATGACAGCTTCATTGTCATTCCCATCTTCTGAGCTCACTACCTTAACATTACCTTCAGTCTCCCTCTTTTTCTTGCATTATCAGCTAGAATCACCAGCACAGACACTTTTTCTAGTCACCTTATGAAATTGAAAAATGCTTGATTTCTGCACCTTCCCCGTGCAGTCAATCTAAAATAATGTTGCAGGTGGCCTTGTCCCCTCAGTATTACCATGGTTTTCACCTTTATGTCTGTAACATTAAAACTCATGCACTTAAATGCCAACTCATTCTATCTCCTGCATCAGCCTCCATCTTCTGTCTTGCTTTATGCTGAGTCTTTTCATTGAGAAGTGCTTTATGACAAGGCAAGAGTTGCTAAGGGAGACCTTAGTCTTAGTAGCATGAATGCACAGTAATACTAAGAGGAATGGAAAAAAATAAAGCTCTTTCAGAAACACAGAGTACCTTGGATGTGGCTCTGGGTCTCTTTGGCTGTTAGTGTCTTCATCTTCTTCAATATAACCCCCAGAAGATGGAGTTGTCCTCTAGTTAATGAAGTACAGCCTCCTACAATGTTTTGTTTAAAGCATTTATCTGAATAACCACATATTTCAGTAAGCATTCCATTTATCATGAGAACACATTTTCTTCTGACTGCTCATAAAAAAATTGTTTACATTTTCATGAGTTCAGTTGGGTATTCTTCAAACTTGTGATTCAGATCTGCAAATTTAAAAGTGATTTTGTTCTTTACATTCCACATTGGCCAGCTGCAAATAGTCATATTCATCTTACAGTACGCATTAGTAGTAAGTAAATAGTAACAATGATTAAAAATTATAAAAATGCTAAGATTATTATTTTTTCCCCTAGGGGGACATGCAGAATTAGCATCTGGAACATGGACAAATTCTATGATGCTATGGCCATTTCTATACACTAACTCTTTCTCAGGGAGTAAACTTTAATAGTTTGCATAAACTTTTTTTTTTTTAAAAAAGGCTTTTATTGTCCATAACAACAATTCTTAATGTTCTAATTACTCTTCAAGCTTTTAGTTTTTTATTTTCCATTTTTACGTCCATACCTGCAACAAGGAAAGGTTTGGAAAAAGAAGAATTGTAATCTTATGCTTTACCTATTTTAATTTTATCAAGCTAGATTTTTTATCATAACAAATGTGCCATCAGAAACCAGTTAAGATAATGTGTATGCATATGTGATATTTCATGAGTCTTTGAAATTAGTTTATTCCTGAGTTGTTCCTGAAATACAGAATTTGGTACTGAACAACAAAAGTACACAAAACCAAGAGGAAACACTTGCCTGTTGCCTATGAATTTATTTTTTTTTTTAAATTACGTAAGTAGCAGAAGAGATCTGAGTGTTTATTAAATGCATCCTGATCATTGCCTGAAGCCATGCTGCTTTCTAACTCATCCTAAATATTATACTGCTCATATTATTCATATGGTAGTGTATTGCTGGCATTTGTTACAGGCCTTTGGGAGCATATTCAGACATCATACAGTTATGTGACTGTTCGTGTGTTTACTTTTTCTTCATATTATTTAAAGGACTGCGGTGGCTTGCAAGCTCAAAATAGAAATTAGCTATTTCCCTACGGTGCTTATCACTGATAAATGTATTATTTTACAACAAAAAGGGTAACAAGTACCTCTCTTCCTCATTGCATTGTCTATGGAATACAGAAGGGAAATATTCAGAGATCACTGTTAAGGTAGCTTCTTGATTAACCTAAAGCATTATTCTTAACCTTCAAACAGAGAGCCCATTTAAGGCACAGTTTGCTTGACACCAAAGGAAGGACTCATGCAGAACTCATGCCTGATTAGTGAAAATATCTATGAAATGTCTACTTCTACTTCTGCCTGTACCAGTAGTGTGTCTTGCTGCCCAAAGCTTGAATAGTCAGAGGGTAGCTGCTATGGGCTGATGAGCTTCAGGGATGCAAGAGCACAGCAGGCTTCTAGGGACATCCCTCTCTTGTCTGCCAATGGAGCAGTAGGGCATAACAAGGTTCTAATTTAAGAAGACATAATTTCTGTGTTGATAGTCTTAAGAAGTAGTAGATCTGTTAAGTTATAATTTCTTAGGAGTGTTTTTCTGACCGTTGTTTGATGTTGGTTCACTGTGGGGAGATTTCATGGGTATTATTTGCAGAGGGAAAATTACCTGGCTGTTATTCCTATGTTCATATAAGAGGATGTCACTTCACCACAGTCCTTCTATTGTACGTAATCTTCCAGGTGGTAAGAGGTGGATTTATCTTCATACTGAAGGAAGGATTTTAAAGGAGATCATCAAGCCTGCTCAGATGCAGAGCTCTGTAGCAAATCTGGAGATCCACAGATTTGCCTCCTTGAAAAGGGGGTTTCACCATTTGTGTTTGTCACAGATTGTCTTTAAAGTGATGGGGTTTAAGTGGATAGAGCAAATATGTTATGAATATCATCTTCAATATGTCCATCTGGCTCTTTGATGATGAGCCAGGCAAGACTTTTTTCCCCGTGTATCCAACATGAGCTGACTTAAATAGGCTAATTTATTCTATAAAAAAACAAAGGTTTTACATTTAAGGTCAATGGAATAATTCTAAAATGTATAAATATGATTCTAATTGGGTCTTCTTAACAGAGATGTTTGCAGAAATACTCAGTATTCTGAATTTTAACACAAAAATCCTTTCATATTCTTTATTCTGAACATCTATCACAATGGCAGTTCTATTCATGACTATTTTACCCAGAAATAAATTTAGCAGTAGCTGTTCCAGAAGGGCAGTATAATATCCTCTGCCTGAAAAATCAAAACCAGTTGTGTGATGAACTCAAGTTTACTAAATGCTGAATAATATATGTCTAGTATGCTGTCAATGGACAAGTCAAAAAGGACAGGAAAAGAGCAAATGATGCTGCTAATATGCATAGCCATTCTCTGTTGTCTGTGACTGAAATTCAAATTCAGAGTTCTACTCTCTTGCTCTGACAGGGACGGTTAAGCAGAAGTTGACATCTTATGCTAATCCCATAGATTTCTGTATCTGGTTTTCCAATTCAGTCAAGGCACTGATGCCTTTTAAAACAATTAATTCCCATTTCTCTGTATCTTAAGTGATTGTAAATTAGGGATCAACATAGTTACTGTGCTGTAAAGCACAACAAACCCAGAATGTTATCACTTATGAGAAAGAAGAATCAGAACCAGTGTTGTATCCTCTTTTGTAAATACATGAATGATATAGAATTCAGACTCGGATTTTAAGCATCTTTTCTAAAGGTTTTGGTTCAGTCTTTGATAAGGATAGGGATCAACTGTTTAATTTGGCTTGCATTGTAGTTTTAAAACCTAAATCTCTACTGTGAGAGATGAAGTTGTGTTTAGTCCATGAGCAAACATCCAGTCGTTTTTCTGTCATGCCTTTCAGTAAATCTGATTTCCTGTTCTAAAGTGATTAATATTATTCAAAGGGCTGATTCTGAAGTGTCACCAGTTTTTGTTCAACACGGAAAGCTAAAGGGTGGATAGTAAAGAGAAAGGGAAGAAGATTCATGATACTTATTTGGTTGCTTTATCTTTTATTATTTAGCAACCCAGATCAGTCAGAGAGCTACTGGAAGTTGCACTAGGCAGCTTATAACTCATTCAGGGTTATAGGGATCATAGCAATATGTTTCAGCTTTTCTATTCTAGACCATGATCTACAAGAGCTTGTGTACAAGAACTACACAATTTTTATTTCACTCGGAATTTTTTTGACACATTAATTGAATTGCTTAAATATCGTTCACCTATTACTGTGTGTAATCATCTTATTTAGATAGTCATGGAAAATTCTCCATTCCTATGCGTTTGGAGTTAATCTATTCCAAAGAGATTTTATTTTACTCAGTAAGTAAGAACAGTTAGTAGTTGCCAATTCTGAAATTTTCAGTAGAGCAGTATTGAACAGGTTGTCTGCAACTGCAGCATGAAAATGAAATAAAGGTAAATGGAGATGTATTTGTAAAGGATATTAAAATGAATCCATTAGGGGTCAAAGCAATCACTAAATTGATTAGACTAGACTACTTAAATAGATTTTTCTGAATCAATAATTATTATGGAGTCATCAAATATGTACATGTTCTTATGTGTAATTGAACCACTGTCTTGTAATTTATACCAATGTGCATCAAAAGAATGCTCAAAGAATTCTAAAAAGAAAGGCTTTTTCTCCATGTTCCAGCTTATAGCTAGGTGAGGTTTTCTTCCATCTAGGGCATATAAATTTAACTTGCAAGATTCAGAAGTGTAATGGTGCCATTTTTTGAAGAAATAAAGATTATATTCTACTTCCTGCATTCTTCAAATGTTTAATACAGTCAAGTACCATGGAAGAGATTCCTTTTTCTACTGTTTTTTTTTTTTTTAACCTTTGGGAATCATATTAAAATTGTAATTGAAGGTATATAGGAGCCACAACAAGAGAGGATGTCCAGAGAATGAAAGAATGCAACATATTCTGCACCCTAAACATGTTTCTGTACATTCAAACTTTCTGTCTCTAAGTTTTTTTCCTGCCAAAAGCCTTCTGAGTGGCTTTTTCATTTTTGGTTCATTCTGGTTAAGTCAAAATCAAATAATTACCATAATACAAATAAATAAAAATGGGAATTTTCCATATTGGAAAAGTTTTGATTGTGTCTACATCAGGGTATGTGCAAACTGTAAGAATGATCTGAGGAGTGACCAGGCTGGTTACTTGTCAGTATTATGTCTTCAGCATAAACTGTCCGTGAAGTTGTAGTCAGATTAGAATGGAAGAATGCAGCAATAACTCAAATATGGTTTTATCTGAGAGGATAAGACATGCTGTGTATGGTGTATATGGGAAGTTTTATATTTTAAAGTTCCTTAATTTAAAATGACACATGCAGATTTTCTTCAACTTCTGCTTAGACCATTTTTTATTTTAGTTTTTCTTTTTCTTCTCTTTTTTCATCCTTTTTTTCCACTTTACAATCTCATTCTTATTAATATTCTCATTGACTGTTTTTCCAGTATTATACAGCTTCTACATGTGTATAAACAAGCAAAAATATTTCTGCCACAGTACCTGTAAATGTCCTCATCGGCTAGTGTTCTGTCTCACAAATTCAGGTCAAAATGTTTTGGTATGGTAATTTGAGAAAAAAAAACCAAACAACATTTGCTTTTTCCAAATGAGAAGACAAAGTGCTTGTGTGGCAATTACAGAACTGAATCATTTGGGTTCCAGTATTTGGAGATCATTTTCTAATACAAACCTAACATAAAAAGAATAGAATAAAGTACAAAGTGAATTACATATCATTCTGTCTTATTATCTATGTATTACAACTGTATAAGAAACTGATATTTGAACTTCTGACACGTGAATGACCCAGTACCTGAATTATACACATTCTCCTCTAAAAGGCCTGTTGATTTTCATGTTCACAATAAAGTAAATAATTATTTCATGCTGCAGATTAAAACTGAGTTAGAAAGCAGCAAAGCCGCATTTCACAGTGGAAATACAGCTGGTCATGCTCCAAGATCTCGTTGAAATGAGGTGTAGACTAATATTTAATAAGAATATTAGCTTTTTTAAAAACTAAAATACAGTTCACAGTGGCACTGAAGAGGTGGGAACTGTTTCATGTATCTACCTGGCCATGTTGACAGACTGAACTAGTTGCCTCCAGTCAGATTCCATTAAATTGTCTTATACCTTCAAATGTCAGTGTCATGTTGGAAATTAGTAGGCACATCCTCTTGGAATCATTCACCGAAGTGGCTAAAGAATGACCTAATAATCTGTGTGGATCTGTAAGAAGAAGCAGACTTTGCAGGACATGGAGCAAGCATTTTGGCAAATCTCTTTCAATTATTGGTTTATATGTGCTGTGTACTCTCTCTGTCTATACAGAGATCCAAAATCTCCAGATGTTAAGGTTGCATCTTCTGTGAAATTAAATTGTGCTTATTGCATATAAGTCATAAGCCACATGTTTAGGTTTTATGTTTAGGTTTTTGTGTTATTCATCACCTTAAATAGTAACAAATATTTTGGAATCTTTGGTTCTAAGTAGTGCTTAAGTACCATGATGAATGGCCCTATTTAAAATACAGAGATAGACAGAGTCCAGAGAGGTACTATCCTAGACCCTCACCATTTATCCAGTCCTAAAGTGGTTTTCTGTTTTGCAGAGTGAATTCCATTGAATAACATTGATTTCCTATTTCAATAAAGGGAACTGTCATCTGAAAGGTGGATGAAATATTAAGGCTCTACTAGATAATTAGATAGATAGATAGGGAGATACACAGATAAATACTGTGCAAATAAAAAACCCAATATTGTCTTATAAATGCTGTATTTAATTTTGAAAACTAAATAACTGTGAGTTTAATTTTATTTATGTGGAAAATAAAATAAAATTCTTTTAGGATTTTAAGAACCATGGAAAAAATCCATTTTAACAATGTTAATATATTCTGTATAACCATTGATTGCATGTGAAAACATGCAATCCATTTTATGGCCCAGTAATTCTGAAACACCTGAACTCTTCTCTCTCCACACACCACCTGAAATTCACAAGACTAAGCATTCCTTTAGGGCTGGGAATGCATTTGCCAATTTCAGCCCAGAGGGGATTGTAACTAGCGTTGTAAAGCCCTGATGATAGTTTTGTAATGGAAAGCCTGAAATAACCTCAAGTACCACCTCACTAATGTGATTCTGTAATGCCTAACCAGTCTAATTTGAAACTAAGAGTCAGTTATCAAGGAATACATTTGTAGAGTTAATATTGTTAACCTCTTAATTTTCCTCTTCTCTTGGATCTGAATTACAGTTTCCCTTCAAATAAAAGCCACTGATGAGACACCTAATGGTTTTCTACTTTAATTTTGCTGTTCTGATTGCTTTTACAGCTGTCCCCCACTCTCTTTATATTTAACCCCCTTGCAGAGTACTTGCAGTGAAATCGTTACGCAGATCAAAGTATAGTCCTGATGTCCGAACTCTTCCAACTACATTAGCCTCTTCATAAATTGATTAGGAAGAGCATTGCACAGGAAATGGCTATCAACATGGCTTACATTAAGAATGGAGCTAGTGCTCCAAATGTGTTGTTTGTCGTCTCTCTCAGTGTACATAAACACTTGCAGCCCTGTCAGTTCCTTAAAAGTAGTTTGAGTCTTACTAGACACTGACAGTGTTGCCATGGAGTCATACTTCGATTTCACAGCAAAGCTGAAACTGATTTCCAGATAATAATTGAGTTAGAAAACAGAGAGAAAATGAGAATGAATAAACAAAATTCCAAACTGCCTGTTATTAGATTTGATACCTATTTCTTCTGTCTTTCTATATCTGTCACAGATATAATAGTGATGTTGTTTGGGGGTTTGGGTTTTTTTTAGAAGGAAAAATATAATTAAGAATTCAGAATGGAGATTATTCTTTCAAGGAAAAGAAATCAAGTGCTATACGGCATTATTCTCATTTGTGTAGAAACAATGAGGTCTTTAATATGTGACTCTCCTTAATGGGTCTATCTTGAAATTGTGCCTGTATAGGGGATGAAAGCTCTGTTATTGCTTCATTAGCCTGCATCTAGCAGTGATGTTTCCCAAAGCAATTTGCAGCATCCTCTTTTCATTGTCACATTTGATCATTTTAGAATTTGCTCTGAAGACATGACGATGTCCTTATGTGTGAATTTCAGGGTATAAGCCAGTATATTCAATAATCCCTGTTAAGAAACTTAATCAGAATCTGGCTGACAAATGATACGATCAATGCCACAAAATTAATCCATAGTAGAACTGCATAATAAACAGAAGATTACATTTTCTGTGCCAGTTAATGTCCTATAAATTCCTGCTTTACTTGAAATGTATTATTAAACATTTTTGTTACTGCTGTACTGTTATCATGGTATGATGCTTTAAAGTACGAAACACAATTTTATTTGATTTTGTGATTTCTCTTACTAGTGGCTAGCATTCAGAAGCTTCCTGCTGCATCTGTTTTAACTGACATCAATTTCCCCATGAAAGGAAGAAAAGGAATGGTTGATTGGGCACGAAACTCAGAAGACAGGGTTGTCATTCCAAAAAATATCTTCACCCCTATGTCAACAGGTAAAGAAGCATATCAGCATGCTAATTTTGTGTTAGCTTCAACAAGGGAACTCAGAATCTTTGTCTCATAGGACCACTGTACTATATAGAAACAGTTGGTTTATCCACCTTCAAAAGAAATCCAGTACCCACAGCTTATCCCAGATGGAAATGATGGGGCTTAATTTCAGCACCTTGAACAAAAAGTGCTACAGAAATCCTAGACATTATTTTCTACGTCAAGAAGCCAATGCTTAGTTATTGTGCACGGGATTGTACCTGTGGTGGTATGAGGTGAGCTGAAATGTAGCTCTGCTGAACCCCCTGAAGCTGCTCCACTCCAACAGACTGGACCATCCCAACAGGTCACCTAACTTTTACCAAAGGATGCTCAGCAGGCAAATTACCCTGGCTTCAGATACAATTTACAAATACCATTGCAGTGCAGATCTCTGACATTAAAGAATTTAGTCACTAGGCATTAAACTCTAAAGACAGCCTTTGGGGATACTTAACTATAAAGGTAAATGAACTAGCATGGATGTCAGTACACAATGATGGATTTTTTGAAAATGTGATTTTCAGTGGTTTAAATCTTTTGATATATTCCTGACAGTGCTACATCTTTATGACAGACTTCCAGGATATAATTCAAAGTAACGATGGTTTATTTAAAATAAAATTTCTACTAGAAAGACAAATGGTATTCACAGTTTTTTATACTGATGAAGGCTTAGGAAAGAGAGTTTAACAATCTTTTTTCCTTACTCTTTTCAGAACTAGATGAATCAACTGTATTTGTCCTTGGAGCAGTGCTATACAAAAATTTAGAGCTCATTTTGCCCACTTTGAGGTAAGAAATTTCATAAATACAATATGAATTAGACTATTTCGGGATCATAACTACACTACATGTCAGGATAAAAGCAGACAACCAAGACTGTTTGCATATTGGTATTGTTGGATTTTTTTTTTCCTGTTATTTAAAATATATATGTGTATATTTGTCTTTCCTTCATGCTTAGTCATTTGTATGATGGAAATAACCTTTTTATCAAATTGGTTCAATTTATATTTTATGTAATCTATATTAAGCTTAATTATAGAAATATTTGATCAGAAGTATGCACACTGATGTACATTAATGCTCAGGCCACTTATACTTGTGTTTCAAACTACTGTTTGTCCAGTTAGTACAAGTGATCTAGTAATGACATCATAACATGATGTACTAAGGTTGTCTGTTCTACTTCTACAGAAGTCTTTAGTAGTAGTTTTCCAAGGACTTTTTCACTGCAGGTTGTATTCAGAAGGGACAGCAGAGCTATAGAGAGGATCCATTTTAGAAAGAAGACATGCGTGTGCCTGAACAGCTGTGGTATGTCAGTTATGAGGGCCATACACATTCATAAAGAAATAGGAGGGTCTTGTGTTTCACTTTTTCTTTTCTAGACTTGATAACAGACAATTTGGAAATAAACATTTCCCCTCCTCTTCTCAAATTACTGGTTAAGATCATTTCATGGTCCATTAATACTATCTTATTTCACATGTTCCTGTGCACCATTAGTCTACTAATGCCCTTTTACAGTAAAAGAAATGGGTGCAGATTGTGTCAAAATAGCTGCTAATGAATTCACAATAATCAGAAAGGATAGTAATTAGGAAGACACCAGATAACCTTTCCCTACTCTATTTAACCAGAACTTCAGGATTTGAAACAAAGAATGGAAAAACAACAGGTTTTTGCCAAAATCCATTTGAAAACAAAAAAACCCACAGTCCTGAAGAAAAAAAAAAATTCCTAGTAAAGTTGCAATGCACTGTGCAAAGAGTAGATGCAATGTTGGGGACAGAAGTCTCTCTGAGGTAGAGCGCAATTCGAACAGTGATGTCCTGGCAGGACACCTGGAAGCCTTGGGAGTGCTGGTAAGAGCTGTCTATGCTTAAGGCATGGTATAAATGACAGCTCATCCAACTCCGAAATGTCACTAAGCACTTTCCATTTGTTGTGCCAGTTCCTGAAATTAGCCAGGAAGGAAGAGATGTTTGTGAGAGACATTTTTTCTTCTCTTCTCCCATATTCAAAGAAACAGAGCCAAATGGCTATTGTAGTAAGTCCTTTTTGGCAGACCTTAGAGACAATCTGCCAATCCTAGGAAAGCATCAAGGTGACCATGTACATTTCAGACCTTTATATTGTAAACCACAATCTATGATCACGCCTTTTCAGCTCTCATAGGTCAATAGTTTTAATTTACAGAAAACAAGTGTGAACCTTGAATGCTGTGTATTTGCTTATATGAAAAGCCTTTCAGGGCTTTTACTTCATCCATTAGAAAAGTGAGATTTATAGGCCTTACTAGATTTTCCCCAGAATCAATAACATCCCAAGTAGCAGGAATAGGGGCAGAACAGGGACATAAAAGTACAGCAACTTAACTACTATGGACTATGAGAAAGTGCATCTCAGTTCCCAAATTTTTTGCTTTTATCTGTTCTACTTTCAGCTGGTTACTGATTTACACAGCAAATTTGACCGTTTCTCTGTACAATTCAGTTCACAGAGAGGTTTTGTGAGCTTCTAAAGCAAAATGGTCTAATAATCTATGTATATCTATTCATAAAAGAAATCTTTAGAAATTCAAATACGAAGATATCCCACTTTGCCTCTGAATATGTTCAGTATTATTTGAATCCAATTCTCAGCTGCCCAAGAAAAGGAAACGAGCACTATTACTTTCTCTTATGTACGTGAATAAGGAATAAAAGTCATTATTAATCTGTGATATAAAAATATAACACATATTCCCCGGTACCTCTAGTCTCTTCTTTGTTTGGAGTACAGTGCCTCAGTACTTCTCTGCACTTCTTTAATATTTATAATGAAGTTATACTGAAACTTTTACAGCTTACATCAATTACCTCATCAGGAAGTGTATCACATTGGATTTCTTTGCCCATGGCAGTCATAATCAAATTTTGATCTCATGACCTTAAAATAGTAACTTAAAGGTGGCACAATTTCAAACTGTTTTCATAGAATCATAGAATCATTGGACAGTTTGGGTTGGAAGGGACCTTCAAAGATCATCTAGTTCCAACCCCCTTTCCATGGGCAGGGACATCTTCCACTAGATCAGGTTGCTCAAAGCCCCATCCAACCTGACCTTGAACACTTCCAATGATGGGACATCCATAGCTTCTCTGGGCAACCTGTTCCATTGTCTCACCACCCTCGTTGGCAACCTGTGCCAGTGCTTCACCACCCTCAGCATAAAAAATTTCTTCCTTATGTCTATTCTAAATCTACCCTCTTCAGTTTAAACCATTGCACCTTGTCCTGTCACTACAGGACTTGGTAAAAAGTCTCTCTCTTCATCTTTCTTATAAGCCCCCTTTAAGTACTGAAAGGCTGCAATAAGGTCTTCCCAAAGCCTTCTCTTCTGCAGGCTGAACAACCCCAACTCTCAGCCTTTACTCACAGGAGAGACGTTCCAGCCCTCTGATCATCTTTGTGGTCCTCCTCTGGACGTGCTTTAACAGGTCCATGTCTTTCTTATGCTGAGGGCTCCAGAGCTAGCCACAGTACTCCAGGTGGGGTCTCACCAGAGCAGAGTAGAGGGGCAGAATCACCTCCCTCGACCTGCTGGCCACGCTTCTTTTTATGTAGCTTGGCCTTGTGGAATTTCATGAGGTTCACATGGGCCCACTTCTCAAGCCTGCCAAGGTCCCCCTGGATGGCATCCTTTCCCTCTAGCGTATCAGCTGCACCACCGAACTTGGTGTCATCTGCAAACTTGCTGAGGGTGCACTCAATCCCACTGTCTATGTCATTGATGAAGATATTAAATACTATTGAATGCATTTTGATGCATTCAAACCATTTTAATGTTCATTCAGATAGAATCCTGAACTGGAAAAAAGCTGCAACTGTGGTTAGTGCTGAATTTGTTGAGTTGTTATACTCTTTGCAAAAATTAGAACTGCAATGCAGGTTTTAAAGGAAACTTTATTATGGGGTGGTTTATCACTTTATACTCTTTCACGTACATGAATGAAGTGAAGGTTTCCGTACATCCCACTGCATTTGGAAAAGGTTTATTTTTGTTTGCTTACATTTTGAAATGAAGAACTATCATCTTATATGGGTTTATATTAATTACTATTTGTACTAATCTTATTTAACTGTAAGAAGCATTACTGTGATAAACATTTTAGTGGTTATCGTGAACATAGTGAAATGCTTCACCACAATAGCGTTGTGTATGGAGCAAACACTGTAAAATGTGAAGGGAGCTAACGTCATCTAGGTTTTATGATACCTAGAAGTGTGGTAGCTACGCACAATGTATGAATTAAAAAAACATTCTGGATAAGGATCTTATGTGATGCTGTTCTTAATAAAATGACAGTTGACAAAATATGTTAATGGTGGGACTAAAGATAAACAAAACAATAAACCAAGGTAAAATAAGTAAAATGACCTCGTGTTTGAGTTCAAAGGCCACATCATTTACACCTTGACAACCTGATAAAAGAGGTGATTTCTACTGGTTGCAGTTAAATATCCAGAAAGCTTTACCACTTCCCGTGTGATTTCAGTCACTGGCTTTACAGGAGTTAGGGTGAGAGTAAAGTAAATATTTGATTGTATGATACCTGTTTTTTGTAGTTTTCAGAAGAACAAAGGTGACACACATTTCCATACATTCCTTAATATCAGCACTAAAAGGTATGCAAGCTTCTGCATCATCACAAGGAACTTCTTTGTTTAAAATAAACAAACAAATAAACAAAAAATATCTCAGTATATCTTTAGGGGAAATCTTTCAAAGCACCTAACCACAGAATCCCCATCTGGTACATCACAGGTGTTCTGTGTGTAAAATGAGGATTTCATTATCTAGGGCAGCCTATACAATATATTTCACAAACTCCAAAACTAGCTGCATTTTACCATATAGGCTCGATTTTTCTTGTTTTTACTAGCATGGAGTCTGTTAAAAGTAACTTGGCAATTACATTAATATAGAACTTTTTGGACAATGTGTTTAATCCTAGTGGTATATGTATATTATTCAAAGAATTTTGCCACGACTGTTTAAATGAAGGTTAGGGAAAAGAAAAGTACTTTATTCTTCTTTATAAAAATAGAATTTTTTTTTCCACGCACAAGTAAATAAACTTCATCTGATTCTGTTTGCTAATATACTTTGCTGCGTTGCACTGTCCTTGTAATGTCATATGGATTTTTTTAATCATATATTGAAATATTGAATATTTTGAGCGCTATAGACTGAATATTATTTCCATAGCTCTTGCATCCCTGAGCACATTTATGTTATTGTTAGGTTCACAGAAAATTGATTCTCACTATAATACTCATCTGAAAGATACTATATGTGATTCCTCTCCTGGGCACTCCAAAGGAATACATTGCATATTGCCATACTGTAAGATCGTTTTTCACTTTTCCTTTAACAAATAAGAACAAATAAAGGATCAATGATTTTGCTGTAGCAAGCTTTTCTTCCCATCATTTAAACAACCACCATACTTTTCCTGCTATAATTTCCTGCACTGAAATGTTCTTTCCCCATTTGCAACATCATTCCTAACCCCCTCCTTTGGGTGCTGTACAGCCAAAAAGGCCCTTAAATTTCCTTAGGTCAGCTTTGTTAGACTGAAGACAGAGTACCTCAGGCGGGCTTTTAGTGCATAGCATTACTGCTATAGCATCCGTAATTTTTCTGTAATGTATACAACACTTACACATTGAACTATAACTTCTTTCTTACTGTCTTGAGATAGCAACATGCCTTATTCATAAGTTCATTTTTCTTGAGCAACGTAGAGTCATTCTAAAAAGAAAAGAAAACCTGAATTTCATATGACATCGAATCCATATGCATACCCTTATATAAAAGAATATCCTCAAAATGTATACCCAGATAGAAAAAGAGCTTAGTAAAATAACTCTATTTTATTAATATTGTTATTCATTCAGATCAGAAAAAACACTAGGACAGCAGCTCCAGAATCTCTTCTTGAGCCTTTATGCAGTCAAACTTTGTTATCTTGAATCTTCAAGGATTTATTCAACCATAGTTTAAAAGGAATGTAATATATTTTTTGAGTAACTGATTTCAAAATTTGACCCTGATGTGCATTTTTCTGGACAGTCAGCAGAGTTCATTTCTCATTAAAGATAAATTTTAGATTTTTTTTTATGAGGGAGAAAGAAGTAATGGTGAAGTCACTCCTCACCTGTCACAAAAGATCTATAAGATCATGCACTTGCCTAGGAAGTGCAACATAGGTCATTCCCATTCTGTGTCATTCCCAGTATGACAGGGACTGAAACCCACATATTCCACCTCCCGGGACGTTTTGTAAAAGCTGCTTACTTAAATTCCTGAATAAATATTCTCAGCACTAAGCTGTTGTTTAAAAAACTATCTTCAACAAAGATATCAATGACACTGCACCAGTGGTTTTGAGGGAAATTCTTGTGACTACAAGACTTTGTGCTTTAATTCAGTGGCATCTTAACATGTTATGTGAGTTTAGAATATATGTGCCAGATTGCATTCTTCCAGGGACTATCTGAACAGTTAAATATGAGATATGCAGCTCAGCCCAGACAGGACAGTAATGAGTGATGCAGATTTCATTTCACGGTGGTATAGCCATTTACATTTATTTTCTGGTGAAACAGTCTGCTAGGGGCTTTTGAGAACATAAGTGGATTGCTAGGGTTTTAATGAGACTGAGGCAAAATTGGTGTACCAAGGTTACAATCTAGGCACCTGAAGTGCCCTTTTGGATCTCACCCTAGAACCATCAGAACTATACCGAAATTAGATACGGCAAGGAAATGTTTCTCAACCACAAAGATTGACTGTCATCAAGTACTTAAATATCAGTATTTACATTAGCTTATGTGAATTTCCAAAATGGAAAAAATCTTTTAATAGCTAGTAAGTTCTATTTCCACCTGTCATGATATGTTAGAGAAATCAGTTTTGTATTTATTTGGAGTTTTGTTTGTTTGTTTGTTTGTTTTTTAATTCTGCCTTACTTGGGAACATTTATAGATATTCAGCTACTGTATGTACAGTAAGGTATCGTCATTACTCCCCCTCTACAGAATGCACTGAAAGTTTGCTGAATATTAAATGTTAGTCTGATAGAGAGGTATGATTTCATCAACAATGTGTGAGACTTTAAAGTGCAACCAAAGGGAAGAAATAGGAATTAAGTAAAATAGAAAGCTACTTCCATTATATTTTCATTATATGATCTGGCTGAGTAAAATTGGACTAGAATTAACACCTTGCCCCAGAAGGATAATTTCATTCCTTGTGCCGAGTAAAGTGCCCACTGAGTTAAGTTTCTATTACTGTAGCCATGGCAATTCCTGTTTCAATGATCCAGCAGAATGGAATCCTCTCTTAAATACCATTTCCCTAGAGAAAATAAGCAATTAACAACAACAACAACAAAAGAATATTTAAAAGAATATT
>NW_008795021.1:4274600-4276727 GCF_000699145.1 Aptenodytes forsteri | reverse complement strand
TTTATAACTACATCTAAACTGCCTAGTTTCTTCTTTGATAACATCTACTTGTGAATATGTCTTTCTGTGAGGTTTTATGTTTGTTTATGTACAATCAGCAGAAAGTATTGAAAGCAGCATTACCTACAAAGGAAATACTGTAATGATCATAAGAAACAGTCAGGCTGATAACTGATGGTTGTTCTAAACCTGACAGGGTCATAAGAAGCAAGGATCTCAGATGTGAACATCATGTCAACATGTCTCTATGCCTATATTAGCATAACCTTGGCAATACTGGGTCTGTCCTAGAAAGGTAGCTACAAAATGTAGTGATCCACGTTTTACATGAAAAGAGAGATTGATGATGAATTAGAGAAATTAACAGAAAATTATTATTTTGAGTAACCTGGTACAATAACATAAGACCAAATCTAATCTTACATATATGAGAAAAAAATGATTGGTTTTGGTGGGATTTCAGTCAGGGCACAACTGTGGATTATATTTTAAAAAGTATTTAGATGATGAAGTTGCCCACTCATATACCAAATGCAATGATTTTTCAAAAACTGGAAACAGGTAGGTTTTTTTTATGAGCGCAGAATCAACAGTAATGTAGAATCTCCCATTGCATTCATCCATCTTCACAATTTTCCAGTTAACAGTCAGAAAAAAGTCCAACACAGCACTTCGGAAGAAAAATTATTGTCTCTCATAAAACATAGCTAGTAGGTCTACGTTGAGAGAAGTGAATGGTATGCATTCAAACATTGACAGAATGTTTGTGTCATCAATACACCCTTCTAATTAGTAAATTGTACTTTAACAAATGGCACTTCTGCCACCGTAGTTGCTCTTCAGTCTTTAATGTGTCAGGTATGGTTGGTAACGAATGAATGTTTTCACCACTTCCAAACAAATAGTTTTTCTCCCTGAATATTTGTTGACTAAAATAATGGAAAATAGCCATGAGATACTTCTTTAAACATAATATCAGAAGCCTCATTTAACCTCATACTAAGTTAAATCTTTCATTTTTACATGTCTTTTTTTCCAGGAATTTTACGGTTGTTAATTCAAAAATCATCGTTGTTACTATACGACCTGAGCCCAAAACTACGGATTCTTTCCTGGAGATAGAACTAGCCCATCTGTCTAATGTAAGTAAAAGGATAGCTGATATGCTCTTCCAAGAGTATTTATCAGATCATATGAGAGAAAGAAGTGGGGTTGTTTTAAATATCAGATAATAAAACCCAGTTTAACTGCTAAAACTTAAGCCCAGGAACAGTCTAACATACTTTGAAGGGAATGTGTAATTGTTTCATGCATGTGTATATGCAAAACAATTAATGTTGTTGTGTGAGTTTTGAGGTTTTCATTCAAACAGCAATTTCTAATGAAAACTCTCCATTAACTGCTTTGATGGATACAATTGAAAATGTAGTATTGTTCTGAATGCTTAACCTTTTGTTCCCTGCATAGGTCATAAAGCTACATAGTTCTTCAGGCCTTTTCTTCTTTTCTTTCATTATTTTATACTCAAAAGCCAGTTTTTACCTAACCTGTTGTAGCAGACTGAAAAAGATTCTCTGGTTCCAATTTAGCTTACAATTCTAATAAATGTTTGAGATTTTTTGTGCAATTATTTTTAATTCTGTACTTTTCAGCCTTTAGTCTCATGTTAAAAATGTTTTAAATCTGAAAAAAGGGATTCTATGTCTAACTATGAAAAATATTAACAGCTTTTCTTTATGCTTTCAGCAATCTCCCAGCAGCCACAGGGAGAATAAATTTTGAGGGAAATTTTTGTCATGTACGATATTGGGGAAATAATGTTAAATTTCAAGCATGGGAGTAATTTATTTGAAGGCATGGCATATAAACTCTGTCTGTTTATGTAACTAAGAGTTAGAGTTTACTTTTAATAAAGTCATAAAGAGACAATTAAAAGAGACATAGTTACTAGAGCTTTAGTAAATAGTATTGTTATGCAAAAGACTGTAAAGCTGTGATTTTTTGTTATAAACAGTTGCCCAAGTGGTCATATAGGTACAATTCAGCTGGAGGAGTTCCAAATATTTCAGTCAGTACCAAATTTGGATTAGTGTCTCTGGGCAAAAGTATAAAAAAACCTCTTTGAAC
>NW_008795021.1:4259767-4274037 GCF_000699145.1 Aptenodytes forsteri | reverse complement strand
TATTAAAGTCATAAAGACACAATTAAAAGAGACATAGTTACTAGAGCTTTAGTAAATAGTATTGTTATGCAAAAGACTGTAAAGCTGTGATTTTTTGTTATAAACAGTTGCCCAAGTGGTCATATAGGTACAATTCAGCTGGAGGAGTTCCAAATATTTCAGTCAGTACCAAATTTGGATTAGTGTCTCTGGGCAAAAGTATAAAAAAACCTCTTTGAACGCTAGATCTTTGATTTGCATTTTACACAAGATTAGAAGAAACTGACTATTTTGCCATCAATGGTCATTATGACCCTCCATTCAGTTCCCAGAAAAATGTTATTACAAAGAAAATCTCAGTGAAATTTACTGCAAAGTCAGGCAGAAAAAAAGAAAGGAATAGAGGAACATAAACTGACATGACTCCCTACCTTTCAGTAAGATTAGAAGTTTATTGATGAAGAATTGTGGAGATTTGGGGGTTTATGGTTCTCTATTTCTATTTAATTTCAAGATGTTTTAGGGTGGGTAGGTATGTTTTCTTGGTTTCGTTTGTTTTTTTCCCAACCTAAGTTACATCATATATATTAAGAGAAAATATCAGTCTTTAACATAACTTTTGTTCCTGTCAGATATTTAACTAGAAATGTAATAATTTGCTGAAGTAAACCACAAGTTAATCCTATATATCAGGAAAAAAAAAAACACTTTTGAAATAAAATACTTGTTTTGATCTTACTAAGATCATGATTAAGAAGAATTTATGGTATTTCTCAATGCTAGATTTTAATTTCCATTATTTTAACAACGATTGTGAGGCTACTTACATGAGTTGTAGATAAGGAATATTGGAGTATGACTTCTATATTTTGAAATTTGAATTATTACTTGCAAAAGTGTGGGGTAGTAGGTAGGAAAAAAAAAAGATTGTAATTACTTTGGTCACTTATGTTAGAAATTTTAATTTTTTTTATTTTTTTTTAAAAATTAATAATAGTAAGCAACATGTCAGCATTGAAAATACTTATAAGCCAAACACAAGCTATTAAAACCAGCACAACATAAGCAAGTCTAGACTAACGAAAGGTTGAATCACTGTTCCCACAAGCTGAAATTCTAGAAAATTCTAGAGAAGGATTTTGTCTTTTTTTATTTTTTAAATCCATCCCTTTGAGTAATTTACAGAACAAGTTTTTGCTAAGTTTCAAAATCTTGGTAATGAAATGAAACTTCATTGTTACAAAAGGTCAGTTTAGAGATACTGATTGTCACCTTGCTTTGTCAACTTTTCAGTAACAGAATATTAATAGGTATTGTATTAGCTCATTCTTGACAAGGCAAAAAGACAATAACCTTGCCAATAGATATCAGAGCCAATTTTTTTTTTTCCTTTGGCTCATTTTTGTCCTATAATTTAATCCAGAGAAGCATCAAGTGCTTGGAACAAATTTCCAGTCCTTAAATTGGACTTACATACATAGTACATTTATATAGGACCCCGATCCACCTGGATATAAGAGTTGGATGGGCAGATACAATGATAAAATATTGCTCTAGAAAGTCTGGGAATGGAAACCAGTTTTACAATTTTAATATCTTTAAAAATAAAACTAGTATAAATGTATCTTTAGTGTTTAAACATTATATATTAATGACCTGCAGATTAATCATGATGTCAATTAAATAGATTAATTATTAAACAGAAAACACAGACATTATCTTTCATCTGATTTTTTTGGAATGGCTCTTCACGTTGTTATTTTTGTTCTTTTCAAACCTTTGTTCTTGAAATGCTGTTCATTATTCAGAACAGTTTGTTTCCAAATTGATTTAATGACTAATTTTTACACAACCTCTAGAGCATGAGTACTAATATATAGGAGTATACCCACACATTTGTTCTTTTACCTCCCCATCCACTGACTAAATTAAGTAGATAAAAAAATATGAAAAAAGATGGGCAAATGTGATCATTTAGTTAGAGTTAATATGTTTAATTCAAATTAATCTTTAAATATTCATTTATTCAAAATTTATCATCATTGCTTCATTTTACATCAAAATTAGCCAGTTTATTAATAAAACCAGAGGATTATTTTGTGGAGGAAGTGTAAATCACAATTACATGTGCTGTTTGGAATATAGTATGGTATTTGGATTTGCGGATAAATTAAAATATAATAGACAGTTGACCACAGTGAGAATGTAGGTTGCAATGCATTATTTAGAGAACACGATTATTTGGTCTTATACACTGTGAACATGTCAATGAATGTGATCGCATTTTTCCAGTAGTTTGATTAAAGAGACACGGAAGTAATCTTTTAAAAACTGCACAACTCAAACAAAATCCTATTTGCTCCAGGGAGAACATGAACTCTCACCTTCTGACAGCACAGAAGTTTACTCCAGGGACACTAAAGTAATGAGCCAGCAGTAGCATAGGACATCAAGCTTTCAACGAGGCTGAAAACCCTGGCTACAAAACACAGTTGGCATTGTGCTGCATAGTTGTCAAAGTTGCCAATCACATCTCGAAAGTTCAGTTTTATATGCCAGGCAGAGATATATATACATACACACCCACACACATATGTCTATTTTTGAGATATCCAAGTCCTTTACTGTAGTGTAAAAATCAATACTGCAACAGTCGTAAACATTAATGGACACAGTAGCTGCTTCCTTAGCTGCAGCTAAGTAATTAACTGGCAAGAGCTGTGATGAAAGATCGCTGCCCTCACGAGAGCGACGGCTGTTGGAGGTAGCTCAATGACAGCAGTGTGAGGAGACATTGCCAGGAGGCCAGACACAGAAGGACTCTGAAAAAGGGAGCAACAGGTTAAGGGCGAAGACAAAAATAGGAAGGTGGGCTTCTTGTGGTCCTTGCAGTGCTTGAAGGGTGTTTGATCAGGGTATCAAAAGAGGAAGAAGTTCTGAAAGGCTTCTGTGCCCTTGCAAGCTGCCACGCCCGGCAGAGCAAACCCTCACACAAGACCGTCTTAAGGAACAGGTGTAATATTTATCCTGCTTTCCATGTTTCTGCTTAATCTCTCATTAGTGACTGCAATGGCCAAACGTACGCTTTTTTTTTCTATTTGAGTACATTTCAAAGAGAGTGAAGCGTGTGGTCTGACAGCAGCAGCTTTATTGTGTTTCAGCTTTCTGCAAAGGCTTTTATTTCCCTCTGTTTTGTAGATTTTTTTATAATGGACATTTTTTCTGAAAATGTTGTTGTATTCTTTCTATTTGCACTGTGGGAATAGCAAGCATAAACTGTATGATATCTGCCACTAGGAAAGACAGGTCTCAGATCTCAGATATGCAATGTCTTATTACAATTCAGCTAGAAGTATTTTTTTAATATGCATTTAGCTATATCAGATTGCAAGTAGAATTTCTTCACCCAGTCTTAGGATAAAAATTAATACTCTTTATAAAATGAAATTTAAAAAAAAGGTTAATTCTGCACCATCGTTCTGTTGTTCTTAATTCTTACTCTTCTATATCCTCTTCTGTCAATGTATCGGAAAGCTTTTGGCTAATGATGCAGGAATTGGTCTCTGAGTCGCAGTGGACCTGTGCCCTCTTCCCTCTCCTCTTCTTTATATTATAAATACTTCAGGGAATGGAACATCCTTTATTTATGTTTGTACAGTGCTATATTAATATAAAGTGCCATAAGTATATGTTGGGTTTAAATATTTATACTCTACTCATAAAATTCAATGCAGTCAGCAAAATACTGAAGTAGAGGATCAAAATTTCCCTAAATGCCTCTCTCACAAGCATCTTCGGAAGGACCTTTTTTATCTTTGACAAAAAGGTGGATGGAAGAATTTAAATATTTAATAGATTTTTACTTCACAGGCTGCCATGTTTTTTCTATAAATAAAACACTTTTCAGAATGAAATATCAAGGAAACTCTCTTTATATCTTCTGCACCAACACTGTTGATGACAGAACGACACTAACATTGACATAAGAAAATAGTGTATTCCACCTGTTTCTTCAAATCACTTGTGATTTTGTTAAAAATATTTTTTTATTCTGTATTTTATACCTAATTTATTTATATAGTTCTGACTTCTGGGAATATTCAATGTTTATGATGAACAGGAATACAGTTTTGCAGTTTTCAGCCAGTTAAGTACTTCTAAGTCAATCTGAGTTTTGATAAAGGAAGATTTACAAGATTAGGGACGAAACTTGGATTTTAATTTTGTCTCAACTCTTCCTAGGCAGCAAAATAAACATGAGTAATAATAAAGACATTTCAATTTCCTAAAACATTACCCACATTTTAATGATGTGTAATAAACCTAGATTCCCATCCTGTTCTAAATCAAGTCAGAAATCTTCCACTGACTCCAAAGAGGTTGGAGCTGGGATTGTAAAGCTCAAGAAAAAAAAATATTTTGAGCAAAAATCTCTGCTGATTTAGGATATAATTGACAGAGGGACTTGGGTATTGAATGTGGGGTCACCTGAAATCCCAGCCTCTAGACATTTTGCCCAAAATATGTTTAAAATTTTTAAAGGCATTACTGGTTTTGACATCCAAGTTCCCGAGGGGCCTAAAGTTCTGCTTCTAAACACACCCAGAAATGTTCAGTCGAGTCTCTTAACAGATTAACTCTTGTCTCATATTTCAATTCTACTAGGATATACCAAATAAACAACTTTATGCTTACCTTATCTGAGAGAGAATACAGCAAATAGTCTGCTTTGAGGTTCAAGTGCTTTTTAAATACTCCATAAGAATTAACTTTAAGCTTTTGCAATTTCATTGGCATCAATTTGTCAGAGTATAAGTGTGATCTTGTAGGAGGAGACCCAAATAAATGTTTAGGTCAAACATGACATATTTTTTTGTATATCAGTAACTAATACGTTTGTTTGTTTTCTTCTTAGGGCACATTGAATCCCTACTGTGTGCTGTGGGATGATTCAAGAACGTAAGTGACAGGTGTTTGCTTCTATGGCTATGGCTCAAATATTACAAAGTACCTAACAATATTTAAGTAGTTGGTCAGTAAATGGGTTGGTACGAGGGCAGGGAAAATGAATGTTTCACAGAGTGAAAGTACTGGATTCTCCAGTCACTTGGCTTCCTTTCTGCAGCTATGTAAATTGAAATAATACAATATCTCACCAGGAAGAGATTACTCACATAATAATTTTAATCTGCTTTTTCAAGATTAAAATGAGGATGTCTAAGAACTGTAGTTCCTTGATGGTAGTTGCTGGGCAACAAGCAAGTGGGTAAACGATCAGACAGATAACTAAGGAAGGCTCCCATTTCTGTTACTGCAGGGAGAAATATCATTTTCAAGTGTGGTACCCACAGCAATCTTAATTTTAGTTGGTGCAAATTTTCATTTTAGTTTAGTAAAATAATAGCTGTGTACTAAATAGTGAAAGCTTGCTAGCAGTCTTCTGCTACATTTTTCAGTGTATGTCCCTCTGTAGCAAAACAGAAAATGTCTCTGTAAAGAAGTAAAGCAGTAAAATCAGTGTGGTTTAAAAAGAATTCTAAGTTTATGCAGTTGTAATTTGCTGCATTAATCTTTCACAGTAAATCTCCCATTAAAGTCAAGGTGAACTTTGCCTAAATACAGATTAAGTGTTTCAAGAAGCATCCCTATGTGGTTGCCATGTTAATTTTTTTAAAGATGATGTTGTACTTCTTGTCCAGGTGTATTATGTATGTCTTATACTACAGACTCATCTACAGTGTTAGAAATTGTATGCTTGTGATTTTGTGAGTGCTTTTATCCTTGAGCCTGGGTTTACAGCAGTACACTGATGGATGAGAAACAACATTATATTATAGAAATGAGAAACTTTGGATATGATACTAGAAATCATTCCAAATACAAGTAGCAACATGGTCTATGCCTCTACAAAAGAATCATAATGCAGTTATTTGCCAGCAACATCATAATGTTCCATTTCTGTAAAATGTGTGGAATAAAGTACATGAAAGACTTGATATTATGTATTATTATGTGCACATGGAATGCAAAACATTTGGAACATATTCTTTGTTTCCTCTTCACAATGTTTTGCTTACACAGTAGTAGTACAGTGCTTTATTTACCATTTTTTACATGCATTACTTTAAGCACTGAGTATTTAGAGCACATGCTCTGATTTCACTGCTCCAGTCCAGAATATATCAAAGGCATATTTGCATGGCATTAGACTACAAAAAAAAAAAATCATGCTGTGGATTTAACAATGTGATTAAAAGTTTTCATGCAGGTATTTGGGATGAATATGCGAAGCAATCACAAACAAATGTATTTTGTGCTTGCCACTTGTTTTTCATGCATTGTTTAGTGCTACATATAAGTACTGGTTTCAGCATGCTTCAAAATCTGGATGGAAAAGTAAACTTTTGAAACATCTATAATTTACATAAAGCTTACATAAAATAGGCTGAGGTTTTGAGGGAAAAACACATGCTTTTGTGTTCTGAAGGACATCTTTTCTAGTCATATTATTTAATAGTAGCTATTGACGATGTTAAAATACTTGAAGATTAGGGGTATTCTTGGAGATTTATCAGTTTTGAAAAGTGATATGAGCCATCAAATATTCACAATAAGCTATGATGTATCAGTAAGTTCTGCATGGACACCATTGTCATTTGTTTTACACATGTATGTATGTTATTTTATGAGAATGTTACATTATCTCTTACCTGAGTGTGTAATAGCAAGAGCAAAATTCTACTTTTTTCCTCCATCCCTTAGGAAAAGGTCCCTAATGTTAACTGTGGGAGCATTAGTTGATTCATAATTTTATTTTTGCAATGCTGTTTATTTTTGTTTTGGAGCATTTTATTTGTATTTACAATGTGAGTTTTATATTATCATGAAAGCTCTATAATGCTGAATCAGTTCCTATCATTTTAAATCTTAATGGATAAATACATCGAGGACTATACAATTGATTAGGTGCCCATGATGATGTTGGGTTCTTGGTGGCTTGTTTTTCTTTTATTTTTTCCACTTTTTTCTAAGTCTCAGGAATTAGCCACTCTCAGCAGCAGGCAACTGGATTTAATGGATTAATAGCCTCATCCACACTACAAATCCTACAGACCTGTGCTGTGCTCATGTCCTTCCAAACTGGGTAATTTTTGCATAACCAGGATTTGGCAAGCGTTTTGGAATAAACCTAACGAAAAGTAGTCTGCTTTTAGTTGAAGGTGCTTAACTAATCAGTAGTCTATGCTGAGATGGGTGTTTTAAATTAAGTGCTTTTCAGATGAAAACTGTGTTTGCTTTTATCATCGGCATACAGCCAGCAGTAACCTCTAATGGGTTTTGCAACCTTTTTAACCACTTCTCCTACATCTTTATCTGCATGCAAGTTCACATTTGCTAAATGATACTTCCTCCACTGATCTTGTCAGTCTAATACTTCTCCAACAGCAGGGGAAGCTTTGTCTATCTGGGTTTTGGGCATGCTTCTCAGGAGATTGTTCAGTGATTAACGGTTCCCTGTCATCCATCCTTGAAGAAAGTTCTGGATCTGTGAGCTGTTTAATCACACCAGATCATCGAACCTATCCTACTGCCATTGCTATCTGTGACAATTTGGTCATCCTAACTTTGGCAAAAGCAATTTTAATCCATTCTTTCTGTGAGATTCAGTGATTCTTCCCTGTGATGATATTTTATAAGGTTTTCCATTTATCAAGCTGGCAGGCTTGTGCTCTCTCCATAGGCAGCTAGTCAAATGTGTGTACTATATTGAGACAGTGCAAGTAAAGAATAAAATATTATGTCATGTATTATAAAGGGCTAACTCAAATCCAATAATTCAGCATTTTGTTTCAGTTGATTCTCCCAAAATATAGAGCACATCTGTCTGTGTTGATTGAAACCAGGCTGTTTATGAGTTCTGGTGCTTCCTTTGATATTTCCAGCTTCCCCACATGAAGCTGGTAGCATCAATGGTATGAAAGTGGTGATTTTTCCCCCCTCAGAAATCTTCATCCTTTCATTTCAGAAAATGTATTCTAAATGTTACTTTCAGTAAAGTCTTAGGGTACTGAATGCTTCTCCCTTCAGTGCATGAGAAAATGTGTGGAATATTTGTAATTGACATTCTGAGGAGAAACAATTTAGTTCCTTAAACCAACCAAACAAAAACTCAAAAAAGAGTTGTATCTTTTCTGCTTTACATTGTCTGGCATGAACAAACTATCCCTGCTGTCAGGAACTGTTTGTGATACATTAATTCCAGTGCCTCAGTCCACAAAGAGAAAGAAAAGAAGCTGGTCAGGTACTAGGGATGACTTTCCCACCTCTCAGAAGTGATTTTAAAGATTTTAAGATGAAACCAAACTTCTGAAAGTTTTTCTCCTGTCCTCCTACCTTTCTGGAAAGAAAAAGAAGAAGGGAGAGGGAGACAGCAGAGACAGTCTCAACCAGCAAGTAATCCAATGGTTTGAGCATTTACTTGGGGACCTCAGGGACCAGCCCTTCAACTTTTTCTTTACAGAAGTTACTTGAGGAGTTTGAAACATACTTTTCAGCCTCACAGGAGCAGCCCATGTCCTCTGAGCTGTTGGCTCCTCTGGAGTGTGTTACTCACAATGTGTCCTGCTGGAACTCTGCCATGTTATTTAGGAAAATATTCATGGGTTGGGGAGCTGATTCACAGCACCTCTATACTTAATTTTACCACTTTTTCCATGTGTTTGTCACTATGCCACACCTAAATCTTAGCCATATCACTGTCAGTGGTTTTTTCCTAGCACTGTTTTGCTTTATGTAAGTCTGGGCAAGGCTGTGTAAGCCTGGGGGATCAAAGAATCCTTGTATGCATGCATACATTTCCATTTTAAAAATGCCATTTACTGTGGCAGTTTTGTAGGCTGTCTGAACAGTTCTCTTGAACTTTGTTGCCTTCTCTGATGCTTGTATCTGTGATAGGTGCCATAACAGGCAGTCTGTATGGAGCTCTAGGATCCCTGAAAGTTTGGCCTGACGAAGTTAGTCACTCGTCTTAGTGGACCCAGCCGCTGGATTCTTGAACCAGGGTGCAGAATCCAAAACAGAGTAAGAGGCTGGAAGCTAGGTGCCACAGTACTGAGCATCGCAAGTACCACCCTCACATGCAATCCTCGGCTAACACCATCACGATGAGGGCATGGAAGGTGGGGTGGACACGGTGGGTCACTGGAAGGAGGTGACATATCACATGGGAGTTTCAATAGTCACTGACTGATTAGCAAAACAGTGCAGCTGGTGTTCGTTCTTTTAGAAATGTGTTGGACGTAATGTGGGCACATGTGCTCTCCACAGGACAGTGTCAGTTGTTGCTGGCGTGCTCCACAGCTGTATGTGGTGCAACATGACATCTCACAGCACTGGGTAAGGAAAGAGCTTTAGCATTCTTGGGCTCTTTTCTGCCAGTTGCTGCAGAAGGATGTTATAACAGTATGGTAGCTTTTTATTTGTCCATATGTGTGCTCATAGCAGTTTGTGCCTGCTGAAAATATGATTGGCAGAAGTACAATGCAATTAGCTGAAATTTTTAGTACTGCAAGGATTTTGACCTGGTTCAGTTTTAGTTTAGGGCAAGTGGTAGGTCTGCTCTGTTTTTTTTTTTCCATTGCCATACAAATTTACATTGACAGTGGTTTAGATGTTCTACCCTGAAGCTATGTGAAACTATGAATACCTATATATGAGAAATGAGAAATTGTATACATTTATATGATTTCAGGATTTCACTCCAGGCATATTATAACATCCCCCATTAAAAAGAGGGTTAAAAAAAGTTTACAATTACTTATTTTTAATTATCCCATAAAGCTTTTAATTATTTTTCTCCCATTGTCCCTGGATACAATTGTGGAGAAATAGTCCATAAAGGAATTTGTTCAATGCAAATGAAGACAAGTCTACCAGTTAATTGTGATTTTCTCACAAATTTGCCTATAGGGCAGAGTACAACTCAGCTTTAGGACATAAGTTTGCATGCATATCAGCAAAACAACTTTTGCATTTTGTTACCTCATGATAAAATTGACAGGGAACAATGATCTGCTTTGTGCCTCTCCTCTCCACTTTGTTTTTTAAAACTATCATGATGGATCATTACAGTTATTCTTTGTTTGGCCTAGCCTTGCAAGCCTTTGAAAATATGTTCAAGACAACTCTTTATAATGCACGTCTAAATGTCTCAAGCTAATCATCAAATAATTAGAATATCCTACATCAGAATTTGCCTCTGGAAACATGACTAGTAGCCTCTCCTTACTTTATATTACTTTACAGTCATATTACTTTTGTCACCAGGAAGATATGGAGGAAATGGATTTTTCTATAAGTAGAATAAAAATTGAATGAGAGTATTTCATGTAATACAATTTGGCAATATATGCCAGCTGAAGCTTTGCTTGTTCCATCGACTTCAGTCAGACTTGTTGGTCCAGCTTATCAGTCAGACTTTGATTCTTTCATATTTTTCAAGGCAGAAAATTTGCTTTCAATGCAAATGAAGATATGCTTATATTTGTGAATGTAATGGAAGAGTTAACGTTAATGAATTTATTCAAAAGATAAATGCCTCCTGGAGTACCTACTTTTATGAAGAACTTTCATAACGGAACCTGTGTAATAGCACGCTACCTAATCTTCTGTTCCTGGTAGTCTTGCATACACAATTGAAAGACTCTACAGAATCATATCCTTTTTCATTAAAATAGTATGGAATGAAAAACCTGATCCAAACTCCCTTGCAGACAACCAAAAGGCTTTGACTGATTTGAATCAGATCAGATCAAGTGGCAAACCACTGCTCAAACTATGCAAGACGTAAATTTAAAAATTTTTAAATTTACAAACTGCTAAGATTATACTGTAATACAGGAGTACTTAGTTCTGAAATATAGGTATTGTATACAATATAAAATGGAGTGTCTTTATGTAGAAAAAGAGTCAGACCAAAATTTTCTTTGCTTAAGTCATACACAAAATGAATCAGTATATATGGGAGGAATTTATAATTTAGTTCTTTTTTATAACACTGCTCTTCACTTACACCTACACGGCCATGAACAGAGCTTACATGGTCTGCTGAGATTTATAGTGAGAAAAGGAAATCAAATTAAGTCTTACTAATAAGTTCACTTCCTTTTTAATTTTTACTGGGTGATTAATCAACTCCATTTGTTGAGAACTCAATTGCTATTTATTGCCTTTATGTAAATGTAAATTTTCAGAAACTAAAAATAGTGGTTTCTTGTAATATCAGGCAATTATAATTCTGAAATGTGAATAAAAAGAACTAGTGGTTGTATCATCATAATCAAATTTAAAGATTTGAATTGGACTTTTGACAGATTTTTTAGTGTATAATAAGGGCAGAAGATAATTAAGCAGTTTGAATAAACTTTAGAACAGAAAACAAATTGTTCATAATTTGGTTTTGTATCTATGTTTCCAGCAAAATTCATGGATGTTACCAAGTCAAATAAAATGTGATCATTGTTTTCCCTAGTAATACCTCACCAAGAAATGCAGTAGATGGGATCTGTGAATCCAGCGTGGTGCTGGACTTGCACTGATTCTTGTAGGGGAAAGCAGTGTTTGCCAAATCTAATATAGCTTCCAAAAGTACAATATAGCACAATTACAGCTGTGAAAATTTATCAACCTTTCTCATTTATATCATGTAACTCTTAAAGTGTGTTACACCTGTAGATTTAAAAGCAATTTAACACAGAGGTTGGTATCATACTCCCTGGTTTAGGGGAAACTAGGGCATAATGAAAGCAAAGCTGTTTGTCCAAGGTCACTCATCTAACCCCGGTAGAGTTAGAGTTCCAAATTCCTGAGTCCTAATTGAGAATGCTCTCTAGCTGTTCTCAAAGCCAATATCATTTCCCTGACATGATGCAGAACTCTAAAGGTTAAATAGTTTTATAATGATATTTCTGGGTTTTTTTCTCATTCATTCTGATGAGCTCATGACTCTTGCCAGTCCTAGAAAATTTAGCTCTGTTTATCCAACAGAAGTAGTGCAGAAGCACTAAAGGTCCTTGTATTATGCCATCCTTAAACAAAAACAAAATCTACTTGCGTCACCCAAGAAGATGAAAAATCTGGGGAATATTGCTTATCCATGTGAGAAGGAGCTGTGGGAAGTACCCTTCTCCATTCTCTCCTATTCCTTTGACAACAGGGGCACAGATCATGTGCATAAATTGCTTATAAGTAAATTATGTTGTGTAGTTTTGCGCAGACATATATTTGTTACTTTTAAACTTATTTGCAGTCAGTACAAAAAAGAACTACAACTGGTATAAATACCTACTTGTTACTTTTAAACTTATTTGCAGTCAGTACAAAAAAGACAGAACTACAACTGGTATAAGTATACCTACTTTTAGTAATATGATGAGGAGAATATAACACAAGGCATTTTTGAGCGTTTGCAGAGTATAGGATTGCTTGTCTTTACTTCCAAATGCATGGATCTAAATTTGATTGAAGTCTTCTGAATTAATAACTATTCTCTCTGATAAATTAAACATCATGTAATTCATCAAAGCCTGGTCTGTTTTTCTACAAGAACAGTGTTTGTATGGCAAAATGACCTTAAATTAAATGTTTAGAATAGTGTTTTGAAATGCATCTTAGAGGGTGTCCCCCAGTTGTGATAAAATTGTGCACAGGTGCATCAAACACAGCATAACCAGCCGGTCAAGAGAGGTGATTAACCCATCGTATTCAGCGTTGGTGCGGCCTCACCTTGAGCATTGCGTGCAGTTCTGGGCTCCACAATTTAAGAAGGATGCGAAGGTCCTTGAATGTGTCCAGAGGAGGGCAACAAAGCTGGTGAAAGGGCTGGAAGGAATGTCCTACAAGGAGCAGCTAAGGACTTTGAGCTTGTCTAGTTTGGAGAAAAAGAGACTGAGGGGTGACCTCAATGTTCTCTACAGCTTCCTGAGGAGGGGAAGAGGAGAGGGAGATGCTGAGCTCTTCTCCCTGGTATCCAGTGATAGGATGCATGGGAACAGTTCAAAGCTGCGCCAGGGGAAGTTTAGACTGGACATTAGGAAGCTTTTCTTTACCAAGAGGGTGGTCAAACACTGGAACAGGCTTCCTAGAGAGGTGGTCAATGCCCCAAGCCTGTCAGTGTTTAAGAAGCATTTGGACAACGCCTTTAATGACATGCTTTAATTTGGTCAGCCCTGAATTGGTCAGGCAGTTGGACTAGATGATCAATGTAGGTCCCTTCCAACTGAAATAGTCTATTCTATTCTATTCTAGTTTAGTCTAGTCTAGTTTAGTCTAGTCTATTCAGTTGTTCTTGAATTGTCAACACTGAAATCATAACTCTGCCTGATAAAACTGTAAAACTCCATCAAAAACAAACACATGTCCAGTTTAAATATGCTGTATTTTATCAAGTGCTGTCACAAGTATACAACTTTAATGCCGTATCAGCATCTCACTGATCTCAGAGGTATCTTTACACATAATTAATCTTTTGCTGAATCTCTGTGCCATAATTGAGGAACATGAGCAGATTCAGTTAAATCTCTTCCTGAACCAGTCACTAGAGGGAAGCAAAGACCTTCATGTGCCTATCCATGACGTCAATCAATGTCTTTATGTCCTCACTGACAAAATCTGGTCAGTCTTCAATCTAAAATTTTGGAAAAGGCTTATTTAGTGAAAAGCCACCCTTCGGATTAAAAAAAAAAAAAAAAGGACAAAAATATATTTCTGTATAGTTGACTTCCAGAGGCCATTGTCATTAAAAAATAGAGTTATTTTCATGAATGATATTTTGAGAATTTGAATCTAGACAAGAAGCTCATGCAGAGTGGATAAAGAAGATGGGTTTAAGACTTTCATTCTTTGAAGCATCCTAATATTTGGAAAAATGCATTGAAATGTTGGTAGCATAGTAGCTATGCACTTGTATCATTTGTGTGGCAAAAGCTAGGATAAAATATACCAGTTTCTTGATATCTTTTTGTTGATCCTCCCTTAGTTACCCATGCTTCCATTCCATAGTGTTTTGTCTGTGGTACTCAGAATCTCATCCTGCATAAACAGTTCTTTGGTGTATACCAGTGTCGTGGTTTAACCTCAGTCAGCAACTGAGCACCACGCAGCCGCTCGCTCACTCCCCCCTGCCCCCGGTGGGATGGGGGAGAGAATTGGAAGAGCACAAGTTAGAAAAACTCGTGGGTTGAGATAAAAACAGTTTAATAATTGAAATAAAATGATAATAATAATAATAATAA
>NW_008795021.1:4202592-4259565 GCF_000699145.1 Aptenodytes forsteri | reverse complement strand
TACCTAGCAACAACTAAAACATCGGTGTGTTATCAACATTGTTCTCACCCTAAATCCAAAGCACAGCACTGTACCAGCTACTAGGAAGGAAATTAACTCTACCCCTGCCGAAACCAGGACAACCAAGTAAACAGATCAAGAGAACATAAAGTCATTAAATGAGGACTAGTTCATCGTGTACTCCATTTCAGCACAGAGAAAGCAAAAAGTGTATATAAACTTATATTTATCTTCCAATTTATGAGGGGTTATATGTGGAGTAGGTTTACCATATACTATGTTTTTACTGTATTTAATTCAGCACTGTTCTGGTTCCTCAGAGTACAACTCAACTTACTATTCTCTCCTATGAGCTAGGCTGGTTGAATTCCTTTAAAACAGAAACAGTAGAGGCCAACATTACATTTTCCAACATTTGATTAGAGGAGTATACCAGGTATGAATTGAATTTGCCATAAAATTGAAATGTCCAGAAACAAGGATAAAATATTAAAAATAATGTTTTTGTTTTTATCAGTTAAAATTGTAAATACTTTAAAGATAGTAAGGACAATATTTACACTACTTACCACTTAATTTGAATAGAAGATCTTTTATTAAGCTTAAGCTATGCAGGATGGCCAGACCTTAATGAGAATAATACAAATGTATATCAGGATTTAAACAAGTCTAAATGGGAGGTAATATGCTAGATGAACATCTCCAAGCAAAGCAATTTCACGAAAAAACCTGTTGTGTTGAATAGCTGCTAGATTATGCCTGAATAGATTTTTAGCTGAAAGCATGGTGTATTTGTGATGATTTTTTAATGTTATCATCATCTTCTCTGATAATGTTGAGTAAGAGAGATTTCTTGCATAGCTAGTTAACTAAATGTAATATACATATGCATTCAAGTGCATGTTCTGGGGATAACATCCTGCAATCCATGCTATTATTCTAAGCAATGGAGAATATAATATAATTCTAAATTTCACAGTCTATGGTTATGATTCCCAATGCTACACGTTATCCTAATGATGCAATTTGTAGTGGTTGTTTTCTCTGTTCCATCTACCCATAACTATGCGAAAGCAGAGCAAAATGTTTGTCTTTTAAATTACAGAAATATCTTTGCATATATCAAAAGCATGAATTAAAATGCCATCACGTTACTATCAGTTCATCACTTAACATAAATATATTCCTGATGTCAAGTTTACCAATAGATCTATTGAAGGCCCAGGCTTAAACAGCATGCCAGATTGGGACCATAGAACCAGAATCACTCCACAGATATTGGCACAAATTCAGGAGTTATTCCATCAACTTGAATGGCAATAATTAAGGGATTGCATATATTGACATATAGAGCAATACAGAACCAGAAAAACAGAATCACTCCTTATAATGAATTTGATATATTTGTGTGCTTAGCCTGTAAAGACTACATTATTTTGACCAGACTTAAAACTAAATCCTTTAGGTTTATACTACTTCACAATTGCAATTTTGACTGCAATATAGATCTATTCAATATCTTTTTAAATTGTCAGTGAGTACTTTCTTTGATATCTGCTCAGTTTTAAATGGTTATTCACAAAAAGAAGCTATGGTTTTAATATAATATCAAAATAGCTTAAAATGTAAATATGTCAAATATCAGATAATAGCACAAAGCAAAAAGATTTATTTAAAACAAAAAAGAATGATTTAATTTGAACAACTTCTGATTGCATTTAACCAACATAGTGCCATGCAGCTAATACAGGAATTCTAAAATGAGAGAGAGAGTCAGCAGTATTCGGGAGATAGTCTAATATTTTTTTTAAGCAGATTATACTTTAAAAGCTGTAGCATGTACAGGAAAAAGTCAATAATATCTTTTTCTATGCACATCACTCATCTTCAGCCCATTCTTCCCCTCCCTTCTCTTTTTTCTTGTAAGTGGACAGTCAAACATCTGGTGTTTTAGGTACGCAAATTGTGTGTGTACTCACACACATACTTCATCATTTCATATACACACAGAGATTAAAATCTTTGAGGAATAAAGCATATAAAAAATATTCACCACCACTGCCCCCAAGAAGTACAATTGAAAATATGAAGCATCATTTTCTGTATTGTACTACACAGCAAGGCATGCTCTGCATAGTGCAATATATATTTATCTGATGTCAGATTCTACATGCTCTTAATGTTATTTATGTGAGATAACATACACCAATCTTAAATTACATAACATGCACCTTAATGTGAATTACATTGTACTTCTTTATTGTAAATGCAGGAGAAAAACGATGCTAAATTTACCAAAACCACATGTTTTTATCTATCTATCTATCTATCTATCTATCTATCTATCTATCTATCTATCTATCTATCTATCTATCTATCTATCTATCTATCTATCTATCTATCTATCTATCTATCTATCTATCTTTATATATATATCTCCTTCCTTACTTTTCCTGTACAATCTACTGCTGGGAATATATTTTATTTTTGTTTTTCATCTGAAGCAGACCATTCTGTTCTCGTATTTTTGTAATTGATTTACAAAAGACAACTCTGATCAGACACAACCTTTTTTTCCTCTGAGGTTTTTCCAGTAAACAGAAAAATTTTCATCAGAGTCAAGGAAATATACATAGTGAGTCAGTATTTCAGCCAAAATTAGAGAACAAGGTGCTCTTAGGTCCACAACCCCATGACCTAGCCATTAGAGTTACCCATCTTTCTTTAGTCTAGAAAATGTCTAGCACTTGTAAAAGAACCCACCCGGTCCTGGCTTCACTCTCACCTTCCTGCAAAAATAGCAACATCTCTTGTGTGTCATTTTAAGGAACCACGAAAGACTAGTATGTCGGTGCACGACTATCTAAGAGTGATGATACAAGTTGAAATCCCAGACAAAAAGCACTTAATCTCAGGAGAACCAAGAAGCTGCTTGTTCAGACAGTTGTGGGGAAGATCCGGGGAGGACTGGGAGTGAGGTGAGAAGGTATTTTCTAACACATTCTGTTGTGTTTGGAGTTCCTATATATACTGGGCATGCAAGTGTCATTTTATAACCTATACAACTATTTTTCTTTTTGGTTTGTCTAGACCTTTACATTTTCAGTTTATTTTGATTAATGAAAAAGTTTCTGAGAAAACCAAGGAACACCCAGGGCATTGTTTGGGGATGTGAATAAGGTTTTTGATATTATTAGTATTTTATTTTGAAGTATAGATCATCAGTAGCCAACTTTACAGCAGTTGTTTTTAATACTTTCCCTTCTGGATATTTTTTGTTTAGTTTTAAGAGGAGGCATTTTACAAATGCAAGCTGATACAAATGTGAGAATGACATCTTGTTAATATGATAAAAGATTCAAGCACTTTTTTTGCCAGATTTACTGCATTTCAAGTGTCCAAATTAAGTGTAGAAGTCTAAAACATAGGTCATTGAGTGCAGCAGGATGATTTATTTTCCTTAAACTTGGTGTCAAAATGTCCTGGACAGCCAAATGAGAGGTAAGAACTACAAGAAGTGACTCACAGCAACTAAACAAGACACTTACCCTTTTCTGTTAACCAGACTGAGCCAGAAATCTGCATGGAGCTAGGAAATTTGAAATAATTGATATGTAAATGTGTTTGAATAGGTCCTAGAATTAAAAGTTAGTATTAAAGGCTCAATTTAGATACTTTAATACAGGCATGTAGAACAATTTCAGGATATATCTACAGGAGGTAGGAGAAACTTATGCCCTTCAAAGCAGATGAAGGCAAAGACACCATAAGACATCCCTAGTAGTACTGTATGTAGGAAATGAAATCAATTGCTAACAGCAGAATTAACTGCAAAATTAAGAAAATGAAAACACTCGAATGTGTATGTCTGCCAGTACCACAGTCGTCGGGTACCTACTACAGGTAAACTGTCCTCTAGGCTCTATAGACTGTACTGACAAGATCTCCATTGACTATAATGGAAGCTTAGACACCTTGCATACCTATAGGTACCTAAATTCTATCTATCTATCTATCTATCTATCTATCTATCTATCTATCTATCTATCTATCTATCTATCTATCTATCTATCTATCTATCTATCTATCTATCTATCTATCTATCTATCTATCTATCTATCTATCTATCTATCTATCTATCTATCTATCTATCTATCTATCTATCTTTATATATATATCTCCTTCCTTACTTTTCCTGTACAATCTACTGCTGGGAATATATTTTATTTTTGTTTTTCATCTGAAGCAGACCATTCTGTTCTCGTATTTTTGTAATTGATTTACAAAAGACAACTCTGATCAGACACAACCTTTTTTTCCTCTGAGGTTTTTCCAGTAAACAGAAAAATTTTCATCAGAGTCAAGGAAATATACATAGTGAGTCAGTATTTCAGCCAAAATTAGAGAACAAGGTGCTCTTAGGTCCACAACCCCATGACCTAGCCATTAGAGTTACCCATCTTTCTTTAGTCTAGAAAATGTCTAGCACTTGTAAAAGAACCCACCCGGTCCTGGCTTCACTCTCACCTTCCTGCAAAAATAGCAACATCTCTTGTGTGTCATTTTAAGGAACCACGAAAGACTAGTATGTCGGTGCACGACTATCTAAGAGTGATGATACAAGTTGAAATCCCAGACAAAAAGCACTTAATCTCAGGAGAACCAGGAAGCTGCTTGTTCAGACAGTTGTGGGGAAGATCCGGGGAGGACTGGGAGTGAGGTGAGAAGGTATTTTCTAACACATTCTGCTGTGTTTGGAGTTCCTATATATACTGGGCATGCAAATGTCATTTTATAACCTATACAACTATTTTTCTTTTTGGTTTGTCTAGACCTTTACATTTTCAGTTTATTTTGATTAATGAAAAAGTTTCTGAGAAAACCAAGGAACACCCAGGGCATTGTTTGGGGATGTGAATAAGGTTTTTGATATTATTAGTATTTTATTTTGAAGTATAGATCATCAGTAGCCAACTTTACAGCAGTTGTTTTTAATACTTTCCCTTCTGGATATTTTTTGTTTAGTTTTAAGAGGAGGCATTTTACAAATGCAAGCTGATACAAATGTGAGAATGACATCTTGTTAATATGATAAAAGATTCAAGCACTTTTTTTGCCAGATTTACTGCATTTCAAGTGTCCAAATTAAGTGTAGAAGTCTAAAACATAGGTCATTGAGTGCAGCAGGATGATTTATTTTCCTTAAACTTGGTGTCAAAATGTCCCGGACAGCCAAATGAGAGGTAAGAACTACAAGAAGTGACTCACAGCAACTAAACAAGACGCTTACCCTTTTCTGTTAACCAGACTGAGCCAGAAATCTGCATGGAGCTAGGAAATTTGAAATAATTGATATGTAAATGTGTTTGAATAGGTCCTAGAATTAAAAGTTAGTATTAAAGGCTCAATTTAGATACTTTAATACAGGCATGTAGAACAATTTCAGGATATATCTACAGGAGGTAGGAGAAACTTATGCCCTTCAAAGCAGATGAAGGCAAAGACACCATAAGACATCCCTAGTAGTACTGTATGTAGGAAATGAAATCAATTGCTAACAGCAGAATTAACTGCAAAATTAAGAAAATGAAAACACTCGAATGTGTATGTCTGCCAGTACCACAGTCGTCGGGTACCTACTACAGGTAAACTGTCCTCTAGGCTCTATAGACTGTACTGACAAGATCTCCATTGACTATAATGGAAGCTTAGACACCTTGCATACCTATAGGTACCTAAATTTAGAAGTTTCAATACCAAACTGAATCCTGCCCTATGTATCAATCTCTACGTCAGGATATGGATTGCCAAATTATGTCCTTGGGTAAGCACATACTTCATAAAGAGATGAGGACGACCTTTTGCAAAATAACCTAAGGTTAAAGTCTTTGTGGAGTACTAGGGGTTCTAAGCCCTCTTCACTCTGAGGAGGTTCAAACTCACAGCTTTTTCTTTCCAGGAGATAGCCCTGACCATCAGACTATAAACAATGATCTTATAGAGCTGCGTTCCTTGCAAGCAAAAGTAAAAATAATAAGCGTAATTAAAAATATTGAAAAGATGCTATTGACATTGAACTCACAGAACTGGGTATAGAAGAACAAAGTTCAGAAGTAAATTAAGATACAAAGTCTGCAGTTTTTGGAGATGGACATTTTCCAACTTTGTAAATTCATCATTAAGTTCATAGTGACAAGCAGTGACTCTATGGAGAAAATATCCTCCGATGATAACAGACAAGGTATCAGTATCTTGTCAGAGGACAGGCAATGCATTCAATAAAGTTAATATTGGAAATAGAAAATGAAATTGATAGGCTTTTTTATAAAAAATGAGCCCTCACTGGGACTAAGACATGCTCTGACACAGAATATTTAGTTTCTAAAAAAAAGTTTGTAGTGAGAATCAAGGGTTAACAAAAAAATGTTTTACCTTATCTCCATTCTTGAGTAAGATAATAAAAAATGGGTCTTTGTGATCCTACAAGGTTAATTATGTTCCCAAAAACACTTTTGAGGCATTTTCTGGCCTCTTTACAAGCTTATTTATGAAGTAAAAGAACATGAATATGTTATCAGCCTTCCATTGTGTTAACATAGTTACCAAGCAGAGATTATAATGAAGGTAGTAAGTGGTACACTGTCAATCCATTCTCATGACAACAGCTGTAACGAGAACACAAAATGGTCTGATATTTAACTTTTGTGGCATTTTGAAAACCATAATCTTGCATAACTTTGTGAATGCTATAGTTGGTATTGAACAGACTTTCAGTATATGTTTAAAAGCAATATAGATCCTATATTCTATATTACCAATGTGCAAACAGGCCCAGGATTTCATATCTGTAACAAGGCTTTTTTTTTTTTCCCCCTGCAGCACAACAATTTGTGTGGTTTTAAGCAGTTCTGTTTTTCAGATTTTAATTCCTGTCATAAAATGCACGTACCATTTATCAGTTTACACAAGCAAAGAATGAATCAGGCTAACTCTTCTGGCTATATGGTTCCTCTGCCATATTTTCTTAATAATGAGGAGGTCTGAAATTTGTGAAGCAGAAAATCTAGTCTCATTCTGCGTAGTGACACAAATAAAGAACACAAACCTCTCATGATTTATTAATACCAATTGTATTTCAGTATTTTTGATTGCCTCTTAAATCAGTTCCTAAAGGTTAAAAACCCAGAAATAACCTTTTCACTGTCTTTCGTAATTGAAGTGGGTGATGTACTTTAAAACTTAAAAGGGAAAACTGAATGGCTTACATCACACTCCCCTTTCCCCTACCCACTGATCTGGCACCTTTATTTTCTCATGTATTGAAATTAATTTAACAAGACAAATAACACTCACACATACAAAGTAGAACCCATTTAGGTACAAACATCCTGGTTGCAGGGATTAGTTGTGTCAGCAGACAAGACTACATAGCAAGCAAACTAATTAACAATAAAACATTATAACAAGACTTTCATGAATTGTGTCTTATAAATATTCAAAAATTTGTTTTCTGTACCGTGCACTGAATAATTCCACATGCTATCAAGTTTGGGTTTTGCTAGCTCTCAGTTCTCCCTTAAACCTCACGTTTTAGCTTCTTCTTCAGTATGCTGTACAGGACATAAATTCTGATCATCGTTAAATCCCTTTTTTCTGTTACATTTTATGCAGTCTTTCCAGAAGGATGTGTAAAAAAAAAAGAAATTTTAGTTTGAGGGATATTTTGCCCTTTACAATAATGTAATCAGTGAAACGTGTGGAAACTCCCAAGCAGTTACTTGAGCGGTAAAAAGGCAATGAATAACATAAGGATCGTATTTATTTCCAGAAAAAAAAATGTTCTGGTTACCAAATAATTCAATATTTACTTATTTTTCTCTTGTGCACACAATCAGTTAACTTAGAAATATCCACCTAAAGTTAATTTTACTTCAGCCTATGCACATTTTTCTCAATCTTTTGGGATATTTACATATAAAGTAATTTTTAAATACCGAAGTTAATGTACCTTGTGTTTTCAACTTGCTCTCCAACTGGGTGAAAATGTTAGAATTTTTACAAAATAAGATTTCAATGACACTTGTGATTTTTTTTAATCGCCTATGAGAAGTACAGATTAGCCCTTATTGCTAAATTTTAGTGGAAAAATGTAAAACAAAACCATAATATAGCAAAATACTATATGGCATGTGTTCAACTTGGTTATATAACTAGGTTCATTATCTTCAATCTATGCGAGTTTAGTTTGATATCTGCACATTAAATGAGCATGTCTGTCAAATTATTGGCACTGTTTGTCTCCCTAAATTTAAGTTCTTGCTTTGCTGAACAGAAAGTCTCTTTATTATTTATCTGCTGAAAGAAAACTTCAGTAGGTGGTTAAAAAGGTCACAATGTAACTGTAGCTAAAGTTTAAAAGAAAAAATAGACATATTTAATACAAATAGTACTGCTGTCTTAAAAAGCACATCTCAAGTAAGGACAGAGAACATTGATGCCATGCAAAAGCTTGGGAATCTAAACAGACACAAGCAGTCCCATTTATAGTTATAAAGAAATAGTTTAATTTTGGATATTGGTATAACTGAGATCTGCTTTAGCAGGGAAAAAATATTTCTAATAGTCTTACTGACCATCAAAGACTGCATTTTCTGTTTTACTTATACACTTCCTTCCTCAGTAAAACTACAGAAGAGCCATCTAGAAGCCTTTGAGCAAAACTTAAATTCATCAGCAGACACAGTGGAGAATTTAATACACTGAAACCCTGTGCTCAAATAAGGACAGTAGAAGTACAGCACTTTTCTGAAAACAGATTGCATCAGAATGAATTATGGAGTGTCATATTTTCTTTCAGTGACTTCCATTTAACTTTGGATGGGTTTATGAGTAAAAAAACCAAACAAACAACAGACAAACAGCCTACTCTCATTGTAAAAGTTCAGTCAGAGATCTGAAAGTCAAGTGGTGTCCTTTTATGAGTAAAAAAAACAAACAAACAACAGACAAACAGCCTACTCTCATTGTAAAAGTTCAGAGATCTGAAAGTCAAGCGGTGTCCTTTCCACCTATCAGTAATTCTTCCCGTTGGAGTGAACTGCCAGTACTGGTAAAGATGCACCAGAGCTGTGCACCATGAGATGATTCCTCATGTACTGAAGTTGCACATTTTGTCTAATTCATTCTCCCTAGTTATAAGAGGTCCGGATGCTAATAGAAGTGCTGCTGCTACTAAGATGATACTGGTGTCCTTGCCCTTGTCAGTGTAGTTTTAAAAAGGAAAAGAATTACCAATAATTACCAGAAATCTGAAGCCCAGACGTGCTTGTTTGACTTCCACAGTGGTCAAAAAGTAAGGAGAGGGAAGAGGTGGATGTTGAACCCACAGCTTCTGAGTCCACGTGAACTCCCAGGTATTCTTTAGTGCCGAATATGTAAGTCCCTGAAACAGGAGTCCCACACCTTCCAAGGGAAGAGGCATTGTCAGCTGGTTAGGATCAGTCTCCCTGTTTGTCATTTTCTGGTCCTGTGAATTATATCTTTATACACAGACTGTGGCACAATTCAGCAGGTTGTAAAGAGAGTGACCTTCAATCTACAGTGTTGCCAGTCCCAGAGATAAGATGCTTCTGAACTCCTTCTGGCTGATGACGACCTAAAATCCAGGTCTCCCTCTTTGGGGTAAAAGGTGTTTGGGAGAGCACTGCTTCTATCTTTCTGGCAGTTTCATTTAAAAGGGAATCAGCCAGTCATCTGTATGACAGTTACCTGTGTATGGAAAGTGGTTTCCGGTGTCAATCCCTGTAGATGCCAATGAAGCTGAATTTTAAACATTGCATTTACCAGTTTTTTTATTGATTGTTTCATGTGTGCTTTACTCAAGGCTGCTGTGAATACTGTCCTCAACACCTAACTCTCCCTATTCACTGCTCAAAGAAACTGCAAAGAAACTGCTCAAAGAAACGCCTAACTCTCAGACCTGTGAATTTTATTCCCAATGCCATGACTACCATGTTATTTAAACACATGGCTTTTTTATACCTAACCCCCAGCAACAGTTTCTCTGGTCCCTGGGCTGGAATCGGTGCAAATCTGAGCTGAATCAGGCTTTTTCCTGCTAGCCATTTGGTGCCTTTTAAAAATCAGATGGAACTCAAAAAGATTCTGATGTTTTAGTCTACCAAGAAATAATTCTCATATGTGCTTCTTCTGTTTCATAATTTCTCCTGAGACTCACATCTCACCAAAGTATTAGATTAAGATTGTTTAAACACACATCCTGTGAATAGTCTAACTGAAATCTACAGGGGGGCAATACTCAAGAACATCTGTAAGTTTGCACAATTGCAGTCTTCTTCAATTTAGGACTGGAAATGTTGAGATGCTTTGTTAAAAATTAAGTTAGAAGAATTTCCAAAAGATTATTTAAAATTCTCCATCATATATCCTCAAACCTTCCAGATCCTCCCATATGTGTACAGAGAGATGCAAATTTTCTGAGTATATTTGCTGGTATATATTGTGTTGTTTTCCCAGTCTGTGTGGTTTTGAAAGTAAGGAGGAAAACCCTCCCTTTGAGAGGGTAAAATGCTAATATAAAGATGATGATGATGATGATGATGATGTTATTTAGTTTGGAAGATGGTTTTCTCCTCAATTTTAAGTCTTTCTTGTGTGCATAAAAACAGCAACAAGTATATGTGACTAATGGCAACATTTCAGTGTTGTACTTGTGATGAACTGCAAAATAACACCTACCAAGAAGCATCCCACATTTTGCTATTTCTAGTTTCCTTGATTTTCCTATCCAGTGCTCTGTAACATTGATCACAATATTTCAAGTATCACTGCAGATGCCAGGTGTCAATCCCTGTAGATGCCAATGAAGCTGAATTTTAAACATTGCATTTACCAGTTTTTTTATTGATTGTTTCATGTGTGCTTTACTCAAGGCTGCTGTGAATACTGTCCTCAACACCTAACTCTCCCTATTCACTGCTGAAAGAAACTGCAAAGAAACTGCTCAAAGAAACGCCTAACTCTCAGACCTGTGAATTTTATTCCCAATGCCATGACTACCATGTTATTTAAACACATGGCTTTTTTATACCTAACCCCCAGCAACAGTTTCTCTGGTCCCTGGGCTGGAATCGGTGCAAATCTGAGCTGAATCAGGCTTTTTCCTGCTAGCCATTTGGTGCCTTTTAAAAATCAGATGGAACTCAAAAAGATTCTGATGTTTTAGTCTACCAAGAAATAATTCTCATATGTGCTTCTTCTGTTTCATAATTTCTCCTGAGACTCACATCTCACCAAAGTATTAGATTAAGATTGTTTAAACACACATCCTGTGAATAGTCTAACTGAAATCTACAGGGGGGCAATACTCAAGAACATCTGTAAGTTTGCACAATTGCAGTCTTCTTCAATTTAGGACTGGAAATGTTGAGATGCTTTGTTAAAAATTAAGTTAGAAGAATTTCCAAAAGATTATTTAAAATTCTCCATCATATATCCTCAAACCTTCCAGATCCTCCCATATGTGTACAGAGAGATGCAAATTTTCTGAGTATATTTGCTGGTATATATTGTGTTGTTTTCCCAGTCTGTGTGGTTTTGAAAGTAAGGAGGAAAACCCTCCCTTTGAGAGGGTAAAATGCTAATATAAAGATGATGATGATGATGATGATGATGTTATTTAGTTTGGAAGATGGTTTTCTCCTCAATTTTAAGTCTTTCTTGTGTGCATAAAAACAGCAACAAGTATATGTGACTAATGGCAACATTTCAGTGTTGTACTTGTGATGAACTGCAAAATAACACCTACCAAGAAGCATCCCACATTTTGCTATTTCTAGTTTCCTTGATTTTCCTATCCAGTGCTCTGTAACATTGATCACAATATTTCAAGTATCACTGCAGATGCCAGCTATCTCCAAACACGTCTAGCTACAAAGGGAAAAATAACATTCACAAACTATTTCTACACCTAGTCACTGAGTGTACTGCAATGTAGAGTCAATATATCTACCCTACCTTCATCTACCTGGTTTGAATACTGGTAGCAGCCTAGCTGTGGTAGAAACAGCTCAGCACAGGCAGGACAGTTTTCTCTGATACTGTAAACTGGAACAAATTATTTCAGGAACTGAGAGAAATCACTGCTATATCATGGCAAAGGAACAATCTTTCTCAGACTAAATTAAAAATACTTTTTGTGGGCATAGTAATTTTTAACTATACGTGCTTATGGCCTATATGATTAAGACTGATATATTTATTTAAGTGCACATTCATATAAATTCATTTCATTCAATATTAAAGACTGAAATAATAGCAACTTTTGCCTTGCTGAGCACTGGTCAAATAATTTACTGTCTGCATATATGTGTACACACTTTACCCTTGTATTAGACATCTGGTATCCAACTACTTGCTCTTTTGTTTGTTGTGGAGGGAGGGCTCCCAGTCAGAAAGCCATTGGTCCTGGTCAGTGTTTAAATGCAGAAGTTGGACACACTAAAGGAAGAAACTGACTGAAGGTGCTGCATGTGGACAATGAAATTGCCGGCCTTCCTTTAGTCCTTGATCCAGAGTAGTAGAAGTGGAAGCACTGAATAAAATGTTGGTATGAATTAAGGCCCAGAAGTTAGATATGTACTATGTCATAAAACTTGCCTGTCTTCCACTTAAAATCAGTAGGAGCATTGAGCAAATGTTTTCCAGACTATCAACAGTGATTTCAGCAAGAAATTTGGGGGTAAAAAAGTTACTTTAACATTGCTGTTTATTTCCATGTTCATATTGTGGGCATTCAAAAAATCTCTAAGAGTAACCCTTAGGTGGAATTGGACAGAATAGATCTTATATAGTGAGACTTTCAGGCAAGAAAACATAGAAAACTTCTTGACTCAGCAGTTCTTTAAAAAGTCATCTGTTTCAGTCCACTGCTAGTGCAAAATATACATTGGCTTTTTCTGGTCAGCAAAAGTTCCTATAAGCAATATTTTTTCCTGTTATTTCTGTTCATGTTGCATTTCTTAAATCTTCCTATATAATTACAAGAAAATGATGTTATCTCTCTGTTATAAAATACACAGGTCTCATATCTCTAGATGTATATTTTTGCCTCTCATACTCCAATAATTGAGTATAATTATAATTATAAAATTGAATTTCACAGTTTCACTGGAAGTCATAGCTTACAAAAAAAATTACAGCTAGACATATATATAATAAGGAACATTGTTATAGGCCACTTCTCTCCCCTATATTGTATATTGATAGACTAAATCTGGTTCATTCATTAGGAATATAAAACATTTCTGTTACTATATTTTCTAATAGATTATGAAAATACTAATATTTTACTGTTTGCTGTTACATGCTAGAAAGGGTCATGTAAAAATCTGAGCAAAGATTGTGATTCAAGTAACTACATGCAATTTTCTTTCCCTGGGGAAAGCTCTTATTTCTCATTTTCTTAGCTTTTCTGTAGCAATTTTTTAGATTGTGTCTTCCTTATATTCCTCTACAGCAGATGAATACTTCTTTTTTTATCTTTGTCTTTTTATGGTAATGCTTTGAGAATTCAAATACTTGAACTATAGTTTCTGATCTAGTTTAAGCATGCATTAATGTCGACCAGACAGTGTTAAACATCAGTGCCCCGGTGCTCAGAACAAATATTCTATACCTCCTATCATTAAAAAAAGAAGTTAAAGAGTTATTTGGCGTCTTAAATATTCCTGAAGCTACTGTAAACGCTGTCCATTTTATTGTCTGAGCAAGGCATACTATTCATCTATCAGGTTTTCATGTTGATGGACAATATATTTAATCAGAACATCAGTACCTTTAAAATATGCAAATACCTAAAACAAATACACTGTTCCTTATTGCATGGCCACATCATGCCTTTTTGGCATTGGTACAAGACACCCCAGTGAAAAGATTGGGCTAAGAGTTACTTATTGTTCTGAGTGATTCCCATAGCTGAATGTATTCTTCTAGCTAGGATTTTTGGGATTGTCAATCACACTGCAATGATTTTTTTTTTCTTCATTATTACGCCATATGCAAGCTTAGTATAAAAATTGAAAGTAACCAGGCAAAACACTTCATCAGGCAACCTGCTGGTGGGTTTTGAGTTTGTTATTGAGAAAAGAGAGTTGCAGGAAGAGAACCAACTGCAGAAATGTCACTGTGATTTACAAGGTCTTAAGTAGACATGTAACATTAGGACAGAAAGTGCATAATTCCCAACTGAGCAGGGTAGGGTTAAGTAAATATAACTATTTTCATAAATGATGGACTCTATAAGGTACCCAGTGCATATTTTTGAGTCAGGGAAGATTCACCATTTATAAATGTAGAAGAGAGAGATTAGATCAAACAGCTATGTAGCCATAGCACCGTTTTTCTCCTAATATTCTATCTTCCCATCAAGCCATGCTCCCCAAATGCCAAACTCTCAGATATATAGAGATGAGATGTAGGCATATCTATTATGTAACAGGAGGTAAAGCTGGGTAAAAAAATGTGTGGAAGCCACTTTCCTTTAGTATGAGCTACTCCAAAAAATTTTCTGCCCTCCATGCTTGAAAGTGAAAGACCATTATCTGAACTTTTACTACCAAAGTAAGAATAGTTAGCAGAAAATTTCAGAGTAATTAGAGTACTGTTAAGTTTTATTCTCCCCTACCCCTCACCTTTTTTTTATTTATTTTTAATTCTAAGTCTGCTTACAGGAGAACTAAAAAAACTCGGCTAAAGTAATATTCCCGCGAACATCAGTAAGGTGGGATTTGGGTGGGTTTCATCTACATTGTAGAAAACCTGTACATTACATGCGCATGCTAGCAAGCTCAGATAACATCTCTGTTGTAGGCCATCCCTTCTCCATTACTACCTAAGTGCATTTAAAACAATTTCCAAACACATAAACATCTTTTCTATACTTAGCCAGTAAGCGAAGGCAGAATTATGATTTGTCCGCTTGTATCATATGCCATAGCACTTACAATTGAGCAGCAAACCTTCATGCTGCCTCCTTCCCCCAAAACCTCACCCATGTGTACAAAGTCAGATGCAGAACATGATTGAAAATTCATGACCTAAAGGCAATAATTCAAAATAGGTCTCTTCTAGCTGTTGTAAAAGCAACCGGTTCTGTGGCTATCTCCTCCTTTGATGGATGTGCTTGTACTTACGACACTGCCTCTGGCACAGTTATAGTTCCATGTACCACTTTCTTTTAATTCACCCTTCTCACTTTACAGGTGCATACAATATCTTCTAATTAAATATACATCTATTCCAAATGTAAGCCAAAGACATTTTCACTGGGACAAATATGCATCTTTCACTTTTCATTTTTCTCATCCATTTTTATGCAAATATGCGTGCCACGGCCAGCTACCTTCAGGTGTCAGAACAGAGTTCTAACATTAAATTGTAACACACACATTTCTGTTCCACGGGTGCCAGTGAAATGAATTTTGAATAATTTTAAATCCAGATGTTCTGAATCTCTTTAATAGTGGACTTTCCCTATGATAAACTATTTTAAAATTGTCCAACATTTTTTCATAAATTTAACTTCAAATGTAAGAAATCTGAAATAAGTTTTAAACTTCACTGCAATTAAAACTTAATTTATTTATTACATAAAGTATGTGCAGTGGATATAACAACTTTTCAACTGCCCCATGGAGACTTCAGGATAGACTGATTTGGATTTTGAGGTCATATGCAACAGCATAATATGGTTTACTTTCAGCTAACTGTTCCTCAGAAATTCAGATACATCTTTGAACCACCTAACATTTGTTTTACTAAAGTAAATTGCTAACAAGTTTTCTACGTACATGGTTCATTAATTAAGATTTTTTAACCTTTGAAGAAATGAAACACAGAAAAGAATTAACGTATACTACAGGTGTCTTTCCAAAATAATGCAGGAGAACATTGTACTGGAAATTCAAAGTACCAGTGAGAAGTAAAAGACTCCAATTGCAAAAAAAACGTTATCATGGTGTTTTCTTACTCTGTGTCAAGCAGGATTGGACCGGACCTCCTGGGTCACTGCATACAGCAACCAGCTTTGGCAGGCAATCACATCATAAGATTCTGTTATTAAAGCTCTATCACAAAACCTGTTAGGCTGTGACCTGTCCACATGCCAATGTTGTCCAGGTTAAACTGCTCTTTTTCCTCATTATTTTCCTGGTGGATATAACTGCTGTTCTCAAGTATCTCTCAGTCTTTGTTTTGCTAGATTTAACAATTTAAGATCTTTTAGACTTCTCTTTCAGAATGGATAGTCAGAGCATAGAAAATCTAGTAATACTTTTTTTGTGCCACTTTCAATCTGAATTCATCATTCTTGAGCATGAGTGACAAAAGTAGGGCACACGGATGTAATATTGCACATTAATGATATGGAGGAGGACAAAGAAGTAAGTGGTAATCTATTTGAGTCAAAATTAATTTGGGAAAAACTGGTAAAGTAGCTTCTAATGAAATAGAATTAGATATCCTTCTTAAATACAAATGTCAGATTTGACCTTCGATGAGGCTATTTTAAAGTTACTAGGAAGAAAAATATGACTTAAAACTGTACTGCACAAATGGTAGGACCTCATTATTTCATAGCTTTGCTAGAAACAAATGGTAGGACCTCATTATTTCATAGCTGATTGATAGAAATTTTTATTTTCATGAACTAAATGCTATATATTGTTATTTCAAATGTTGGTTTTGGTAAGCAATATACTCACTGATTGCAAAAGAGCAACTTACATGAAATAACCTTGGATTTAGTGATCATAAATTGACTCAATAAAATCAAACTAAATAGAGAAGAGTTCTCTTGTTTTCTTATAGTTTCTCCTGTTGAAATTGAAGATATGAAAGATTCTTACCTGATCCAAAAGATTATTCACCTGAGCAAACAGTCAGATTTGAATGAAAGCTTTTCTCTGGGAGAAAATTTGCATCAGAAGCTTCCAGAATAGCTGTTCTACTTCTGCTGAGGGTACAAACACTAAAGTGTGAAGAGTTAAGTCTTAGAAGTATTGAATTACCTCTTGTCCCTCCGCTTTCCACAGGAAATAGCTCTACAGAAGACTAATATCTAATAAAAGAGACATGAAATAACACAAATATAAGCAACCCATGTGTTTTCATGCGGAAATTACTTTTTTCATATTTATTGACTAGTCTTCAATAACAATGCTTGGCTTAATGAGTTTTAATACACATACAGGAAGATTCTCATCCGCTGTAATTAAGTGTAGCTTGAAATCTGTCAAGGAACACCAGACCATATCAGATGAGAATGTGACCTATAACTTTTGTGCTGAATATGTCTGAAGTGTAATCACATATGTGTGAACTTCAGCACTGTGTATTTTGAGTATTCATTTCCAAGTACATTTGACATCACAGAACATGATTGTATGACGTTAAGATAACATTCAAAAGAGTATTATAGTGGTCATGGTGTGTGTGGATATTAATACTGGAAAACCAAGAGTCATAAAATAAGATTAGTGTTTTTCATAGGCTTAAAAAATTAGTTGCAGAAATGCTTTATCATTGTAACATTTTCCTTTCCAGTAGCTTAATCACAGAATCCAGAGTTCTCTTTAGATACAGTAGAAAACAAACCCTCAACCAAATCAATCTGAAGGTATATTTTAGCAGACCTTTTCAGATACTCATCTTTGCCTCCTGCGACAAACTGACCTTTCAGTTTGACCCAACTTACCTCAGTAAATGGGACTCGTGATCACATTGTGTTTTTCTCTCGCTTCAAGTATATATGTATCTGGATATGTCCCCATCCTGAAATAATTGGCTCACTTCCTACAAACTTCATGTAAGTAAGTGACTGGCTAGTAAGAGTGGTGCAACTGCAGGAAAGGCTGCAGCTCAGCTCCGATGTTTCAGACACAAGAAGACCTGCCCAGGAACAGACTTACAAATGTATTTAACACAGAAAAAGCTTCAGCTGGATCTGAGAATCAGCCACCAACACACAAATCCATCAAATTCATGCTTTTGTTATTCCAAACTTTTCATATTTTTTTTTCCTGTGACCCAAAGAGCAGCGATATCTCCCCTGCCCCCTCATAGTCCTTATGTATATTTTGGGTATTCCTGCTGCTGTTGTGCGCTTGTGCCTCTAGGTGGAACTGAAAGGATTGAGAAGACTTTTTGGTAGGACCTGTACAAACACACATCCAGTGTTTCACAATTAGGATAATCTCTGCCTTGAAGAGTTTCTGCCTAAGCAGGCAAGGTATATTGTTGAAAGAGAAACAAGCCAGTAAGTCAAACGGCTTGCTCTGAGAAGCAGGGATTTATACAGACTTCAAGGTGTATTCATTAAGCAACAATTGACTCATTTCTTCAGCACCCACCACCAGCAGCTCCTCCTGAAAATGATGGCACTGGTTTTTATCACTTTCTAGCACTTATTTCTCTTGAACCGAGGTCCTGTTAAACCCTCAGTATATATGCAAAAATTTTCAATAGTTAAATGAAATAGGTTTTGTTTTCTGCATAGTTTCCATGATTTAGAGGCAGTAACTGCACTTTTAAATAAATTGTGGGAGAACAGATAATAATTTTAAAGTATGTGGACTGACTGTGACATTTTATCTTTGTCAGTTTTTTCCCATTCAATGAGGATTTAAAATTCATTTTGAAACACTAGTGTTACAGATACCTTTTAACATATGCAAAAGAATAAGCTATACTCTAAATATTTAAGAGTTGCTAAGATAATTCTTATTATTGTTCCTCATTTCCATCACTCTGTTTAGAAATAAACTCAACTATATCAGGTTTTAGTGGTTTGGGGTTTTTTTGTTTGTGATCACACTCAGAAAAGGCAGACATATTGCTACTTTTGCCATGATCTGCAGGAGGAATCTAGTGAATTATTTAGTATTGCTGCATAGCTATCCACAAGAGAGATTTTTATGATCTTTTTCTATTGCATGGTTTGTGTGAGAAAGGGACAGAAAACAAGATGGCTTAACTTTGTCTTCTTTATAGGATACATTTATCTTCCGACATGTCAACATTTTTCATGGAAGTGAAATTCACTTGCTGGTCATTTCTCTTGTCTTTTTTTAGTATTTGCTTCCCACAAAATCCAAGAAAACAAATCTTTGGTGCAGAATTTTGTGTAACATCTACAACGTGACAAGAAGAATTGTACAGAATCATTTATAGTGTCTCTCTCAAGTGTGTTAAAGGCATTCAGGCTTATTCTGCTGCTTATGCACTGTGGTCCTTTACCCGTGGTGCTTCTTTAATTTCTGATTGAGTGGGTAATAGAAAAAAAATCAACTGTTCCATCATGTGTCTGAGATTTTTCTCATAATATGTCAGGAGTGGGAGGTGGAGAATAGGAGTGGGAGTAGAAGGAAAAAGTCCCTAAGTTTTTTTTTCTGAAATCAGAAGGGTTATTAACTACAGCGCATTGAGATCAGGCCCTTACAACGTACTTCTTCAGCTCACAGCTATGTGGTATGTTTGTCTACATTGCCCTAAAGGTTATCGGTTCTCAGGTGAAAGCTGTCTGAGTTGCTACAGGTTTAATTCTTTCTCCTTCATCATTAGCTCAGAAAAGTCAGTAACGATCAATCCTGGTGAGTTTTAAAACTCCATTCTCCACTCCTAATTTCTCCAAAGGGGAAGTGGCATTTCTATTCTTCTTGTCAATCTTACTTTACTAAGGGCACCTTTCTGCTGCAATCAGGAACTTGAAAGTGTGACATGGGCCACTCGTAACTAATATAGGCTGTGCTGAGAGGCAGGAGCAAATATCTCACTTGCCTGTGGCCCTGGGTAAATGAGTAGTAACCCGGCTGTGATAGCGGGCATCAGTGTGAGCCGCTTTAACCGTCTGGGGTTATTCCTGAGTGGCTGGATCATACTGGCAGCCATGTTATATTTGCATGTTAGGCTAAGATAAAGACTGTCATGTACTGCTATTTCATAGTTACAAGGCAGACATATTCTGATGATTCTAAAAACTTGTTTGGAAATAATATTTCAAGCTGCAGTTCTAATTTGGTCCTTCTTCTCTGAGAAATGCTCACTATAGATTCAAGATCCTCTGTGTCTATAAATGCAGTTCACAGCTTCATCCCAGTTACTTACACCAGTTAGCACTGAGACAACAGAACCAGAAAGCTGAATAAAATAGCTATTCTTCCCTCTCCATTTCTCTTTTCTTTCTCTCTGGCATAATAACTGTATGAGCTACTGCAGATAGGAAAATACAAAATCCATCTTCCTTGGTACAAGAAGTAGACACATACTCTTTGCAGTGATTCAGACTACAGTCAGCTTATTTGTATTTCTTGTATTAAGCATAAAGTCTTGATAACTAACATTTTTTTAAGCTAACAGGACTTTTCAGGAAATAATTTACTGTGTATTCATCAGCCCATTGCCAACTTCCCTCCTGAGGGGTCCCTAGCAGCATGATTACCCTCCCTGTCCAGAAAGCAATAAACACCCTGCATTCCCATTTAGAAGATGCTGCTGTGTATCTAGAAGGAAAACCAGTTAAACTAGACTTATTTATGAATACCAGAGAAATCACAAAAAAGTAACCTTTACGCTACATATTAAATAAAATTACTTTAAAAGTCAGGCTGGAATTATTAAAAAAGTATGTTTTTTGTTATGTGTGAATGTGTGGATGTATTTTACATGTTTGACTGAGATCCATAAAATACACATATATTTGGAGTGCTTTAAAACTACTTTCTCTTTTTTTCCTGAAATCCAGATATTAAAAACAACATAAATGATGCATTGCATTGACCTTCTCCTTATTATTAATTATGTTCTATTTATGTCAGGAACAGGAAAATAAGTATCGTGTCCAAGGACATCATGGTAATTGTCTGTAAGAAGCTTTCCAATGACTTCTTGCACTTACGAGTTTCTAATATTTCCCTTTTGTCACCAAAGCCTAGTAAACTCATTATTTCTGCATCATCCATATCATTCCTCAGTGCATGAAATGCACTAGGCAGACTGTGTCTTTTTCTCTTGCTTTTCTTACCTGAGAACTTTAAGGCTGTAAAAGAAACAACTCTAACAAACTCTGATTTGTTTCCAACAGAATAAAATAAGATTGGCCTCGCTGCTCCCTAAAGTTTCAGGCTTTAATCGACAAGGCGAAGGGTGCAGGCAGTGCTTCTGCACATGGTGTCAGGGCACAGTGGGCGCCGGTGGCTCCCTAGGGTCGGGAGCCAGGAGCAGTGGGATCACCCCAGGGGTCCGTCAGGGCAGGGTCTAGCAGCCAGGGCCTGTCCCATAGCCCCAGCCAGGAGCAGGGAACCCGGGGGGCACCAGGGCAGCCCCAGCCCCAGGCATCGGGCACCTCCCTGGGGACAAGGACTGGCTGAGGACAGGCCGGGATGTGGGCCCATGAGTCGTCCCAGCTCAGCATGGCCCATGGCTGGGCAGGGCAGGGCTGTGAGGAGCCCTGCTGTGGCATCACTGGGGCAGGGACTGATGACCCCGGGGGGCTGACACGGGGTCCTGGCCGTGGGTAGGTGCAGGGAGCCCCAGGGCAGGGAGCTGGGCAGGGACACGATGTCCTATCAGTGCCCTCGGGGCCCTGGTTCTTACCACTCTTTGCCTCAGCTATGATTTCTCCCCAGATCTTTTTTCTTTCCAGTAAGGAAAGAAGCTAGTCCTTCAGAGATGGGAATTTGAATTTCAACAAACTGGCACTTTTCTGCAGTACCTGGAAGGGACTCAGGAGAGAAACGTTTTTAGCACTGCTGACCTCCGATTCAGCCTCCAGCTCCCTAGAAGTTTTCGGGTGTTTATGTAGGGGCAGAAGGGAAAAGTCACACAGAAACCTGCAGAAGTCAACACAGTGTGAGAAGGGATGAACATCCACGTTATGGGGCACAGGCAGCAAAAATCTGATTTTAAAGTTATCTTCTAATTTCTGTTATAAAACCAAGTTTTCATTTGTTTACAATTTTGTTTAAATATGACTGGACTGATTATTCTAGGTGCATCAGGTATTGGTCTCCACCTGAAATGTAAAGGGGGTAAAATTTCAGCTAAATTAGCAGTCATTTCTTAGTGTAGAATTTATGATTATTTTTTTTCCTGGTACCTAAAGTTGCCTCTTTGAAAGATTTAGGTCTCGCACGTTATGGCACAGGATATGCAGTGACGTCACTGTCAAATACATGCATATAGGCACCTCTGTGAAAAAATTATCCCATATGCATCCAAGATAAGAATTTCTGAAAAATCTCAGATCCTGTATATTAAGTTGAGTTTTATTAGTGGTTGATGGCTAAACTTTTTGAAGACTGCCTCTGTCCTAGGCATTTCAGGTGTCCTTGAAATGATTTCTGATAGTACCAACAGGCAGCAAAAATCTGATTTTAAAGTTATCTTCTAATTTCTGTTATAAAACCAAGTTTTCATTTGTTTACAATTTTGTTTAAATATGACTGGACTGATTATTCTAGGTGCATCAGGTATTGGTCTCCACCTGAAATGTAAAGGGGGTAAAATTTCAGCTAAATTAGCAGTCATTTCTTAGTGTAGAATTTATGATTATTTTTTTTCCTGGTACCTAAAGTTGCCTCTTTGAAAGATTTAGGTCTCGCACGTTATGGCACAGGATATGCAGTGACGTCACTGTCAAATACATGCATATAGGCACCTCTGTGAAAAAATTATCCCATATGCATCCAAGATAAGAATTTCTGAAAAATCTCAGATCCTGTATATTAAGTTGAGTTTTATTAGTGGTTGATGGCTATACTTTTTGAAGACTGCCTCTGTCCTAGGCATTTCAGGTGTCCTTGAAATGATTTCTGATAGTACCAAAACATCTGTGTGGAGATTGGTTATAGGAAATCAAAACAGGAAAACTCCTGTGTCTTGATGCCCAAGGGAAAAAGCAGCCTAGTTGCAAAACCTGAGAGTGAAAAGGAAGACTTGGGGGAGTAGTAAAGAGGGAATATTGGCATGATGAGTAGGAGAGAGAGATATGCTGGCAAGAGAAACCAAGTGGGCAGATTTGAAGCAGTAGAGGGGGAGCGAGTAAAAGGTGTTTGAGGGAGGGAGACTGCAACAGAAGTGGAGAGAGAAGAGAGGGGAAAAAACAAGTGCAGTGAAAATAAAACAATGTAAAATTAAAAGGCTGTGACTACTGGAATACTCTCCCCTCAGAACCTGAGGGAAAAAAACATGATTCTTGAATTTTAGAGGGTTGTCAGTAAAATATAGTGGGATTTCAAACTGAAAGGTTGGGAAGGAGTCTTGCTTGTTTATCTTTTAAACCTAAGAAGCTCTATAAACCCAAAAAACCCTAGGATAAAAGAACGGTATTATTTCATTTGCCCACTTGAGTTCTAGAAAGCTGGAAAATGCCAGGACTAAAGTTGCCTGTGTAATCTTAATTCAGTCATTTTGCACATATGTGCTTTGGTGCAGTTTTAAATTACATAATCTTGTACTTCTTGTTTACTGTAAGACACCTACTTCCTCAGTGCATAGAGTATGTGTCCTCTGAAAATCAAATCAAGAGTTTTAGAACATCACTTCACTTACTCCAGGAATTGGAGGGTGTACCTCTACTGGGACTTTCCTGGGAAAGAACTGAAATCCTTCATGAGCTTACAGAGCTAGAAGTCCAATTAACGAAAGGGTCCAAAAGGTGATAAAGAGCAAAGAAATAAAAGGCAAGGGGCTCTGAGGGGTATAGAACAGAGTGCTGCTGATTGCCAAGAGGAGCAGTAAGTGCCCAGGAGCTGGGTAGTGGCTGTGGACAGAAATACTTTGCATGGAGAAGGAAGTGATCATAGAAAATATCACACGATTTCAGCAGAGGAAAGAATAGCTTCATATCTAAGGGAGTTGGAGGTTGCTATGGAGAACTGGATTCTTTTCTTCCCTCTATCCTCCCTGTGTTGAGTCATTTCAATCAAAGTCTTCACAGGTGGTGCTACTTGTATGGTCCTCAACCATTGCTCATTACAACTCATCCTCAGGTCCAAATCTTTGAAATAATTGACTCTTACTTTTGCTTGCCAGTCATGTGTTCCAAAACTCATCCTATTAGTATGATTAAATATAATTATTAATAAGTATTTATTACAGAAGTTCCTAGAGACTAGTATAGGCTCCATTGCATTAAGAATTTAAAAAGTGATAAAGTGATCTCTCTACTCCAAAGAGAGATTATCACTGTCTAAATACCTAAGACAGGCAGACCACAGGAAGGGAGGCAACCGGGATGGTGAGGTGAGGAATGATTTGCTCAAGGTCACTCAGGAGGCATTTAATGGTGGTGCTGGAATGACTTACTTTTAGAATCACAGGAGTTCTGCTACTAGGAGTCATTTGTTTAAAAAGATTGCCACGCATTTAAATAAAATGATCTGTAATGGAAGCCTGTCACCTGTGATATGAGCAAAGTAATTTATTATGCAAGAACCATACAGATAATTTACAATAGTTCTTCTGTGCCTTTAATGTATAGTAACTGTAATCATGGAATTGCTTCTGAAATCTCTCTTATGCTACTTGGCACTCCATATGGTAGTTGGATACTGCAGGAAAAAATATCCTCCAGGAATCATTGAGCCAGGCTTTAAGCCAGGCAATCTACTCTAACACTTTCAGAGCAAGCCATACTATAAAAATGTAAATGTGGTAGCAATACTTCTTCTTCACACCATTTTTCAAAAGGTAAATGTAAGTGTTGTTCAAACCACGGTGCAGCTTTAGAGCATTTGTAAAGGACATAAAAAATCCAAGTTGCTCTGCGTAGGTGGCTCTACACACCTGTGACTGTGAAGGCTCTCTGATTCAGACATATATCATCCAACCACATCACTAGAAAGACTTACAGTAATTGCAGCTCCGCACAATTTTCTTTCCTCTTTCTCCTCTCCCCCTACTTCTATTTTAGACATCTTTTGTTGCAAGCACTCAGGCATTCTCCCTTCCTGAGGCATTTGGGTAAACGTTACCCGCAGAGAGGTGTGGTTTTCTAGTGTGTTCACTGGCATAAGTGAAGCAGATTACAACAAACAAGTAGCAGATGAGATAACAGAGAGAGAGGGGGATGGAGAAACAGAAAGGAAGGGCACAAATAGGATAAGAGAACGAGGAAGAAGATATACAAATACTGGGAAGGAAAAAGTCAAATGGCAGAAGTAAAATGAGAAGGAAAACTGGGGGGGGGGGGAGAATGGGAAGAAAAATCAGGAAAAGTAGGCCAGAAATGTGATAAATGTGAAGCAGAGCGATCCAGCCTTGAAGAGGGAAACAAGAACGCCTCTTGCAGCTATGGAGCAACCAGATTGATGCCTCAGATCCCCTTTTATTAAAAAAAAATTGAACGGTTAGTGCAAATTTATCTTTCCTGTGTTGTGAGGGATTGGAAAATTATCACTAAATACATTAGCAAACACTGAAAGATTATATGCGTATGTGCAATCCAGAAAAGGAGGAAAGAGAAGAAGGGATATCAAAAGGGAGGCAAGAAAGAAATTGAGAATAGAGAAGAGAAGTCAGGCTGTTGAACAAGTAAGAGAGGTAGAAAAAGGAAGAGTAAATAGAAGGGGAAAGAAAAGAAGCAAATCCACCAGCCCTTCCCTAAAGGGTTAAGAGGAAATGAGTCAATGGGGTATGAAGACTAAAAGGACTGTTCTCTCAGAAAGCAGAAATGGGGAGTGGGAGTCTTGCAGGAATAAGGTGGTAGAAAGAAACTAAATTTTCCCTTCTAAATTTCAAACCTCCAGTTTAGTCATTTGAATGGGTTTGACCTGAGTGAAGTCAGAGCTTTTTTTCCCCCTATAATTTACACATGAAGCATTGAGAGGAATGAGTATCTAGTTTTAGACCCTATTGCCTAATTTAAAATGCAGTAGTATTAGCTAATCGCTGCATTGGTCCTAGTGCAACAGTGTTTTCCTAAATAAAATACACACGTTATATTCAAGAGCTGGAACTGGTAAGGTAAAAGGTTAAGGGATCTGCCTTGTGCCCTGTGCTATCCCTGAGCCCCTTCCCTCCCTGTCCCTCACCCTCCGTCTGGACTCTTATGCTCTGAGTTCCCCTGCTTGCTTCCCAAAGTCTTCGTTGTATGTAGATATGTACCAAATGAATATGCCACTTTTCTTTTTTGATCTTCTCGTTCTGTGGTTAATTGCTTCTTAATATTGTGTGAGAATTTGTTGCATCCATAAGCATCTTTAAGAGGAACTGAAATAACCTTTAAATAAAGGAATACAGAACAATTTACAATTCTAGTAATCAACATAAATACATTTTAAATGCCCTGGTTATTTCTTTGGAGTCAAGCAATCTAATTGGGTTTGATTTCCTAATAGAGGCATATACCAGGAATGTTATACCCTTCATATATGCTGCAGTTAGTTTGGGCTAAAATTCAAATTCAAGCTCAAATTGACAGAGGTCAGGAAGAAAAAAGTGGGGGAGGGGCAGGGAGCAGGATTGTATTTACAATTTTTTTTAACAGCATGGCCTCTGTTAAAACCACAGAGTCTGAGGAGCACAAGCTATTCTAATGGTATTGGCCTGCTTAGTTTTTGTTCTGTAGCCAAGGAAACGGTGAAGTAGTAAGGCTTATTTAAGTAGAGTTATCCTGCCCAGGATTTGACTAAACCATTTTTGGTGCAGGGTATGTTGAGTTTTCAGCAGGCAGTACCAGTTCCGAGTTCCCAGATGTTTCCAGGAGTGTTTCTCAAGCATGTTTCCAGCCCATGTCCCGTACCAAGGCCAGATAGGGCCATGCACACACCATCTGCACACTCTGCTCCTCATTGTGGAAACCACGTGAATTCCAGAAAGGAATCATGGTGCAAGTAATAGATTCCCAGTCTGGATCATCAAGATACCCAGGCATCAGGGTATACCGAGACTCACCTCCACAACCGAGCGTAGGTGCTGATTCAAGGGCTTGTGTACTTTAGCCAGGTGGATGTGGCAGTTTTGTGTAGTGCAGCCTTCACCACTGTGACTCTGCCTGGATTTCTAAGCTGGAATCTAACGTGCAGTCTGTCTCAATACGTCCTTTTGAACTGCTGTGACCTTCAGGTTTCTAATTTTTCCTGCGGAGAGTACTGAATGCCTAAATCACTGTAAGAATGCGCGCCTTGGACACTTTAGGTATTTTGAAAGCTGCAGAGCAGAGATTAAGTGTTGGGAATGTTTTTTAAGTGTTGTGTGCTACAGCAGCAGTTCACAGTCCTGAACTCAGTTTTTGGCATGTTTAAAAAAGATCAGTTGCTTTTAAGCTGAAATTTGCTATTTGCACGTTCAGTTAGTAATTTGCTTCCTTAACTTATTTTGTACTTACATACACACGTTTCTTTGAAATATTACCTTTAGTGTGAAATATTACCTTTGAAATGTACTTCACAACATACATTTTTCAGAAATTTTCACTGTAGAAGTCTAATAGAACTCTTAGCACTGGTAGTTTTGCCCAGATTTAATGATTTTTTTGTTTATTTATAAATTAAGAATGGGAATTGCTGAATAATATAAAGTCCATCTGGAAACAGATTGGGTTTGGTATTTAATAAATACCCTGATCCATCTTTGTGCATAATTCTGCTGCTTTCTTTTAAGCCTCATTATGCTTTTGAAGGAGCATATTTTTTTCCACATACAAGTACTGAAAATTCATATATTGAGAAGCACTTCTGTTAGTTATATCTGGAGTAAAATGCACAGCAGTGAAAAAGAATTAAAAGGATTCTATAGAATAATGTCATAGAGTTTCAGGTCTGTTACTAACAATTCATGTCAACTTTGCTCGGTCCACAAGTTCAGTGACTTCTTGTAGCCTAAGAGAGGGTCCAACAGATGTTCAACTTGGTTTCTTAGGACTTGGATATTTTCTTTTCCTTTTTAAATATATTTCTACTGATCTTAAAATTTCCACAGTCTAAATTATGGTATCAGAAATACTTATGTTATTGTTAAGTAAAAGGTGTATGAAAATGCTACAAATAGAGAGGATTCAGTAATAGGTAGTCAGATACTATACATATACTATAATTTTTTATAGTGACTTTTCAGAACAGGACCATAATTTAAGGATTTTAGTCAGTTAATTAATTATTGCGTTGGGGAAAATATTCAGCTATAGTTTTGCAGTCTTAGTTCTCTAGGGATGCTACAGGGATCTGTGTCGCTACAATACCTTTATTCCTTTCTGCTTTTAAAACTTTAATTCCAGTGATATTCCCATGGATCAAAGGAATCCTGATGTAATTGTAATGGACTTGTAATTTTGTTTCAAATAATACTTGGCCTGTAATGAATGTAACCAAAACATATTTTATTCTTCAAGCATTATAGATAACATTTTAGGAAACTCTCAGGACTAGCTTTTAATTTGTATATCCAATCAAAGCAGATTTCATGGCAGGTGCATGTCTGAATGTTAAACACAGAGATTCTCTACAGATTTAGAAGGTGCTGTTTTAACATGTTCTTTTATCCATGGTTACATAGCTGAGTTTTAAACAGTCTGCAAATCTCTCCCTAGACATATAACTACCTGGCTTGCTAGACAAGCATTTTAAGCAATTATACATCTGAATTCAGTGATTTGTACTCACAACTAGATGCATACAATCATGTCACAAAGATGATTGCAGGCATAAATTACAAGTCAGTTGTAAAGGATTGGCAATAAATGTTTTTCTAAAATAAATTGCAAAGTTTCTTTCAAACTTTAAACCTCTCATAAATGTGTTACAAAATGAAAGAAACAATTGCAGATATATTTAGAAGTGCAATAAATGTAGCGAGATGGAAGTAGCTCTTGTTGGGATGAGGAATATGGTATCAAACTTCAAAGATAACTTCATGTATGCTTCAGCAGGCCTGGTTTTCTTTCAGAGAACATGGTATGGAGCTAACAGTGCTAAGTTCTCGTCTGATTTAAATTTGTGCAAATGGCTCAGATCAACTGCACATACTTGCAATAGACAAAGCTCAAGCCCAACACTTTTCTACCTCTTTAGTTCTATTATTCCACAAAGAAAAGAAAAAGAATGGAGAGCTGTATTAACACAATAAGTTTTCAGTTGAGAAGTATAAGGAGTTATCAGCATGCAGATGACAGTGGAATCAGCTGTGAGAGGACAGGGTTGACAACATAACATACATATATCAGCCGACTAAAAAGAAAGAAGGGCAGAGATAACCGATTTCTCCCATTTGAGAAGTTCTCTGATTATAACATAGTCCAGCTTTTGAGAGCTGTTAAAAGGCAGAGATAATGGTTATTCAGGAAGGGGTCAAGATACTAAGTAGAGAGCTGGTCCATCATCAGTTCCAGTGAAAAGATTTGGAACAATTTTGCACTGTCTGGTGGCACAGTCTGGCTAGGAACAACAGCATGGGACAATAGAACTTACTAAGGTTTATGGAATTTCATTACAAATGCTGCAGAGTGAAGAGGCCTTACTTTGTTTATGTTGAACAAGAGAGTTTGATTGCCCTACCCATCTACAGTTACAGTTGGCTTGGAAAACAAGGAGACCTGTAGCCTCTCACTTCGGCAGCACAAGATTCTATATCTAAAGGATTTTCTTCCAGCTCATCATTTTGATTTGTGGATCAAATCATACTTGATCATCAGATAGAAATCCATTTGAGAACTGATGCAATATGCCACCAATATGGATCTTCTTACATCCTAAAGAAAGGATCTAACTGAGCCAGCTATTGATTCAAAGTCATGCTCCCAAAATGTAAATATAGTTAAGTATATCTTTTAGAAACAATTGGCATATTCAAATCTAAGTTATGCACACATTAGATCTCTAAGTGCATAAAGATGCACAAAATTAGATGGGAATATAAAATATCAGCAAGTTTCAATTTACCACATTTGGATGATGTATACTCAGGTTTATGTTGTATTGTTTTTAGCGTATGTTCTGAGCCAATTGTCTGTGATCGAAAGTGGTTAGTAAAGGGGTTTTTAGGAGAAAAAATATTGAGGAAAAAAGGCATTAGAAAAGAGATAAAATTAATAATGTAAACACCTTTTTTAAAAACCTGTTATCACAGAAAATATATATAAACCAAGGCTGAAATGATCCCTCTCACTTTATATTTATAATGGGGAGTAAATATCAGGAAAGGAGTCGCACTGTATGCATAAGTAACACTGACATAAGGACAGAGGACTATAGGAAGTTCATTAACATTTCAGATTGAAAATTAAGCATTCAAGAAATTAAGTTCATAAAAATCACAGGATCAGGTAAGTTGGAAGAGACCACTGGAGGTCATCTAGTCCAACCCCCTGCTCAAAGGGGTCCAGTTAAAGCAGGTTGTTCAGATCCATGTACATTCAGGTTTTGAATAGCCCCAAGGCTGGAAACGCCACAGACTTTCTTGGCAACCTGGTCCAATGCTTGGTCACACTCGTGTGAATATTTCTTCCAGCCAAGAAGAAGAGCCATCAGATGTGAAGAGCCATCAAATGTGAGTGTTTGTGTGGCAATTAAGAGTGACAATTATCATACTTAGTCTCAAGAGAGTGTTGATATATTTGTAAACGGGACCAAATGTTCATGGATTAGTGTTCAGAATATACTACCTGACCCTGCATCCTATATATCTATGAAAGAAGGCCCTTTAAAAGCTCTGTTCATGAAGATATTAATGATATACTCCAAACGCAGGCAAGAATGACATGCTGTCTTTGAGATCAAAAGAATTACTGACTTCAGTAAGTCTACAGATGCTCATTTCTAAAAACTTATAGATGAAGGAGAATGTACTAGATGGACAGAGAAAAATAAATGTGGTACAGATTTCCAGAAAAGAAAAGATTGATACTGACAACTATGAGGCCATAAATATTATCTGAATGCCTTGTAAAACAATGAAATAAATATTCCATCATTAATAGCTGGGATAAGAGAGCCATGAACAGTAGGCAGTGAGGCTTTAGAAGAACTGTATCTCATCAGTCAAACTTCATTGCTTGTTTTGATGCAATTACAAAATTAATGAGCAATGGGAATGAAGTAGATCATATATATTTGGATTCTAGTGAAGCATTTGATACAGCATCTTAGGAATTTTCAGTTTTAAAATTTGATTCAGTACTGCCTTCAATAAGATCATGATCATGCAGGTTGTAAACTGCCTAAATGAGTACAAAAAATAGAAATAAAAACCAGCAACATATTAAGAGGAGGAATCTAAAAGAGTTGGCATTTGTTAGCAAGAGTTGGCAAGAGTTACATTTGTTTAATGTCTATATTAGTAAGCTGAAAGGAAAAGTAAAGAGCACACTAATGAAATCTGAAGATAGTATTAAATTGGAAGGAGTGTTCACATCAATAAAGAAAAAGATAAAGTGGAATTTGAGAAATTACAGACATGGTAAAACTGAAAAATGTTATTCATCTTAGAAATATGAAAGCCTGTTCACCTTGAGAAAATAATCTGAAACACTGGTATGTTGGAAGATACTGGTATTTGTAAGTCACAAGAAAGCAGACAAATTCAGAAGATTCCATGATGTATTATCATTGGTACATATAAAAGTGATTTTAAGGGACAGTAACAATAGTTTCTCCATATGTGCATGAAAACAAGTTTCAATTCAGGTGATGGAACTAGGCTGGAAGAAATACTGCAAAGCCAGATGCATTCAGAGGAAAGGATAAATAAGGAGGCCAAGAGGAATGATGTGCAAGCAGTGACTAAAACGGGACAGAATTCAGCTGGTTCACAGAAAAGTCTTAAAATTAAAAGATGATAGAGCATACTTAGGGCAAACTTGCCACATTTTATGTATTTTCCAGTGATGAGAGCATCCCTTGAATGGACATTGGATCCCTTGACTGGACATTGCTGAAGACATTTTATGATTATAGGGACCGTTCTTTTATTGTTCTTAGAAAACATGGGATCCCAAAAAGGCAGATTCAGGAAGAGCAGTTATGAATCAAGTACCAATCTTGTGGTCTAATAAATGAAAATATCTACCATCAGCAAGGGGAGTAAAGTAAAAGAGAAATATCATGTGTGATATTAAGCAATGCAAGAAATTTTAAAAAATAAAAATTAAAAAAAGGAAAAGAAAAGGGCAAATGCTCCATTACAGCAAATTGTAGTTCCTGCTGGGTCCCTAGGAAAAGTTCTTTCTAAAAAGTCACCTCAGAATCTTAACTGTGTGTCTGCTCCTTCTCTTTTCAAGAGACTAAATACCCAATCTTGTTTCAGGCTGCCTGCTAGCCGAGCTCTCACACTGTCTGTCGCACCTTAGAAGATGTTTTAGCCATGTATGCCCAAATGCTGCTAGGCAGTAAGTGAACATCCTTCTCTTCAGAGACTCTCTTGCCACCTTGATTGCTAGGACAAAGCAAATCCTCACATTTCTGCCAGCTGACCTGCGCCATTGTCATAAAGAAACATAGCATATAATAAGCTGCAAATAAATAAAAATGAAACAAGGTCCATCCATTGAAATGATGAGCCTATTCTCACCTGTATTTTCTACAATTATATTGTGCGACTGACTCAGAAGTATGCATTACCTTCAGCCAGCTACTTAGAATATTCCCTCTCCCCTGCAAGTATTACTAATATTCTGAAATTTAGTCTGTGGATAATACCAGGAGGGGGCCTTTGGAAACTTCTCCAGTTCCCATTTTGGTATCATTAGTAACACTCAAAATCTTGTTGCAGGCAAAAGGGAACAAACATATGTAGAGCTAAGGGGGTTTTGTTAGTCTAATTGAAATCCTAACAGGCTAATCAAGAGAGAAGTATCTATTGTTAGTTCAGTTACAATGCTACCAACAATCACAAACCAAATTAATACAGAAAAGCTTCATTAATAATGCAGGTAAAATTGTTATACAAAAGCTTCCTACTATCTCCCCCTTTTCTCTGATATTGCACTCCCTGTGCAATGTTCCTCCTAAGATGATGGTGCCTATCTTCCTCAAGCAAAATGGGGGATGGGTTACAGTGAGACATCGGCATCCTGGGTCATCAACAGGAAAAGTGTAATGTTCAGGGTGGGGGTTGCTGCCTCCTTGGTGTTGAGTACACTTGGTTTTATTTTTATATGCATTTTAACACAGTCTGCTCACGTGCCCTTTCTTTTCTTTGGTTCCCGATCAATCAGTTTTCTGTTAGCTCCACAGCTGGTTTTACTTGATTTACAAGGTCACAAGCATGTAGCGACCACTGATTGTGATTTGTTGTGATTGTGATTTGCGGTTGTATTAACTGCAGTTTGTGTTTCTTGTGTGGGACCTCTGGTATTATCCTGTGTCTGCACTCTCCCACATTGCATTTTAATCTGCAGACAGAAAGTTCCGTTCACACACAGAGCAACTACTTGTTTTTACTGTAAACTAAAGCTAAACTAAAACACATTTAGGCTGCTACATAATTGCTGTCACAACTGAAACAAATCAGTACAGGGAGACAAGTCCTGAGTCCCCACACTGTCAGGTCAACACAAACCTTGTGGCCTTTACTAGTAATGGCATATTTACTGAAAAATATCACCACAAAAGACTATGCCTTCCATACTTCAGCCTAACACACTGCAGCCAGGGTTACCAGGCAGATATTGCTTGTTTGCCGTGCCTGATAAACTAAATGACAGCACTTCTTGGAGAGCTTTCTTAGCTTTGCATAAGATGTAATAAAGATGTAGTAACTGATGTTATACTGTCACTAAGTTCCATAAATATATCTGCTTTATAAAAAAAACCCAGTGCTTTATAAAAAAGTGCTTTATAAACTCCACATCATAAAGAACAGTAAGCTGTCACTTTATTAAGGAAAAGACACTAAAGGCAAAAGAAAAATTACTGGACTGTGAGTGTAGAGATGTTTCTATCCATCTTATTCAGTCAGTCTAATGCTAGTATCTAAAAGGAAAACAACTTTCATGAACTCTGAAGACAACCATGTTTTCTCATCTGACACTCCTAAGTATCATTTATGATCTGACACTTCATAAGACCTGGCTCTTCACCTCTTTCTTTCAGTGATATGTACTATCTAGTGGATTCTTAAAATGCAAATTATGAGTTTCAAAAATGAGAAAGGAAGATAAATGGCCATATATACCATCTTATTCTTGTCCATCATACATCTGTAAGATTTGGTTATATTAGCTATAGTTTAATTTCCAGCTCCATCATGGTCAAAAGGGTTATTTCAAGAATGTATTTATTTCTGTGTTTTTTCTCTTTTAACACTATATTTTATATTAATCTTTCTTGTTAGTCTTGTAATTATTGAATTGCAGTTGCTAGCAGCAATAGCTAGGAATCATTTCATGTATGAGTGCAAGTGATCATTGTCATCTTTTCACAAGACAATGGGCTTTAGGATAATAAACAGATACGGATCCATGTAAATTTTAAATAAAGAAAAATAGTCTGCTTTTAAATTTAAGTTAAAAAAAGTTAAATCATTTTTTCAAAGGTAAACATGACTGAGGGAAGCCCACTGGTGAAAATTATTAAAGTGGACAGATTGCAACCAAAAAGACCAAAAAAAAGAAGACAAATACCTAAATAACCTGTTATAATGAAGGAGCCCTAAGAATCTTCATTTCTTCCTAATATGCACTGATTTTTCTTCTTCCAAGCCAATGACGGTGTGCCTAGCAGCCCTTTTTCTAGCTATAGGTGGTTGAGTTACATGGGAAGCTAACATCACTGCAGCTCAGATCCTTATCTTGTGGGACTTGCTTAGTCAAAATTCATTGGAACTGAAACAGTCCTTTGATTAAGGGTCAACACAAATGGAAAGCCCATATTGCCTCTTTCACTTCCTTAGAACACTCCTAGGAGTGTTCTCCTAGGAGGATGTTGTAAAATGTTGGAAAATTACTTTTCTTTCTTGTTCTACATGCTTAATGCTTCCAGCTATCAGATACTGGAGTGTAACAATGAAGCATCCAACAGAGCACTGGACTTTTTGAGCATCTCAATGTGATTGAAAGAAGTAGAGTTATTGATCATAAAAAAGTAAAATCTTACACACAAAGAGCAAAAAAGGCAGTTAGTTTATTTTTAGTCCATATCAGTAAAAGAAAAACACAGAATCATTTGTCTCTCCATTTCAAGAGATAGTCTTCCAAAACTGTTGAAACCACCAAGGAAACATAAAAAAATTTATTTTCTTTTTTGTCATAAACCATTTTCGGTGCTGCTGGAGAGAATGACATAAATTTAATACCTTTCTCCCGAAGCTGTTTGAAGACATTATTGTATTTCTTTTGCTTCTGAACTGTTGTTCTGAAAATACTTTGAAGGAGATGGAGAACTGTCCTGGTTTCGGCAGGGATAGAGTTAATTTCCTTCCTAGTAGCTGGTACAGTGCTGTGTTTTGGATTTAGGGTGAGAACAATGTTGATAACACACCGATGTTTTAGTTGTTGCTAGGTAGTGTTTACACTAGTCAAGGACTTTTCAGCTTCCCATGCTCTACCGACTGAGAAGGCTGGAGGTGCACAAGAAGCTGGGAGGGGACACAGCTGGGACAGCTGACCCAAACTGGCCAAAGGGATATTCCATACCATGTGACGTCACGCTCAGTATATAAAGCTGGGGGAAGAAGAAGGAAGGGGGGGACATTCGGAGTGATGGCGTTTGTCTTCCCAAGTAACCGTTACGCGTGATGGAGCCCTGCTTTCCTGGAGATGGCTGAACACCTGCCTGCCAATGGGAAGTAGTGAACGAATTCCTTGTTTTGCTTTGCTTGCATGCGCGGCTTTTGCTTTACCTGTTAAACTGTCTTTATCTCAACCCACGAGTTTTTCTCACTTTTACCCTTCTGATTCTCTCCCCCATCCCACCGGGGGGGAGTGAGCGAGCGGCTGCGTGGGGCTCAGTTGCCGACTGAGATTAAACCACGACAAGAACACACAACCACCTTCAGAATGAATTGGTTGCTTTCATTGCTGAGAAGAGTGCCATATTATCTGTAACATGTTGTAGGTAAATAACAATTGGTATAATGCACACAGTTTAGAATAAACAGTATAGTTTGAAATCCAAGTGAAAGATTTACTAAAGAAAAATGATCCTGCATATTTTTGCATCACATGCTCTTGAATTAAAAGTAATTAATTGAGCTTCTCCCCTTCCTGACTGTTCTAGTCTTTATTTGAGAGCCACCACCATCATTGCCCTTACACTTGCATGATCATCAAGTAAACCACAATATCAAAATAATGTTTTATAATTCTTTTCTATAGCATGTGTCGGTGTTCAAAATACCAGCTCATAGTGAATCAAGCCTAAGATCACAACAATGCAATGTTTTTCACTGTTATACCAAAAATATGCTTTCAAAATGTAATATATTTATGTGTGTATGCTTATGTACATGTGCATATTTTTAAATAAGGTGAACAAATATTATAGTACTTGTGGCAGGCAATTCAGTCCTCAGAAACAGGGAACAAAAAAAATCAGAGACGTAGGTAAGTAAATCTTTGAAGAACATCAGTGAGCAGGCTATATTCCAATGTAACAGTCTCAGAGACATTAAGGAAGAAGAAAATCCTGCAGCATGTGGAGTTAAAGATAATATGGTCCCATAGAAGGGCTCCCATGGGGGATCCTTAGACTAAGGAAGGCCTATATATTCTTGCACTCTGCATACTCCATACTGATTAGAATAGATAGGCTGTAAAATTAGGTTGTCAGATAATCTATATCAGTGACATAGACAGTTGGTTTGAGTTTCCAGTGAGGACTGTATGGCTGACTTCTGTACTAAACGAAAATGTGCTGGAGCATCCAGAGCATTTAGACATCATCTTCACATGGAACTAATCACTGCAGTGAGTATGATGTGTATGGATATTGGACATAAAAAAAAGACAAGACCCAAAAGTAAAATGTTAACAAAATGTAGGCTGAAGATGAGAATTTCCTTTGTAATAAGGTTTGAAACATTCCCAGTTTCATTCACATGATGTAGGAAACCATATCACATGTAGGGAATCATCCACATTTGCTGTAGGAGGATTCAGGAACTGGGAAAACATTTAGACTGAACCCATCTGTCATGGTTTAACCCCAGCCGGCAACTAAGCACCGCACAGCCGCTCGCTCACTCCCCCCTGGTGGGATGGGGAAGAGAATCGGAAGGGTAAAAGTGAGAAAACTCATGGGTTGAGATAAAGACAGTTTAATAGGTAAAGCAAAAGCTGCGTTCACAAGCAAAGCAAAACAAGGAATTCATTCACTCCTTCCCATCGGCAGGCAGGTGTTCAGCCATCTCCAGGAAAGCAGGGCTCCATCACGCGTAACGGTTACTTGGGAAGACAAACGCCATCACTCCGCATGTCCCCCCCTTCCTTCTTCTTCCTCCAGCTTTATATGCTGAGCATGACCCCATATGGCATGGAACATCCCTTTGGTCAGTTGGGGTCAGCTGTCCCAGCTGTGTCCCCTCCCAGCTTCTTGTGCACCCCCAGCCTACTTGCTGGTGGGGTGGGAAGCAGAAAAGGCCTCAACTCTGCATAAGCACTGCTCAGCAATAGTTAAAACATCCCTGTGTTATCAACACTGTTTCCAGTACAAATCCAAAACACAGCCCCATACTAGCTACTATGAAGAAAATTAACTCTATCCCAGCCAAAACCAGCACACCATCCAAAAGATATGGACTTCCCCTAAATCAGAATAGGTTAGGCTACTTATGCTTCAAATTCAAACATTATAGGGAAGGTTAAAATGTAGGGAAAATTGTGAGACATAGAACAGCTCATGTTTAATGAGACATAACTGAAAAGTGAAGTTAAAGCTTTCTATCTTAGAACAAAAATAGCAGTGAAGAACTACCCAAACAAATGCAATCCCAATGAAGATTAAATGAAGTAGGTAGTAAAACAACACCAGAGGTATCAGTGATTCTATATATATGTTGGAAGTCTAAAAAGTAAGATGCAAGAATCAAATTGCAAGTTTCTGTATAATAAATGTGTCAGAAATTTGATGAGTGAAAGATAATTAGTGAGGTAATGTAATAGCGGGGTTCACTATACCTTAAAATGTAGCATAGGGTGAGTTAAGTTTGCTGTATCGAAATGTAGCATAGAATCTCTATGCTACATTTCATGCCTGAAGAGAAAGGATGTAATATTAAGGTCATCAATTAACCAAACGAGATGGTGGCAGTGGCTCTGGAGCACTGTGAATAACTAGAAATACTGCAAAGGCATAAAACATAACAACAATGGAAGATGAGGAGGCACTTAATGAAATTATCAGGTAAGAGGTTTAAAATAAACAAAGCACTTTTTCACTTAGTATGTAATTAAATTGTGGAGCTGAATGTGCTGGATGTTCTGGAAGCCAAAAATCTAAATGAATTCCAAAATCTCTTAGGCATGTTCACTGATGACAAGTCTATAAATGCTATTAAGTACAGCGGTCCAAATGCAACCTCCAGGTCAGGAAGTCCCTAAGTCCCTGGCACCTCAAAGGATATCCAGAGATATATCACTGTAGGCTTGCCTTGTTCCGGTGCTCTTTTCCACATCAGAGACAATGCTGAGCTAAATCAGACTTTTTTCTGCTCCACTGTGGTAGTGTTATGTTCTTACAAGTGTTGTATAAGATTCTTTCCAGAGTGATTCCTATCGGCAGTATTTCATCTTTCTTCTTTCATTTCAAAATTACTTTGTCTTAATAACAAACAAACAAGCAGACCCTAGTGGGGGGTTTCCCACTATGCTCATAGTCACAGAGAACTTGTTCTTATTTGATCCTAACGACATGAAAGTATTGGTAAAAAAGTGACTCTTTGATCTTTTAGTTATTGAGGAAAGTGGTAGTTTGATTTGGAGGGAGGAAAGCTGGTCTGCAAATTTTTTAACCATTTTATCCTGTCTGCACAACCAGTCTAGCAAATGCCTGTTACATTCACACTGGTAGCCAGTGAGGCAGATAAGTGTTGTTAGGGGTTCTCCATGGCTTTTCCAGATTCTAAAAATGAGTGAGGCAAGTGCTCTGCCCCACTATTATGCATGCTTCCAGCAGGAGAATAACTATCAAGCAGAAAAGATACTTTCTTAATCCTGATGTAGCTTCAGAGCTCAGTTCACTGGTATGCTCTGGCTGCATTGCATTGTCTCAGCAATGGAGAACATCTGTAAGCCCAGCTGCATTATACAGTCAGATCTGTGCAAAGCAGGTGGAGGAAATCTCATCTGCTTTGCCCCGAGTAGAGAACATTTGCATTTTTAAACTGCTCAAGAGCAACTTCAGCTCTGTGAATGAAGATACTGCATTTGGCTCCCGACCACTGCAGTACAGCAGTACACTTACTTCCACGTGTCAGATCCAGGCAAAGTTGTTGGCCTTATGCTCAGGGATGCATGGAAACCACTCTGTTCTCTGAAGGCACCAAATAAACTCAAGAAGATATCACTCTAGATTTTATCTCCTCAAAGCCTGTAACAGCGACTGCACTCCTCCTATCCAGTCCAATGCATCCAATACTTTCCAGGAAGCGACACATCCTGGCGTTGCCTCCACAATGGAGAGCATGGTATGAAGTAGCCTAAGAAATGCCTAACTAGCCCATCTGCTTACACGAGTGTGATTACTGTATGGCAGAAGTAACTCTCATGCACAATGATGTGGGCATGTAGGAGATTACATTCCACTCTGTAAAATTTGTCAGCACAGTTATACTAGAGGTACACATCACTGGAGTTGCTTCAGTTGTAAAAGTTTCTTGACTTCTCTTGACAAGAGAATATGGTCAATTCCCTTGAAATCAGATTAGATTTGGCTGACGCTGGTTTAAATTTTTCCAAAGTTATTGAAGACTAACATAAAATCAAGATAACTCATGCTGAATTCTGTCAATCTTAAAAATACACCTTCTAGTAAGAATTTATCAAAACAAATATCAAAATACAATATTTATTTAAAGCCTTTTTGATAATTAGATGAATGCAAAAAATGAGGGGGTAACAAATATAACCATTTGATGCTGCAGAGCTGTTTATAGCATATTTCAGCAAAAGCATGTACTTGGTGCCCAAGTACAAGGCAGCAGGCAGAATGCCTCTTACGACACTACTGTATTGTAGTGCTCTCCCTCAAACTTCCTCATGCAGGTTTCTAACCAAATGTTAGAACAGGGGCCTAATCAGTAGCTCCTGTAGAAGATGACAAAGATCTTCACTTTGCATAGGAGCAGGAAAATTGTTTCAGACTCATGATTTCTGTTAACTAGTTCTTCTGCAGCCCTGAATAGGAACGTCAGAGACATCAAATGTATAGTTTCATTTCTATCCATTTTCTGTCTGTTTTGTCTGCATCACAGTGTGCTTATAACTAGTATATTAAGTGCAGTCTCAAACGTAAGAGAGCTACAGTAAACCTGTTCTGAGCACAGAAGAAAAAACAGTCTGAATGCAAGAAAATTTGGATAAAGTGCTGCAGCAGTATCTATAACTAAAGACAGGTTGTGTTCATATTTTTGCAGTCCAGCCAGCTTTCTGTTACAAAACACCAGAACACGGAAGGATGAAATACAGCTTGTGTGAATTTGTCATTACAAGTTTGTATGTTTAGATATGGGTATCTTTAGACTGTGCTATTTCTCCATGGACATAAAGTGAAATAGCTTGCTCTTTTTGCCTTTGTGTGAAGGAAACCTTTGTCTCCTTCTGTAGAGTGTACATCACTGTCAGAAACTTGGATTCTGCTGCACTGAGTCTGAATTCTGCAGATTCCCAGAGCTGAAGAGCCACTTTGTCAATGGATTAAATTGCAGCCAGTCACAGTGGAATGATATCCAATTACAGCTTTCTGATAAATGCATCATAATGTTACATAGACATATTGCAAAACTACCATATATCAGTGCTAGTTTCACTCAGGATTGTTGAACTGCAATGTCAAGATATCAGTCCATGATTATTTTGTTATATTGTTTCACCCTGTTTCACACAGTATTTCTCATGGAGGGAAAAGGTTCACAGATCTCTCCAGGGTTAAAAAAAAAAAAAAAAGAAAAAAGAAAAAAAGAAAGAAAAAACAAAGAGCAAAGCCTGCAAACTACGCTAACATGGAGTACCCTGAAGGAATGCATGCTGCTGCAAAGTGACAAGTCCTTTTGTATTTAAAATAACCACGCTTTGTGGGTGATCTCATAAAAGCCAGCAATCTGCTTCCCAAAAGCTCTACGTCTCAATTACACAATGGTGAATCGAATTAGGACCATGAATACATTTTGAGGATGGAGAAGGGAGGTGAGCTAGTTATGTAAATGGAAAAGGCAAAAAGATGTATTTGAAAATATAAACAGCTCTTACTGAACTGAATTAATAGAATGGAAGTGGGAAGATGAGCTCAGTGTCAGTATTGGTACAGCTCTGTTTCATACCTATGATTAAAGATTCACCCTTGAATAGACTATAAGACTCCCCCCTTTAACATGGGAAATTACCTACCTCCTAACTCCTAGGTAAAAGTGCCTGTGAAATGTTCCTGTTCTCTGACTCACTGACTGCTGATGTATTTTGCTTCAGCCTGAGGGGCTAAGAAGTTTTGCTCCATAATTCCCTTTCCGAAACATAAGGTACTCTGTTGGGAAGTAGGGCATACAAATTCATATTCCCTCCAGAAATACGGAGAAATGGGACCCAAGGCCTTCTGTGTCCTATGGGAGTGCTTTGACCCAGGGGACAGGAAAAAGAGAACTACATCTCTTTGACTACCATTTCTGAGAATTTTTCCCCAACTACTTTTTCCAGTTAGATCTACTCAGTAAATTAAACCTGCCTTTGCAAATAGTTTCAGGATCTTTTCACTGACTTTACAGCATAAAAAGAAAGGACAAAAATATTCATACTAATCTAAATGCATATCTCCAAGCATCATTAATCTCAACCTACCTCTCTGCTTGTTTGACAAAACTGTGCAGATAGTGCAGTAATGGCCACATGAGAAAAGTCTACTTGAAGCTAATTGAGTGTTTGTATAGTGTTTGGAGTTCTAAGACTTGTACTTTATTAGGTGTAATTTTGGTCAGCTCACTAATGGGAAAATATGCTCAAGCTGGAGATGATCCAGAAAACCGCAATGTAGTTAATACAAAGATAGAGGGAATAATATGAAAAAGGTGAAGAACTGCATGTGAACATTGTAATGTTTTCCAAACACCCTAAATTCACTATATTTTCATTTTGAACAGCTATTTCGTTTCCTCGGTCACAACCCTGTTTATATAAATCACTGTGCTTCTTCAGAGGGAACCTAGTATTCATTGGAAAGAGACTGTATATAGTAATTCTACAGAATGTATCCCTAGCCACAGTTTGAATTTTCTTTTACTATATTTCTTTGAAATCACTTAGATTTCCTCATAATCATTCCATTTCCTGTGACCATTTATTTTCTGCTGCTAGCACTGAGCTAGTCCAATGACTCCATCACCTCTAAGCTATTGATCTGTCTGACATCTGATTCAAAGTTATCTGGAGTGCTCCAAAGATAGATCAGAAAGATTCATTACCTACTTCTCTGACACAAAATGTCTGGAAAAATAACACTTTTCCCCAGTCAACAGGCAAGTGAATTTTTGGAGATTTGGGGATTTTGTTTTTTAATTATAAAAACAGTATTCACTTGAATAGCAAAATGGTAGCAAAATACTTACAAAAATGAATGATGTAAATAGAAATCTCTATGATGGGGCCATGGGTCAATAGGGTCTCCTGTGTACTTCTTCTCTAGCTAAGTTAGATGCTTAAAATGAAGTTGTATCACCTTTGAACAAAATCTAACTAGAGTTTTAATGCAAAAAAAAAAAAAAATTCTACACAACAAAAGAACATATTTTTTTAAAATTAGTTCTCATTTTTATAAGCACTGAACTGTTTGTGCATATTTCAGTATGTGGATTCATTACACCAATGTGTGTAAATGGGTATTTACAGACACAAATTGAAAGGTTACTGCTGACTGCTGTGGAATTTTGCTCAGCTCTTCAGTGGTCTTGTGTTATAATACATTTGTAAGTTCAATTTACAACAACTTTGAGATAGGCAGAATTTGTGCTTGCACTTCAGAAGGTTAAGTTACAAGAGTTTTTGAAAATCCAGATGGTATATCTGCATTAAAAAAGAGGAAAATGAAATTATTCTCAGCCTTTTCCTTCAGAATCATGCTTAGGTCACCCGGAAATACTAGACTAGTTCTAAATGGACAGGAGCACAAAAGAAGTAGTAACCAGAATCTGTAAATCTTCAAATGGGTCTCCAGATGAATTTAAACAGCCAAGTGAAATACAAGTTTCAGGTAACTGAAAAGCCAACAGAACTGGAATTTGTGAAGGTCTAAGTACCTAACTCCTTGTAGAGATTATCTGGTGGACAAGGATTTGATTCTGGTATACAAATGTGTCTATCATTGACTTCAGAGGGGTCAGGTCTATATTTTGTCTTCATAGTCAAACTCTCCATGTACTTTTAACTGAAATTATACTCTACTTTGACAAAACTGTACCTACATTTTTTATTATTTCTATTGTGTTAGTACAAGATTTGTAATATATGTGTTGGTCTTCTTAAAAAGATCTTAACCACACATAAATTACATGCATTAATAAGAAAATAAGGGTGTTTTTATGTGGGAGTCAAGGAGAAACTACTCAGGGGGAAAAGGTGAGTCATCAATATTTAGGTCAGTAGAAATAAAAGCGCAGCTCATGGTGGCAGACAGACAGGAGTAAAGGAACAGAGCAGGTGGGTGAGGCTGAAGGTAGACTCAGAGCAAAACAATAGGCTGGACTGACTCCAGACACAGCATGGAAATCACCAAGCATAACACTGACAAGATGGATCATAATGTGTGCTGGTGTGCTAGAGGCAAGATGGAGAACCTGTCTCTGTGGGAAAAGTGTCTTACACTGTAATTAACCAGGAAAAATATATTCAAAGAAGGGCTGAACTTCTGTGGAAATACAGACTCTGCTAGCTAGACATCTAAATTAACATGTTGTAAGCAAATTTTAAACTGTATCAATGGAATTACTTTAAGATATTGAACCAGAGAGGTAACATTTTGTCTCTCTCTTATACTGTAAGATTTTGGAAGCAGCACTATTATTCCTTCTCAAGCACCAAGAGTTTCTTTGGTAGTATATTCAAGAGGTGCTCGAAGTATATGACAGAGACTTTCCTTCTTAGTATACATAGGTCATACAAAGTGTCATAGACGGGGGACACATAACTTTGAAATGAAAGTGACTCAAAGTAAATGAAGAGACATTTCCAGATTGGTGGGATAGAAGTGAAAGCTTCACCACCTACTCAGAGATGAGACATGCAGAAGGGAGAGACCTGGAAGAGAAGTGTTAATCGAATGAATGGCAGAGAGAGAGAAAAGGAAGTTCACAGTTAGCCATTGTAGAAACTGGAATTAGGAAATTTCAGTTGGAAGCTGAATTAGGAAAGGGAAAAAAAACAGAATATGGTTATGAATTTTGGCCTGATCCTGAAGCCTTTGCCATTTGGAAAATGTATTGTAACATACATAATAAGGGAAATTTAGTGTTTTTTAAAAATGTAACTTTGTTAGTGAACGATAGCATTTCTCAAAGTTGCAGAATCAGTAGTTTATTATGCCTATCAAGTTCTTCATTAATATACTCCAGTCCTTTTCTGAATCCATTTCCCCTAGCATCAGGAAAATGAGGTCAGCATTACCATTCTGTTTTTGGTCTTTCCCTTGAGCCTTCTTGAGCGTCTCAGGAATTCACTGTTGACTGCAGTGAATACTTGTTCACTGCGTGTTATTCCTGTCTCTGCTTCCTCTGAAGCCTGTACTTTTGCAGGTGTTATTGATAGATTGCAATGAGAGAGGGGGAAACTGGAAGCAGAGTTGCCGAGCAAAGAGGTCAATTGGCTGGGAACACACTTTATATTCCCAGCAATACTGAATGACCCTGGGAAAATCACTTCTCTTTTCTGTACAAAAGCTCTCCCAACTCTGACATAAAAATAATCTTGACCTCACTTGCAAAATTCTTTTGAGATACACTGTTGTGCAACTGTGTGTTTTTTCCCTCATTTTTAGTGACTTCAGTGACATGTTGATAACCAGTTTGGCCTAAGTTCTCAATTCATTTCAATAGCAACTTATTTAATTAGCTACAAACTAACTCCATTCAGTGATCAATTTCTACAGGTCAATTTTGTCTGTGGCTCACTTTGCCTGCTTTGTCTCTGTTACTTTTTCCAAATCTTTCTCTCACCGTCTGTAATGGGAAAAGAAACTTAGTTGAAAGACGTGCAAAGTCAGTGTGACCTGAATGAATGTGATATTCAGAACTATGCATGCAGGTACGACAAAAAAGAGGAGAGCTTTCAAAATTTTCATAATCAATGAGGCAAAGAAAACAGGAACTCCAAAGAAACTGCTGAAAGAACAGTTAGGTGGGGCTCAAAAGAGATGAAAAGGCTGTAGGTATTGACGTTCTTCTTGAGATACTCAAGAAGGATCAATAATATTGAGAGCTACATAGAGATCACACACAGTGGAAGGAAAAAAAAAAAACCAGAAAACTATAATCAGAGTCACATGGTAGATCATAAAGAACCTGTAAAAGAAATGTTCAGAGCAAAGTAAGGACTGAAACTGGGGCTTAAAAACCATCAAGGAATCTGCATTGCAAAAGCTAATCAGGGAACAGGGAGGACAAGATCGTTGGTTTTGCATAAAAAGAGGTTAGAGCCTATAAGGTCAAATACGCATGGTTTCCAAAACTAGGGAAATAGTGGCAGTTCTAGACAGACAGAAAAAGGTCAAGTGGAGGTTAAATGATCAATTAATAATGAATGATATAGTTTCATATGGCAAGATAATAACATACAAAGTAGAAATTATAATCATGCTGATTGAAAGATGGTGTTTTCCAAATAAAGCTAACCCAGAACTAATTCCAGCAGACACAGGGCAGGATCACAGAGATAGAACAGCGTTGTCACTTTGCCACTGAAGCTAAATCAGATCTTAGACTACAGTATTGGGACTATTTTATCTTTCTGTTTCCACTATGAGCGGTCTTTGATCCGTGATCATGTCACTGACTTAGTGTCGCTCAAACATCACTCAAACTTGTTTCTCACACCTTGTCTTATCAGTGAGGACCACTATATTTTGTTTCTCTCCCAACAGTGAAGTAAAAAGTGCTTTTTTTTGTTTTTTGTTTATACACATGTATGTATAAATGCGCAGGTAAAATTAGACACAGATACATTTTCTTAGAGGAAAAAAGATCACTGAATAGGCTGATCTACTGAACTGATTTTATATATAATACAAATAATGATAAATAAGCAAACCTATAAATTAGGAAAAACTAAGCTATCAGCTGTATTCACAGATACACAGATGTTTTTTGTGTAGTTGCATCTGAAATGTTTATGCACTCTTTTATAATATGCGTGTTGCTTATCTCAAATCAGTTCAGTGTGTCTTCAGTTTTGCAGAGAAGAAACTCTTTGACTTGCTTATATTTTTAAGATTGAAGGTCTTCCATAAAAGAAAGTGTAGCACTTCAGTGCCTTAGGATCGCTCTACACCATACTCACTGATTTGAAATTATTGCAGCACTTTACTTTTTGTTATAAGTGTCTTTCTTGGTAAATGGTAGGGGTTCTGGGCTTGCAAACTAGAAAATAATTTAAAATTATTGGTGTGCTTCACATTTTTAGGAGACCTTCATTCTTCCAAATTAGAATTCCAATTTGTGAAGCGCTCCAATAACTTTAAATTGCTGTGTACTATAGATCCAAACCCCAATCTTTCCGAAGTGAAGAGCTTATAAAACTGTTGAAGCCCTTTAATAATTCTGAATTAGATTACAGATACATGACTAAAATTTCAATTTAGTTTTATTTTAAATACTTAATTAAAAAAAACCTAACCTGAACCAACCATATAAATATAAACTCATACGTCTTCAGCTTCTGATGTTATCTCTTGAACTTTTAGCAGTATCATGATAAAAACCTTCTGTTTAATTATTGTGAATGACAAAGTATTGTTGGGAAAAGCTAGGCTTTGCTCTGAAGTCTTTAGTAGCTTTTTGAAAGGGACACTGTCTTCATTTCATATCACACACCAAATATGTATAGACCTTGGACTACTTGCAGGTTATTAAGCTTTTCTATATATGGCCCACAAAAAACCAGCTGTAGTTGTCATTGATAGGACCGGCTGATGATCTGCTGTGCTAGGCTGGGAAAGCCAGAGGCAGCAGCTGATCAGCATTTGGAGAGCCAGCTGTTTCCCCAATTCTTCCTTTGATCTTGCACATCAGCAAGAATGTATTGTGCAGGTTTGTTTTTAAGGCTTTATAATGCAAGACTTGGTAGTTTATGTGCGTGATTTCTGCTGTCCATCCACAACCTACCCTGAGTTATGAAGGCCTAATATGCAGTGTACCAGTGTTTGTGCATAAAACAAATATGAAGTCAGAGAATAGAGTTTATCTACTCTTCAGATACAATCTGCTGGATGCTCAGCCCAATTATGCATATTTTTTGTGTAAAAGCATTGACCCAAAATTTTCTGAACATTTGCAAACCAGAGACTGGAGCAGCATCCCAAACAAAGCCAAAATTTTATGCATAGCACCTCTCTAATTCCATACCAAACCATCTGAATGCTCACAAATGTGAGGGAACAAGAGTGAAATCTGTATGCATACTTGGTTGAATTGATGTATTGGCATCTGAATTTGATATATACACACAAAAATATAAAGATTTTGACATAAATATGTCAAATTGCCCAAAATTTCATTCAAATACAAACATATTTCCATATTCACAGAAAAAAAACCACAAACAGATCTGTGATCTTCTTTATATTTAAAATTAAGAACAACATATTTTTCCTTAGCTTGTTAAAGAGTTAGAGGGGAGCTCAACACTCAACATTGATTTTTTAGATAAGGGCCACATTTACTGGTACATTCTGTCGCACAGTGCTCCATTGATGTCAATCACCTTAATCAGCTGGCTAAACTCAGTTCATGCCTGCTGTGCATAACTGAAGAGGTACAAACAAGCAAAGCAAAGCATGCCAGTGAAACTGGCTCAATATGTTACGAATAAAATTAACAAGCATTAGGTTTAACAGCTAAGCAAATAGAATCAAAAGTGAAGAGATATGCAGGTATCTGGGTATTGAATTTTATTTGACCCTACCTAAAAATGGATTTCTATGTCTTCTTTTGATAAGAAGCATTTGGAACAAAGAGATTGTTTGTTCTTCTTTTAAAGCTTCTTTTACATTAACATATATTTTTCATTACCTTTAAAAAATTATGCTAACATAAAAACCAAAAGTTGCTGAAATCTCAGTTCAGACTCTTAAGCTAAGTGATCCAAATATAGTGAAATATTTTCATCTTGGAGTATGGGGACAGATCTTTTCTCAGCTGTCTGCCCACCCTTTCAAGCCTAATCTCTAAAGCAGTTCTGAACTGCCTGTGGCTAGCTTAAGACTGTGGATGACCAAAAACTAGTGTAAAGACGTTTCTTGCAATGCCAAAGCTGCTACAGGTTCCTGTTATGAATACATTCCAAGCATATCCATGCATAACCTGAGTGTTTTCATAGTTTTCATGGAAAGTTTATGGTCTAGGTCTACTACATGAGAGCAATACTTTTACATGTACTCAGTGATGCTTCTTTACACCAAAGGCACCTCCAAAACGCTCACAGTTCATCCTGGAAGTGGAGATGACTCTATCCTTTTGCACCACATCTGTAAGCAGAGAGGATTAATTAGTTCCCAGCTTTCTTAATTCCACTTCTCTTTTCTGGGGAGTCCAGCTTCAGGCAATAACCACATTACTCACTTCATCTACTGGCTTTAACCCAAAGTCTTACAGTCAAGGATCATGTTATAGCTGTGGATTTGACCCAGAGAATCTTCCTAATGAGATCCTGAGCCAGTTGCCATCCTTATCACCTCTGGAAAAGAAAGGCAGCGTTTGTATTGTTTTAAACTCTACCACTCTGCTGAGCCGTCAGTGTGAGTCCCCAGCCCAGCTGCAGGCTGGCACGCTGCCACCATCAGTTCTGTTTGAACAGGAAACTCTGCTTTTGACACAGAGATCAATGCATTAAGCAATGGGATGTGAGAAATGACATGCAGGCAGTATAGTTATTCCAGGCTTTTTTTTTTTTTTCCTGTATCTTCTAGCCATTTTTTTTCCTTATTCCCAGCTATAAAGAGAGGCATTAAGAAAATGAACAAAAGGAGTTGGATAACCAGCAGGAGAAACAAGTACTCACAAAAATAAAATTTGCTCTTAAAAGCTTCCTATAGAACTTTTGTTTTTGAAAGTTTGAATAGATTTATTTTTCTATAAATATTTATAGAGCTTAAAGGCAATAAATAGCATCATATAACTAGAGAATTTTGGCCTGATTTTGGTTATATTCAAGAATTTTAGGTCTGAAAGGAAAAAAACACTTTCCCTTAAATACCTATGATTCAAATTAAGAAAAGAAAAAAATACCTCTGTGAAGCTAACAACAAAGAGGAAATCCTCTAACATACCTAAAAAACTCTTGTCCAGAAATCTGTAAGGGGAATCTTCTTATGTTTTCAGTAAATCTTATGTGAGAATGCTAGAAACCTGGTGCATGAAAAATACATCTTGTATTTATTCATAGCAGACCATCCGAACACACTGTTCTTGTCCTGACACATGAGATGAGAGCCTATAATCAGCTGACCTCCTTTCATCTAGAGCTAAGAGACTACTTTTATGAATTTTCATATATTGCTTTTAGAAATTATTTCACATGTTAAGAAAGAGAAGGCTGGAAATGAAGGCTGTGCAAATTTTCTGCAAACTTTCAGTCTGCCTTGAATTCCAGGCCCTATTGACAGAAACATTGATTTTCAAATTTAAGTTAGACTAAAATTCCTGAGGTTTTGGCTCATTTTTTTTAAATATGAACTGAGTTTCACTTTACTTTGAAAAAGTAGGCCCTGCTTTTTGTCAAAACTAAGTGACTGTTCATTCAAGAAGCCAATCTTAAAAGCCAAAAGTGCTTGCCTTGTGTTTCAGATTCAGATAAAACATAAAACCAGAAAAGATTAACCTGGCTTCAGGTTTCAGGCCATTAATCTCTAATGATTGTGTAAAGACATTCTAAAAACACTGAAAGTCTCCAAATAATTTTTAGAAGACATGCTCCAAAAGTCTTAATCTATAATTAAATAAAACTAAAAGATCTGAAAGTTTCCAAATAATTTTTAGAAGACATGCTCCAAAAGTCTTAATCTATAATTAAATAAAACTAAAAGATACTCTGAGAAATGTGCCAAAGTAGTTGTTGAATTTAAATTCAATTTCTCTAGTTCAACATTGCCAGTGGCTATGCTGACCATTGGTACTGGGTGTGTATCATACTGGTTTGGAACTCTAGTGCCTTATGTTTGCCACCAGTTTTTGATATATAAAAATACACATATTATTTTAGTGCTAGAAGATCTGGAGTCTCAGTCCTCGCTGTTGCAGAATTCTTTATAATGAGCCCACAATGACAGATTTACAAAAGAATGGTAATTTAAAATGGTGTCTATTCCCCCTAAAGCAGTGTATATTTTGGAGGCATTAAATTGTATGAAATTTCTAAACATCCCAACCTTGTCATCAGCCTGGCAAGCAGGCAGCACAGATGTGGTAGAAGGAATATTAAGGGCTAATTTTATAACATCAATCTGTTTGTCATCAGCATATAAATGAAATTTAGGCCCACACTGACAGATCAGATTATTGAAGAGAAGCAGGTACAGATTAAAAATCAGGGCCTTGAGAAGAGAAACCTGTGTGACACCTGCAGAGAAGATTTCGTGGAGCTGATCAAGCCACAGGAGGTAGGCTAATCTCATTTGGATAGAATGAAGCAGCATCAAGAAATAACACAATATTTCAAAACAACTTTTACAAAGCATTTGCGGAAAATTGAGTGTCTACTTATGTCAAAGACAGCTATTACAGGTAGGAGGCTAACTAGAGAAAATTCTGCTTGGGTTCACAAGGAATTGCCGATGACTGTAATGATGAAAGTTTGGCACTGTGTCGTGGTCTGAAAACGAACTAGTCTTAGAAGAGCAATTGCTCATCAGAAGGCAGACAGAACAACTATCAGTTCAAGAGCAAAAAAATCCCAACCAATCAAATAAATAAATAAATCCAATTGTAAGAGAAATGAAAGTTAAAATTAATTTCAGGGCCCTATATCAACTTTTACAGGGACCAGCATGAGAGAGAATCAGTTTTGGTGAGGCAAAGTTAGGATATTAATAGAGCACATGAAGAATGGGTCTAATCATATCAAATTGATAATTGTTAGGAGACCTGACATAGTGAATATTTCCTTGTTTTTGAAGTCTGTTTAGTTTAACTATCAGCTTAAGTTTGAGTACCAGAAACAGGAAAAACAGAAATATGTGAAGAGTAATGATATGATCACCCGCTAACAGAAAAGGGGCCAAATCCTAGCCAGAAAAACAGGAACATCAGTGAACACGTTACTTTGTTACTAGAAGAACCCAAGAGATTTGTAACAGATGCCAGAAAGCACTCCCAGGTTACCTTCAAGTTTTTACAACAGTAGCAGAGGAATCAATCAGTCCATGCAAGTGTTTGCCCAAAAGTGAAAGCATTTTGCCATGCTGTAGTTAGTATAATGACTGATAAATATCCAGTGGTAACACATTGATCGTAGATAATAAAGGGCTGATTATTGAGCCCTGGGGATGCCTCAAGTCTGACTCTACATGGATGATTAAAAGTTGTCCACAAGATGTTAAATCTATGAGAAGCATTCAAGTGTAATACAAGTAATTCCCAGACACGTTTCAGGAGTAGAAAGCAAAATTTCATGCTTTGTAATATCAAATGTTGCAGTAAGCTCTCAGAGAAGGGAAGGGAAAGGAAAACCCTTGCCACAGTTTGCCAGCAGACCATTTTTCATTCTCTAGCTGCTAGGAGCGACTGGAAAGCAAGTTTGAAATATTCTTCACCAACTTTGCTCCAGTTGAGCAAAATCCAAACAGCAACCTCATGCATGAGAACTTTAATGAAAATTAGGGAATTTGAAATTAGTTTGTGTTACCAAAAAAACCCTATTTCCTAGCCCTGTGGATTAAAGAAAAGGGTGGTTGGTAGGTTTGGGGGCTTTTTTTCTTTTCTTTTCAGAACACAGCTAATTGCAAAAATCTTAAAGTACAATTTCAACTGCAGCATCGGTGATAGTGAGAAAAGGAAAATATATGTGTATTATTTAACGAATATTAAGACTATAAATTAAAAAAAAAAAAAAGCAGTTCCAGACAGGCTTTTTCAAGTGATTAGTCTTAATAAGTACCTCTGCTTTGTTTGTTCTTGGGAGAATGTTTTTAAAGGCATACTTTTCTTTGGCTTTTCTTGTTTTCTATTTAAAGAATTTATACATTGAAAACTAACTAAAATACTGGACCTATGACTCTATTGCATCACACAGGCTCTACTCTATGCCCACAGTGAATTTTGATACTGAAATCAGTGCAAGCAGTTGTGACAATTTAGAGCACATTTACCCCAGGTGAATAAAGGAAATGGGGTATGCTCAGCCTCCTTCAGTGTGTCCTTGATCTACAGAAAAGGGGGAGAATTAGGTTCCTCAGAATGTGATTCATAACAGGCAATGCAGTGGACAGACAGACAACTACATCAGACAATAGAAAATATTAAAGAAGGATACCTGAAATATTTTCCTTCCTCAGTATTGGGTACCTAATTAGAAACAGACATGGAGAATTAGACATCTCAATGAAGCTGTAATTCAATACTTTCCAGTTGTAGATGACATCTACATGTTTATGGACAATTGTCTCATTGCTTTTATTGAGGAGGATCAGTGAGGCACCTATCTATTATAGTGATTTACATGATGGCCTTTTATATGATGACTTATATGATGGCCTTCAAGAGCATTTGCTTTTGAAGCTATACTTACCCTAATTTTCCTCCTGAACATCTAGAGCTTTATACCACCTCTTCCATCTCAGAGAAGAAAGTTTCAACCACAACCCAATTCATTGTTGCTGAAGTTGAATCATTCTGAAGAAAGAAATGAAATTTCATGGGGGTAAAGGGATCAAATTAAAGAAAACCTGCTTCTGTAGCCAAATTGATTTCCAAGAAAACAGAAGGAGTGGAACGTTTTGGATTCTGGGCACGTTTGCATCATGCTTGCATTCTGGGTATCATCTTCTGCATCAGCAATTTTGAGATAGCCCTGAAAGCAGGCCACAGTCCAGGATTGTTCCACGTTGCAAGAAAGGGGTTTACCTGTGTTTCTACAGACAACCTTCATCTACTTTACTTACTGGTTCCATAATTCTTGTGTTCTGTCTATGGCTCATTTCAGCCTGAAACATGCACAGTACTTAATGTCTGGGGCCTCGCTTGCCTTGGTGCCTCTGCACCTCGCCTTGCCTGGTGCTGTAAGGCTTACCATCCTGGCAGATAAGATACGGGCAGCTCAGTCCCCTTACACAGCACCAACCTGAGGGGTTTCTCTCCCCCTCATAATACCCATTTATGTTTTAAAACATTATTTTTTGTGCTAATGCCAGTGCATGTTCTCAGGGGCACAGCAGGATCCACACAAACATACCAAAACTTTATGACCTTCTATGTCTATTTTCCCTCCTGTGCTAAGCACAGCAGCAGATGTGCCAAGACTACAACATACATAATCTGTGCCTACACAGTAGTCCTGGATCAACCAGGATTCACCCCAGCCAAAAAGCTTTAGATCTGCCACAGCAAGCTGAGGGTGCCAAGCACTCTCCAAGCATGCTCAGGGGGCTAAACCAGATATGTCTAGTATCTACATTGCAGTCCCACCGTGTTTTAATAGGGAGAAAGGAGAAAATTTCTCATGCTCATCTCACCTCCATTAGGAAAGCAGTCCTTTTCTACTAATGCTGAAGCTATCAGTGGGATTGCCAGGAAATAGGATCATGATGGAGCCCTGTGTTTATGGACCTGCCTTAAACCAGCATTCAGGAGAGAAGTATAAAGGATGAGTGATAGGGAGGATTCTTCTTAGATGAAGAAAAAGAAACCTTAGTGGTACAAATACAAATTTTTAAATTACTCTGGGGTCAGCTTACAGAATAAGATGCTTTGGGAAATGATGATTGTGCTGCTAGTATGCAAATCTGTAAAGCTGTTTCATCAGCCTAGGGTGACGGCACCCTGTCCTGGCTGCCTGGCCAAGATTTCAAAGAAAGTATGAAAGAGTCAAACTTGAATGTTTCCTGTAAGATAGAAGAGAAGCTGTAATTAATGTAATTAGTTAATGGACAATTGTAAGCCATTCTTGCAATACCATAGCAAAAGACATCTCAAGGTCCTTCCTTGTTCAATGTATTGTACTAATTCACAATACATTCACTCTCTGTACTAGATAATACAGTTTTTCCCAAAGCTGGTTAATAAAATTCAGAGCCTCTTCAGAAAGGTGCTGAAACTTTTGATTACCCTCAGTGGATTGAGACAAAAGTAAGTAAGAACTTTCATTCAGCGCACCTATCATTAGACTTGTCCCCTATCAGTATGTACTTGAATTATGGTACGGCACTTTGGCATCAGGGAGCAGCAGGAGTGGGCAGCTCCACAAGGGAAGGTGAGCTGGGAGCTGAGGTTGACAGCAAGACCTCAGATGAAAGGTGCAGTCCCACAGTATGCAAACAAGAAGAGCAGAACAGGTCCAAGGACAGCCACAGCCCACTGATCACCAGACAGCCTGTAGTGATGTGGTAGGTCTGAGATCAGGCTGGGAAGTCAAGTCAGCAAGACAAGGTCAGGACTGGCATGGTGCAAAGCCAAAGCAGAGCATAACTACAGCATAGCACAGGCACGGACCAAGGGCAGGGGCCTGAGCTTAAACGCAACCCCTGAGCCAACGGGTGAAGCATGTGTGCATGGAGGTCCCAGCTTTTCACACCTTTTTTCTTATGGCATAGGTGTTTTCACAGCAGGCAGATAAAAGGTTGCACAGTTCTGGCAGATCAGAAGTGACCCTGAGCACAGGAAGCCAAGCCTCTGGGAAGGGGTGGGAAAAGAGGTTGTAGAGGAGGAGTATGGAGAAAGATGATTATAGACTCGTCAGGATAATCAGAGCCTGTTGGTGAAATCAGGGCCCTGACACTTGATAAGAAAATATAACTTTTATAAAAGGTGTTCTTTCTAATTGCCAGTCACTTTGGCTTTCTTTTTTTAATTGTTTATACATAACATATGACAATATTAGTATGTACTTTCTTTGGTCCACAATGTTTCCATTTAACTCAACAGGAGTTGTACGCACAGATCAATGATAATAAAAAAAAAAAACATAATTTTTTCTGCAGAATTATAAAATGTACAATATAGGGCCTTATCCACCTCCTGGGAGGTGATATGGCTTGTCAACTCTAAATAACTTCACAGAGAACATTGTGCCTCACAGGAGGCCATTGTGTAAGAAACTCAGGGGCTGGATCACTGACCCACTTCATGATTCAGTTTAACAGCCCGAGTTTAACTCTGTGGGGGAAAGAACTTTGCTAATGTTGCTTGAACTATTTATTAGTTCTTTCTAAAAATCTCATTGGTTTCCAATATGATGAATACAATGCATAACAGGGGAACTTTTCCACAGAAAATCAATTCTCTGCAATATTACTGTGTCCCTGTATGGAACAATAAAACACTGAAAAAATCATCAAAACTATTTCTTATTATCATTGATTTGACTATGGTATGCTTTATAGCTTGGATTTCTCATTGTGTCAACTAATTAGCTTCACAAATTACTAAGAAAATTCCACTGCTTCGAACTGACTGTTATGAACATATAAAATAGCTTCTGCATCATCTAAAAATGAAATATGACCTTTTAAATGTTTTAACTTTACTTCCTTTTTTTGTGAGTCATGATACTCTGGTTTATGTTCTATATTATGTTCCTGTTGAAGCACTATTCAGGCGCTTAAGATAAGCCAAATGCTTAAAAACATGTTCAATTTGATTGTAAAGTACGTATTCAGATTATAATAAGTGTTTCATATAAGCATAGAGATTAAGTCTCTTCACTGGCATATGGGGAGCCTGTCCACCCCAGAGATTAGGCAGTTTCACTTTTTCTGTCTTGAGCCTAAATGCCACAGTAATTTCAACTCCTAAATTAGGCAGTTTGAATACACCCCTGAGTCAATTACACAAAGCCAACATTTCAAAGTCAGGGTAAGTGGCTGTACAAATGTCTCCTTCCTCCTCTCCCCCAGCACACATACACACACACATATAACCTTGCACACACACACGCTGCAGACCTGCTCCAAAGCCATCAAAGCCAGCTGAAACTCTTCTGCTTACTTCAGCTGGCTTTGGATCTTACATTTGCATTTGTGTAACAGTTCTACTCAGTTCTGAAATCTAATAGGTCACATCTGTACAAATCCTGAAACAAGCATACCACAATAAAAAGAAAAAAAATGTTGTCCAGCTCTCTAAGCCACACTGATAAACTGCCAAGCATTTATCTTGTCCGGTTCCCAATTTTGTGCTCAAATGTATGTGTCCTGAGTTCATCTGGGATAGAGTTAATTTTTGTCCTGGTAGCTGGTACAGTGCTGTGTTTTGGGTTTAGCATGAGAATAATGTGATAACACACTAATGTTTTAGTTGTTGCTAAGCAGTGTTCATACTAAGTCAAGGACTTCTCAGCTTCCCATACTCTGCAAGCGAGGAGGTGCACAAGAAGCTGGGAGGGGGCACAGCCAGGACAGCTGACCCAAACTG
>NW_008795021.1:4200770-4202090 GCF_000699145.1 Aptenodytes forsteri | reverse complement strand
GCAATTGCATTGTGCATCTCTTGCTTTGTATATTCTATTACTATTACTATTACTATTTTACTTTATTCTATTTCAATTATTAAACCGTTCTTATCTCAACCCATGAGTTTTCTTACTTTTGCTCTTCCAATTCTCTCCCCCATCCCATCGGGGGAGGGGGCACGCAGCGAGCAAGCAGCTGTGTGGTGCTTGGTTGCTGACTGGGGTTAAACCACAACAACATGATGCAGCGCAGTCCTATTACAGTCGTTGGTAGTAGAAGGCACTTCAGCATTTTCAGAAGCGTTCAGCAAACGCAGGTCCCTTTAGAAGAAATCACTGGCTTGTAGCACATAATGAAGGAGGTCACTCAAGAGATCACTTACCTTGGCCTTTTGCCCATTACCAGCAGACTGTTCTGTAACCTGCTCTTAAAAACTTGAGATGATGAATATTCCACAACTCTCCAAGGCAGAATGATCAAGGCTTTACTGTCCCTACAGCTGGGAAGTTTTCCCTAGTAGCCTCTGCTTCAGCCTAAGCTCAGCACTTCTTTTTCCTGTCTCTGGTGGAAAAGGAGAACAGGACAGTACTTTCTCTTCCTGGCAACCTCTTATATATAAGGAAACTGTTGTCATGTTTCCTCTCAGGTTTTCTTTTCCCTCAATTAAATATACAGTTCTTACAGCCTTTCTCATCGGTCGTGTTTTCTGGATCTTTGATCCTCTTTGTTACTCTCTTCTGTACTCTCTCCAATTGCTTTCCTTTTTCATCAAACAGTGTGTGTTAAATTAGATATTGCCCTGATGCCTGGTTTCAGTAGAGTGGGAGGATTAAACTATCAAAATACTTTCTAGAGACAGATATTTTGTTGTTTTTCATTTGACTTGCACAGGAAGGGGAATATTTAATGTCTCATATTTCTTAGGACACTAAGCAGAATAGAAGATACTAAGTCTGAACATCAGATCACAAGAGTTTGTCAACAAAATATAAACAAATGTCAGGTATTTAGCTAGATCTGTTTTGGCATCATAAAATCCCAGTAATGCAGTTCAGGCTGCCCTTGGCTGTCCTTCAAGAGTTAATTCCTTTTTCACATCCTCCAACCGTCCTGTAGTAGAATCATAGAATCATTTAGGTTGGAAAAGACCTTTGAGATCATCAAGTACAACCGTTAACCTAGCACTGCCAAGTCCACCACTAAACCATGTCCCTAAGCACCACATCTACATGTCTTTTAAATACCTCCAGGGATGGGGACTCAACCACTGCCCTGGGCAGCCTGTTCCAATGCTTGACGACCCTTTCGGTGAAGAAGTTTTTCCTAATATCCAATCT
>NW_008795021.1:4182603-4200252 GCF_000699145.1 Aptenodytes forsteri | reverse complement strand
CTCATACAGTTGGCCTGGGCCCATCGGTCCAGCCTGTCCAGGTCCCTCTGCAGAGCCTTCCTACCCTCGAGCAGATCAACACTCCTGCCCACCATGGTGTCGTCTGCAAACTTACTGAGGGTGCACTCGATCCCCTCATCCAGATCATTGATAAAGATATTGAACAGAACTGGCCCCAAAACTGAGCCCTGGGGAACACCACTTGTGACTGGATTTAACTCAATTCACCACAGTAGTGGTTTGCTATTTAGTAGTTTGCTGTTTTTCATATTAGTCTTGAATTAAAATACCTACTACCTTGTGACACAGAAGGGAAGGTGGGAAGGAATAGATCTTTACTTAGCATTAAATATTTAAAATATGTTAGAGGAATTGAGTGCAAAAATGATCTTGCTTTCATATGTTGCAGGGCTGACTCATAAGCTGATGAAGGTGGTTGAGAAATATGATCAAACAATGTTTTAGTGACCTATTAATCTAATGAGATTCCAAAGAGGAGCTGCAGAGATGAAAGATTAGCTGGAAAGAGGAGCAATTGTGGTTGATAGTGAATACAAAATGAAATACCATATGTGGCTGTAACTTCATAGCTTGAATCATAAAAATATACACAATCTGTTTGCATAAGCTTTTCATATAATTCCCTTGGGAGGTAGTGAGGAGTTTGCTTTTCCAAAAGAAAGCTTTGGTAATTTTATTTACTGTCTCTTCTTTTATGCAACAACCTTCTTTCATTTACCCAGAAGAAAAAAGGAACAGTTAAAACAATGATTCTAGTCCTCCAGCATATAGAGCATGCTGCACATTCATGAAAGGACTCCAAACTGGTAAAAGGAAAAATGTAGGAGTCACAAGATAGCTGGAGGCCTCTTCCCTTCATTAATATAATAACTTACTTGTCATGGAAAGCAGTGTTTACAGTACATGCATTTATGGCAGTATTTGATATGTTGCCTCATGGACACAGAGGCAACATACCCAGAAACACCTTCACAAAATTTTAATGTGACCTTTGTAGTTTCTGGCAGCAATTTCACAGGAAATCTGTAAACACGAGTACAGATAAAGAAGCAGACTTGTGTGCTGTCTACATTAGCAAATACTCAGATACATTTTTATACAAATTCTATGACACTATCTACAGGAGTAAGCAACCTAAAACCAGGTTGCCATTGTCGTTTACATTGCAGCTGGCAAAACCACAGTTTTATATACATGGTAGCATTAGAACCAGATCCTTCAGTGACTTACACATGTAAAGACGGGACTATCTACATGTATAACATTGCATACACAACTCTGTGTGTGCTCAGAATCTCAGTTGTATGAACAGTGATGTGTCTCGTATATCGAGGTTTCTTTTGTCAGTTTAAGGAACAAAAATACTCTGTAAACAATTTAATTTTGAGAGGAAAACACAAGATTTAATGGCAGACTGTTTTTTGAAGCACCGATGAAGTCTAATGTTGCAGCTATTTTTTGAATCTTTACATTTCTCTCTAAAGTAATTTTTACAGAAAGTAATTTTTACAGAGTTGATTGAAGGTCTACATCAATTTATGTTTAAATCAGAAATTAAGTGTTTTGAGGAAAATGTGCTTACGAACACACCTCTTTTCCTTAATTCAAGATAAATTCCTATTCCAATAGTTTTGTTATTTTTTTCTAATTAACTTTAAAAAATCCTTTTTAATATTTATTTTTCTGCTGGAAGAAATATATCAAAAATATATTGGCCTCAGACAAAAAAAGCACATATCTATAACTCATTCTAGAAATTATTTTATCTTGTGGAGAAGGAACTGTTTGCTGCACTTTTTCTCTGTGTGAACACTTTTTTTTTTTTCCCCCAGTCGACCTGATGCTTTTTTAAATTGTTTTCAGGGGAAAAAAAAATCAAATATGCTAAGATGTTGCATTGACTACTGAAAGTATTAAAATCAGAGGCATCCACAGCTCTTCTAAAAATATTTCCTAATGTAGTAGATGAATCAATATGTCTTTCTGCAACATAAGCTTGTAATGCAATTACAAGCAAAAATTGTTATTAACCTTATTTATCATAAAAACCTAAATATTTATTCTTCATGTCCAAGATAATTTTCCCTCATGTTCTTATCCCATTCCTCAGTTTTGCCATCACACTTTGTATATACCACAATCCCTATAGGCTTGACCAAAACATATATTAACATCATGCAGGTGGTGCTGGATTTGCCCTTTATTCATGGAGCAGAAGCTCCCATGCATGATTGTTAAATAAGGGTAAAATATTGGAAAACCTGTTAATTTGCAGGGGGAGGTACATAAACATGCTGAACACAGAAATCACAAAGATGTTTTGGGAAAGTTTACAGAACCTTTAATTCAAGTGCCATCTGCCTTGTACAGACATAAAAGAATTTGTTGGACAGAATATACACAGAGGCATTATGCAATAAGCTTCCCTTTTTCCTGACACCCAGCTCAAGTACTGCAGTGTTTCTTTTCCTCCTGGCTGCTCCAGTATCCTGGCCATGGTCCTTCTTGAACATCCCCATCCTTGTATCCCCAGCAATGCCCTGTCAATAAGTCCTCCCTTTCATGCCACACTTCTTACTTTTACACCATGGGTAGCACAAGGGCAGCGGCATCAATAACATTTTCTCTCAAATGTAGGCGTCCATTTTTTCTAGTAGCTACTTCCATGGAACTCTCTCCAGCTGAATGGTTTCACATAGGCAGTGAAACATTTCATGAGTTTCACATGGTTTCACTCACAGAAGAACTATGGTATCCAGGTAGAAAGCACTGCAGCATGATCTCTCTTGCAATCTGCTGACTTCTGCCAGGACTTCTACTGGGATTTCTCCCAATAAACATACCTTTTCCAATGACATTGAACAGTAATGACTGACAATTAAGTGGGACAATGTTAGCACAAACTTCGCTTAACAAAGAAACATTTTTTGCAACTACTAGCAAATATTTAATTGCCTATTGATGTTGTCGACAAGTAAATAAAGGGGAATCTTTTCCTGGATATTCAGCACAAGTCGTACTCATGACCTTGTATAGGTACTCTGGACTTCAGGTGACTTCTCTTAGGAACTGTAGTATTTGAGAAACATCAAGCTAAACAGCGCTAGATCATGGAAATGACAAGATATATTATCAGTCATTTTGCTTTTAGAAATTGGAGGGGAAGGGCTGATAACAGAAAGGAATTACCTTACATGTACAGAGGGACATTTAAAACATGTTTTGATAGAGAATTATGTTTTTGTGATTTTGATTATTATTTGCATTTGAGTTGGAATTGATTCCTAATTTTGCTAAGTGTTGCAAAAGACATTCAATTAACACAAATCTGTTTAAAGTTTTTTATTTGATGTAGTATGAGCTTATTCATGAATAATAATTTATATTATTAATACAAACTATACTGATACTATATTCATCAATTATTTGCATGAGTAATTAATTCAAGAAGAAAGATCTTCCATAGCCTAAGTTACAATGTAATATGCATAGTCCTTACATTTTTTAAAGTTTGTTATGATTTAAAGGACAGAAGGATCTGCTCTGATTATCTAGTACAACAGCATAGAATTTTGCCATCTGGAATATGTGACCAGTGATCCTTACTTACTTTAAAGGCCTATTTTGAGGCTTAATTCATCAATATTTTGTAATACTGAGATGGAAATGTCTGTGATTTTACAACAAAGTTGAGCATGTGACTACGTTTGAGTATATGAGTAAATCTACTGAAATCACTGGCATAAGAAGTTATAGATATATTTAAACATTATGCTGAACCACGTGCTTAGAGAAGCAATGGATTATGGCATTTCTGAATTCCATTTCCTACACTAAAAATCCGAATTTTGTCACAGAGAGAAAGTTATTTCAGATTTAAAATTGCCAAAGTTAAAAACAAACCAAACTTTGAAGGGAAGTTAGTTCAGTAGAAGTGGAATTAATTCTGTATAAAATCTATTAATTTTTATTTTTATATATATTTGAGTTCAAAATTGGGAATTTGTGAAACTTAGAACTATGGAGCAGTAAAATATTTGTGGTTTTAAAGCAAGTGAACTAATATTTTTCCAAAGCAGACTTTTTTTTAACATCTCCTCAAGAATTAAAGTACTAGTACTAGTATTGTTATAACTCTCTTATAGGAATCTGTAAGAAATTCCAATTAACATATCATTGAAAATTAAGGATGGCTTAATTCAACTAATGCTGCAATTATTTTAGTTAATTTTAATGTAAAAGATGGCTGGAAAACTAAAAAGACACTAGACATTAAAACACAACCATAAGAGAAGCTGCAGCTGAGGCCATTGTTTCTGTATTTCTGACCTTGAGTGTTTGATTCCTCCATTTTTCCACAAGTGCTAATATCTTTGCGTGGATTTATATCATAACCTTTAGAATAAGTTAGACTCTTTAAAGCATTTACTAGTACTATTTTCATACGCATCCACCTGTAAAACTAGATATCTTACTCGTTGAAAGCATAGGGCAAAAAAGAACAGTAAAAACTTTCTAAAGTAAGCTAAAAATGGTTTTCTGTTCCTAAAAAATAACTCCTTCGTACATTTTCTTTAAAATGTCATGACTTCAAAGTTTGATAGCTGACAACCCTACAGGTTCAGAAGCAAGGTCTGTGTGTCCAATTGGAAAGTTGAGAATTTATCCCTTTACAAGTTATTGCCTCTAGCCCTGCAGGACTGCTAGGTATTGGACTTAAAAGCAGTGACATTTTAAAATACAGAATAGATGTTACTGGCTTGGGATTAAAACTTGACCATTCTAAGGGTCAGGAGGTATATTTTTATGTAGAGAAAGGCAACATTGTGAAGAAAAGAAGCAAATATTTTTGTAAGTAAGTGCTTAACAGTTAAGATCATGCACAGAATAAAAACCAAGAAGCCATCATTAGGGTAAATCTAAAAGTAGACCTTATGAAGTGTACCAAAATCAGATGAGATACAATGACAAGTATCACCATTGTAACACCTATTATCTATGTCTACAATATATATACACGCACACACATACGTATTCTATCTATCTTGATAGAATACTATGAAATATTTCAGGATGTGAGTACACTTGTAAAATCCCAATTCTACACTATAAAATTAAGGAAATAAGAAATTCTCTCTCATATGAGATAAAATGTTAATGCAAAGCAATAAAGATTTAATTCTGTTCAATGTCCACTTATGTGATGCCAAGAAATTCAATTTGTAACTTTAGGATGTCATAGTACCTCAACATTATATTGAGGCTCAGCTAAGATACTGCTGTCTCAGCATTATGTTTTGGGTTTAATATGCATATGCAATGTGGAACAACCAGCAAACTGAAACGTGATTAATTTGAAAGCAAAAATTTTAAACCAGGAATAATAGTTAAAGTATAAGCTGGGCTGAACAGGTGAAAGATTAATCTAGTCCCAGAATCCTGCCTGCCACAGTGGCTGTTAACAGATGCCTAGAAGAGTGCTTAAGAACAAGGTACTCATTTAGTAGAAATTCCCCTGGTATGCCTTCCAAATTCCAACAGGCTTGTGATGTACAGTCAGATTTTTTATCGTTGTGTGCTGTAGCCTTAAAAGATATTTTTGTCTGTGAATTTATCTGATCGCTCTTTCAGTTCGCATAATCTTCTGTCATTTATAACCTCCTGTGGCAATGATTTCCACAGTTTAACTACACCCTGTGAGAAAAAATGCCTCCTATTTTTTGTTTTGAATATACAGCCTAATAATTTCATTTAATGCCCTTAGATCTTATATTACAAGGAACAACAAACAATCATTTCTGGTTCATTTTCACCGTGGCACTCTTACAGACCTTTATCAGACTTCCCTTGACCACCTCTTACCCAGACTGGAGGGACTTACCTTATGGAAGCTGTCCCATATCTTCTGTCACCTCATCCCCTTTCCCTATAGCTTTCCTAGTTTCACTAGATCTGTTTGAGCTAGGAAGAGATCAGAACTGCATACTGTGTTCAAAATGTGGGCATACCATAGACTTTTTTAGAGTGGCATAGTCATATTTTCTGGTTTGCTATTTCCAAACCCCTGCCGAAAACTAATATAACTGAGGAACACATCATGCGCTTGATATGCTCTAGCATCTTTGAATTGAAATAAACACATGAGGTTTCTCCAATGCATAGTCAATAGAAAGATGTTTGCTTCTGTGTAATTTTAGATATCATTTAGCTGTCTGAGAGATCAAAATATAGTGCCAGGTTCTGATGCGAGTTATACTGAGGATACTCCATTGAAGTTGACAGGTCCAATCAATATACAGCATGCACTGACATGAAGTGGATTCATGACATTCCCTGAATACTATATATGCACAGACAATGATTGCAATTGCACTCATCATTATGTAATTTCTAGGAGATATATTCTAGCTAATAAGCTTCATGTACTAAATAATCGGTATATAATTCAGATCGAGTAATGTAATCTAAATTAATTGTATTCTTTATTTATTGCACTTTTAAAACATCAAGTAGTGTGAGAACATAACAGAATGCAAATTACTTCAAAATTTAAGAAGATGCTGTAGCAATTTCTACTTGCAACACTACGTCTGACTGAAGGGAAAGGCATTTCAGATATGGAGTTTTCAACTAAAACATGCCACATCTATGTGACATATCACAGACAGACAGACAGACAGCTTGTGATATGCCTTTCATGCCAATGAGAGTTGATTTCATTCTGCGAAAACTGCAGCATTAACCGAATAATGTTACTGGTGTATGTTTTTAGATACATATACTTTCAATATTCTATACGATGTAATGTTGTAAACATCAAAAATAGTATATGAGACCTCCATACAGAGATAGAAGGAAACAAATATAGCACTGTATTTGGTTGCATTTTCTTTTCAGCCTAGAAGCAGTTTACCTTTGCATTTTTATTTTGGCCTTGAGTCCTAGGGTTGTCTCTTAATTTTCCTGTGCCCAGTGTTGAGATTCAGGATGACACTGTCCATCTCTGTGTTTTAAGGCTTTCAGATGAAAGGTGTTATGTAACGTGGGTAGACCATTAATGTATTAACACTGATTATTTTGGGACACTTTTTTCAGTCCATTTCTACCATACGTGAAAGCCAGACAGTACACCAACTTTGTCAGTCCACAGAAGACAAGCCCATTATTACAACCCCTGCACCTGCAGAGCATCAGGAATTCTTCTTGTGCTGTTTCCCACAAGGAAGCCACACACAAACAAAAAATATTATCAGGAGATGGAAGAAAGTAGATAGGCTACTAGCTTTTCTCATTTGTTCAGACAGGCTTTTTTTGGCATCTAGTTAAGGCACATACTCTCCAACATGTCTTCTATCTCTTTTTTTTTAGACTGTGAAATAAAAGCACTTATCCAACCTCTTAACCAATTGATATAGTTTTTAATGCCATCAGTCACATTTGTCTAAACACACAATCTAGCTGACATGTGACTAGCTGAAATGGATTTACCAGAGGAGTAAGAGGACTTAAATCCTGTAGTGCCACTGTTCAGTGCAGTAAATTTTTCTGGGACTTCCAGATATACACTTGTTACAAATGCAAATTGTCTGTTGCGTTGTGGATGCATCAGATATTGCACATGTGCAGATCAAATTCAGAGCATGTCCACAGAATCCACTGGACTTTGTGCACCACAGTGGCCTCCTCTGCAACACGCTGCCCAGTCAGCACAATCCCTGGTACATAAAGATTACTGTCCAGACATGGCACAGTGCAGACCCTCATTCTTTTTCCCAGCATTTTCCAGATGAAATATGGAAGCCTCTGTTTTCATCTGCTGTGATACAGTGTGATGCACACCTCCTTCTTCTAGCCTCTGTACTAGTCACTCCTAGCAAAAAACACAGTGTAACTGTTTAGGTGTTATCTCCAGAAATTATCATTATCAGCTGACTTTGTTTTAGGCAACACTACCGTTACATAAGTGTGAAGTGGTACTAAAAAGTGGGTCAATTAAGTGTAATTTACTTTACTGGGCAGTTGGTCAGTAAATACATCCACTCAGGAAGATTCAGATGAGCAGTAGTTCGCATAACTGCACTCCAAAGTGGCTACATTCAAACCCTTTTGAATCTGGAAGCTGAGGAGCCACATTAATAAATGTTAAGGTAATAAGCTTTACTGAAAGGCAAGAATGTCAGACCTAAGACCGGCTCAGAAGAGTCTAAAGTATACATTAAGGAGGTGCCTCTTACATCTTCTTTTTAACAAAAGAGCCTCCATTTCCTAAATCTGTACTTGAATTTATTTGACTCTAATCACAATGATTTTCATACATCTTAAAAAAAAAAGTGAAAATCATTAAGACAAAAAGATGCATTACTTTATAATGTTAGCTCCACGAATTATAGTTTTCAATGTACAGCTTGCATCTATCAGCTTTAGCAACATCTGGGTTGTTTAGTTTTGTTTCTTAATCAGATCGTAAACAACACTGTAAGAAAGCTTTGTGTTTAGCTATATTGCATTACATTTGCTATCAGATAGGCATATACAAAGTTACTGCATCTCAACTGCTTGCACAGATTTGTTGCATTGCCCCATTTTAAAGTCTCAGTCATTGTATGAGATAGGCAGATACATGCCACTATAGGTACCTCAATCCTTAATGGACTTTCTCAGACCTCCTTTCCAGTCACCGTACAACTCTGGAGAATCCTAAATCCAGAGGTTCTTATGCGTTTTATGTTAAGCTGCTTGGCCACCAAGGCTTCATTCTAATATGCTCAGAAGAACCTCAGCATTAACTCCCATCAAGATAGGTAAACAGGTCATCTCTGTGTCATTCTTGACTGTGGCCTTGACTTAGCAGTGAATTTGTTGCTAAATAAAACATGGACAGCACATGTATGAAGACCTATACTATAGTTCTTTTGTCCAATAATTCAATGGTTAGAAAATTCACCCACGGGTCTCATCTGTGCTTGCAAAATTCAGAACCTTTTCAGGAGGAATGACCTAATCTCCAGGCTGTAGGGTATTTTGGAATAAGGAAGCTTCTCTAATTCCCTCTGATCACCTTTAGTCTTATTCTTTTATATTAAAACTAAATACTGATTGTCTGAAAGGGAAAAATTACTCACTTTTACAATCTGTAGTTAAGGTTTTCACTGAAGAAAAGATATCCAACCGAAGATGTTAAGCATCAATCACTACAAACCCCATGTCACCTCAAACCGGCTAATTAGTATGTGTCTGATCTCAGTCAAGAGCCAATAGCAAGCTACATGCCTTTTTCCTATTGAGGTATTTGTATCAAATGTGTTTTTAATGTGCAGACTGATAATAATAAAAGATTTGGTGCAGGTTCAGTCAGGGTGCACTCTGACTCACCAAAGAGAGAATAGGGAGATAAGCATTACTCTTATTGAAGCAGTTGTTAATTGGCCAGTCAGGTACACAAGATAACATCTGATCTATCAAAGAGACCTCTCTAAGGAAGAAGAAAATACTGATTTTAATTAAGAGAGATGGCCAGATTATCTCCCGAATAAGAAAGAAATCAATCCATTTGAGGAAAAACAGATTAGATCTGTTTAGACTCCTGGGGAGGACTTACAGAAGAGGATTGGTTACTAAGAGCAAGTGTCTTACGCAAAGAAAAGGACATAACCTTAGGCCTAATCTATACAGAAAATAGAACTTTTTTCTGAAATGCATGTTTAGGAAATCTTTCAGAATAATATCTGGATAAAAGGGGAGACATACTGCTTGACATAATCCCAGTGTCAGTAGAGCAAAAGTCAGTTTTATTTTATTTCTTTGTTTGTGTCTTTTATAAAAATTTGTAACCATGTCCTACTGTTTGTTTGTTTGTTTGTTTGTTTGTTTTATCTCAGCCTGGCTTGAATTAAGTTTGTTTTCAAAGTGCAAGTGGATAGAAAAAAGTCTTTATTTCTTTCTATAAAATTGGACATTGAGACAACTTAGCTGCAGTTGCCATAGCTCCACAGCATGCTCTTCAGAGAACACAACAGGTAACAGAGTAGTAGGATACACATAGGATTGTGTAGGAGCAGCAGGTGCTCTCACAAGATCCAGTGGAGGAGAAGCTGATAACCAGGAGGGTTCTTAGTCATGCAGCTAAGATATGAAGGAACATGTATGAAACCTGAGGATCTTCAGAGAACATGTAACACTGATGTTTGACTGCTCAATCTGCTGAGTAATACTGAGTGGAGCAGGAACTGGAATGCAGGTGCCAACCCTTGTCTTCCTGCAGCATGGCTACAAAGTCCATGCTTTTCTTCACCTTCTGGCCCAATGCATAGTTCTGTTCACTGAGCACCTGCTTCAGCAAGAAGGAGTGAGGGTACTCTCACACAAGAATATACTGTAGTCCGGGGTTAGATGATCAGCTGTAAAATATCTATTCAACACCCCTCATGCAGAGAAGGAAATTGAACTCACCTCTTCTGTCTCACAGCCACTGAATTTTTAGATAAAATGGGGACTCTCCACTGGATATCTTTGATGTGAAACCTAACTTCAGATTTTGAAAGGTAGCATGTACACATCTAGCTCCAAAAGAGAACTCAGCTCCCTTTTGCATAACCTGAGCAATGAGCATCATTTCAGTGCCTGACTGCTTATCGTGTTTGCTTCTGCCATTCTCATTTTGTAGCTTAACTTTCTTCCTACCCCATGGTTGGCATCTCTGGAGCCTAATTCAAAGCACTCTCTGAGGAGGCTGTACATGTATTATTTTTAGTTTTATCTGGCCATTCAATCTAGAAGAGCATAGGATGTTGTAACAGTAACAGTGATGGAAGCCCAGCCTCTGTTCTTCCTCTCATCAATTCCCTTTCACACTTGTTCCTCTCCCTGCTGGTCATAGCTGGCCTTGAAACTTGAACTAATGATACTATGCTTTATTGCTAATCTTGTCATTTGGAAGAAACATTAACGACAGCTACAACCCTGATCCAAGCTTTGACATTCTTAATTTCCAGGATAAACCTCTGAGCCCCTAATCGTTTCAAGCCCCTGGCAATATACAATTTACAAGGAACCTTTTTGCTAGGAGTCCCTGTGAATAATAGTACAGTGTGAAAGATTTCACAAGTTGATCATTGGGAAAACACTATATGGCAATGTTTCCTTAGATCACCATAAACCTACACAAATATTAATACAGTCTGAACAAACAAATATGAAAGATTTTACTGATTTCACGAGGAGTGAAAGCTAATAAAATATTTGTGGAAGTCTATCTTCTTTTCTACTACATATCTGATAATGTTATCCTATAGAATTAACCTAGTTGAAACTGAGCAATTTCATACGTATCCAAAATGCTACTAAACGCATTACTGCAAACTTTGAGAATATACATTTTAACATAGCAAGTCGCTATATGACTTTGCCCCAAGAAACCAAATACATCATACATCAACTTAAATGAAGAGCCTGATCTCTAAACATACCCACAGTTAAGTAATGCATGCTTGCAAAATGTAACATGGTCCTTGTTGTCTTGGTCATTCAGCATTATCAGTTATATCTCCCTTTCACAGTGAACAAACTTAGCAAAACTGTATTGAAATGAAAGACAAAATTAGAGTACAGACTGATAATAAATGAGACCTCATCAGAAAGGGAGACAGCAATTCACTGTAGAATTTGCAGTAGAGTTGACCAGTTTGCTTCAATTATTATTCTTATGAAAATAAGAAATATCACTCTGTTGCCTCCTGTAGTTTCCAGGAAATCCTCATCTTGGGACAAGATATCCTGGAAGGGAAGTGTGGCCTCTTGTCTGCTCCATTCATCCTGGAGGTCCACGGGGAAAGAAGTCATAGTTCTCATAAATCGTCAGCAGATACCTACATCCTTTGGCAGTGTGTACATAACAGGAACGCCCAGTATTTACTTCTATGCTACTTTCTTTGAGAGCATCTACAGGGTCAGACAGAGATGAAGCTATGGAAAGCGATTGGTTTCCCTCAATTTTTCTGATGCACCAATATTCATCCTCTTAGGAGATTTTCTCTGTAATCTTGGGAAAGGGGAGAGAATGGTCTTGCTCAAATGTCCATCCACTAGGCTCCTTAAAATACAGAAATAGAGCTGAATGACTGGAGTTTGTCTGATGTTATTAAAAAACATGAATGGATCCGGTAACTCCAACAATGATAAGTCTGCGTTATAGCAGTAGTACAGAGCACCAGTAATCAAGAACTATGCAGTAGGAGGCAGGAAACTCCTAATATTTGTCTCATCCCATTTTTATCATATCAGTCCTTTAGAATTTCTTTTCCTTTTCCACTTTGATACACTTGCAATATGCTAATGACAGGGCAACTATTGATTACAGCACAGCTTATGCACACTGCGCGCTAGATCATACCTTAAATTGTATGGACAGGAAAGTTATAAAGAGTAATAAAATATTCCCCCAAGCATTAATACTCACGTCCATAGCTTCCCCTACTGATAACCAAGGCAATTTTTGATCTTCTCTCAGACCTTTCTATGAGTTGTACACTAGTAGAAAGTTAATGTAACAATGTATGTTTATAACTACAATGGCTGTGTTATAAAACCTACTTTTTAGGGTTTAATATCTCATCTGGTTTAAATCACGTTGGAATAAAACTTGGTTTCCAGCCCAGATACACATTTGTTTTACAAAAAAAATTATTCAAATAGGATTTATTTTTGATATAAATATCAGCAAGAAAATTAATTTTTCAAGGATTTCTACTTTCTTTGGCAAAAAAATAAATTCACAAGTATGTAATTGAGGAAAGATAAACAATTCAATGCCTGAATTGGAAAAGTGGCCTTATTCTTTAGGAAAATGAACTCCCCATAGTATTGTGGTTGGAGATTCAATTGCAAGATATTCATCACCCAGCTTTTTCTTCTGATACCACACAAATTCAGACATCTTTTTTGGGGCATTTGCGGTATTTTAGACATGTAGTCATAAGGCAGCTATTTTTGTCCATTCTGTTTCTTTTCATTTCCATGATTTCATGCATTAGTTTTTTCTAAATTGTGTGAGGGGGGAAAAGCCCTAAGTCATAATGACATAATGTTAATCATATTAACAATTTTAGGGTAAACAATACTCTGTTACACTAGTTTTATGTGTGACATTATTAAGCAAAGTGTGTTTGAATCCACCTTTTCTTTGTGGTTTTTTTTTTTTCTTTTTCTTTCTTTCTTTCCTTTTTTTTTACTTTAGGAAAAACTGTGGAGATAAACCAGATGTTGCCGTATACTACTGGTAGGGATAAGATTGATCACAGTAGAAATTCTGCATACTAAAAGTTAAGTCACGTCTCAGACATATGGACACGCACAACTGAAAGGAAACTCCTGCAGTTGAGCCTTCCCTATGGCTTCCCTGGGATTTTAGGTCCAGGTGTAAAGAAGTAAGCAGGTGTTGGAAGGACTTTATCTTCACTAATGTGCCAGCCAGCACATCTGAACAGGCAAAATGATGTACATAACCTGCTACTCATAAAGGCCATGAGCTTGTTTCCCATCTTTTGCTAGGCTAAAAAATTCTTATGTCTGCATTTTTCCTGTGCTTCTCATCATTATATGTCATTCTTTACTGAGAATAGAGTTGGAATACAAAAGTCTGTCCTAAAGGAAAAACAGCACCTAGTTGAACAGAAAAAAATGTATAATAATGTACACACCCAAGAGTGGGGAGAATTAAAATTATCTCGGGAGAAATAATATTATAATTTCTTAACTTCTGTGTAGTTTGCTTTCTACAAAGCTGTTATTAAATACTTAAATAACAGCTTCTTGCTGCTATTTAAGTAATGAACTTAACGGTCAAAAAGGTTTCTCATCCTACTTTAAGCACAGATATCAATCATTAAAGAAATTACTAAAGTAAGCTACTATCATATATGTATGCCCAAGATGTTAACTTTTCATCATGATGATCAAAACCCGGGCAACTACTTGGATCACTAGTTGCCAGAATGGAAAAAATAGCTAACAGCATTGTTAACTTCCTTTTTCTGCCTCACAGCATCTCCCTGCAAAAAAAAAATCTTTCATTTGAAAAAAATTCTTCAAAATAAACTAATAAGGTAGACAGTGTACGTTATGAGGTGAAGTCCTTTACTAAGTGAGTGGTTTTGACAGCGGTGTCATAGCTGATTTTTATTCATCAATATGTTAAAGTAGACAAAACAATGCAATTAGTAAGACATGTATATTATTAATTTTAACAAAATATGTCAATAGTAAGTGGTAAACCGTGTCATGAGACCAAGAAAAATACTGCAAAGTAAGGAAAACACGGTTGTTAGCATATCAAACGTGGCTTGATCATCAGTGTATGTCAGATTGGAAGTTGTGTCTGTGAAAGAATCTTTTACTCTACAAAAATGCTCCTATCCTATAAAGTACACTTCGATTTCAATATCTGAGACAGTCATATCATTGTTTTCAGTACTGAGCATCACTTTTATATCAGGCAATATTGCATAAAACATTATTAAAGAGTAAAAATCACATTATTTCCTCTATATCATACACGATTAAAATACTTTTCTGTACATCATTTGGCCATCATTTTCATTGCACGGTATGTTACCAATTCTTGATTAGAACTAAGAAGTTTACATTAGGGTTTTGAAAAGACACTCCAGCATTCCTCTAACTGTAAGACTAATCTGAGAAGGACACAGTCACAGGCAAATGTTGGAGCTGAGGGTTTTTTTTGGTGCTTATGCCATATTAGCCATAGATCCACAGGCCCAAATTACATCCTACTTAGCCTTTTTCCCCTACTTCCCTGCTTCCCCTGCTTTTTCCCCTGCCTCAGCTGCAGGATGACACAGGACCTGCAATGGTGAATCTATGCTTCTTGGGAATTCCTTTACTTATATCATGGGAATTCTGCCAGGCTGATTAAATCATCTGTAGCTCAGTGGAACAGTACAAAATTGCCAATAATGGGCATGCTCCTAACTCTATATTTGCTACGTATTTTCAATTTGATAATTTTCCTTGCTATAAATAGAACATTGTTAATAGTACCTGGCACTCCTTTATAGCTTTCTGCATAATAAGAAAGATCCACAGGAATAATAGGTGCTCTTTTGCATAGTCATATGATAACCCTAAACATTAGACACATAGTTAAAGAAAATCACACCAAAAAGGAATGAAACTTCCAAATATGGGATAGAATCTGATTGGCCCAGAAGAGTTGCATTATAAAAGGAACAGATCATAGATGGAGAACTTCATAAAAAGTGTAGCACTGAGATGTACTAAATACAGTACATGTGTTTTAGCTCCATATTTCCATTCCTTATTTAGTTTATACCTAAAACCAAATACTGATTTTATGTTGGCAAGTCAAAATGTCCAGCATCTCTGAGTGAGTTAGTAATCACACATTTACTGTTCTGCAGGCATGAGCATCATGCAACAAATCACAGTTACACTTTTCTTCTGGATTCTGCTCATTATTCCATCCTCTTCGTGGACTTAGTGTAACATTCTACACAGCTTCTGTTAGCCATCATTTCAACAGGCTACAAATTTATTTATTAATGAGACTTGTTTTATTTTTAACTGCGTTGGTTAGAAAAGAGAGGTAGACCATATTCAATCACTGAATTTTCATCTGTTACATATTCAAATGTAATGCTGCTAGGCAAGAAATTTAAGTGTATCACTGAAAAAATTAACAATGAAATGTAAGAAGTGTCTATATTAGACTGACTCTGCTCCTGCCATGTCAATGGATGTCTTATTGCTAAATTCAATTAGAGCACTTTCTTCATTTCAGAGTGCTTTTGGAAATTCCACTAAAATTTTCAGTAGTATTCAAGAAGTTTTGCAAAATACGTAGTGTATTTGTAATACCTGGTGACGTAGTACAACAGTGAACTGCTCAGCTAATGTATGACTGGAATTTTGTATTTGCACGAGTGACTTGAAGAACAGAATGAGCCCCTCTAAACCTGGTGGACTGCTCATGATTTATACTAATTTAAATATAATTATAACTGTAACAGATGTTTTGTTTTAAATTAAACTGGTCTCTGTGTTTGTCTACCTTTTATAATTAGAACTTGTCTAACTCTGTGCATTGGACACCATCTGCAAGGATTTAGTGCTAACTCTATGTGTCGTGCATCCAGTGCTTTTAAGCATAGGGTGAATTCAATATATTAAATCTTATTCTCAGGATGAATAATATCATCCTTTTGTTTTAAAACATGTCAATTTCTCTTAAGCTATCATTCTTTAATATTTAATCAGCACAGATAAATGCATTCCATTTGGCCTTAACTATGTGTCACAGTAAGGTAAGGGACAGGAAAGCTAATAAAATAAATTGGTTAAGTTATCCAGAAGATAATGCTTCAGAACTTAGAATATGTAACTGTATTTTTCAAAATGGATGTTGATTTAGCCTATGGCTCTCTGAAAGACACAATTTGTGAAGGAAAGCTAATAGATAGCTTTAGTGGCTTGAAGAATTGGTGATTTTCTCTCAATTGTTTCCCTCAGTTGCTGTTCATTTTGTTTATTGCAGGATACTGTTCTGAAGACAACAGTGTGTAAGGGTTACATCTGGGGTGTGTTCAAAAACTAATGGTGCAAAATGCCGAGGTGGGCTGGGGTGAACTGGATTCTCAGAGCAAGCTTAGGATAAACTGCCTTTGCGTGAGGGTCCTGGCATATAGAATCACTCACAAAGGTGGGTTGTCGAGGCAGAAGAGATGAAACAAGGGTGATCACAGGGACTGGAAATTATTATTCCCCCACCTTGTTTCTTCCACCTTTGTTTTTCTTTTTCAAGTCATTTAGTGACCTGAGGTGAAATGGACAGGAATTGACAGCGCATGCTGCTGCTGGCAGCAGAGTCACTGCAGTTGCTCCCTGGACATGAAAGGAGGGGAAAAAAGAAGAAAGAAACCCAATTCTTGTTCTCTAAACATAACATATGTAAAGATAATAGGTTTGCTTCAGTTGAAACCAACCCCTTTTGCCTGTAGAAATTATTTTCCCCCCACTGCAGTTCAGGAAAAAGGAGAGATGATTTTTTGTCTCTCCCTCTCCTTGCCCGCACAAAGAAAACGTGGGTTGATACCATTTTTATTGTTCTGCTGGGGTGGGTTTTAGACCTTGCATTAGCATATTGAATGTCTAATTGAATTTGGGGGCTGTGTTAATCATCTTGTTTTGTTTAGGGGCGGTTGGTGAAAGGTGCCAGCAAATGATCGCTTTGGCTTGGGGTTAGCGTGGTGCTGCCACCCCAAGAAAAAGAAATCGAGAAGGGGGAGGGAGCTAGGGAAAGGCGAGTTGACTGAGTGATGTCTGGAGGGCGAACTCGTGTGTCTCTTTGGTGATGTTGTGTGCTGCCGTACTGAAATCCACCCCTCTGCTGGAGCTAAGGCAAGAGTTGGAGGCATCTGATGCTGCCGTTTCCAGGGTGAAATTTCTAAGGCTGATCACTAAAAACAACAACCAAAAAACCCCAAAATCCTCAGTAAAAATAGCCACCAGAACAGGAGATCCGGCATCTCCCAGACAGACGTTTGAGAACCATCTGCCTTTAAACTAGCCACACACACAAGGGGGGGGGGGGGGAAA
>NW_008795021.1:4168036-4182117 GCF_000699145.1 Aptenodytes forsteri | reverse complement strand
TGGGAACCTGGTCCACACAGGGATGTAAAACTGTGCTTACCGATGCATCCCATACGAAATGCTTATGTGATCGTCTCTCTACCTTCGCCATTTTGGCTCAGCAACCTAGAGAAATAGTAAGTAACAAAGGGGTGAAAAAAAATCCAGTTTTAATGCAAAAAGCAATAGCAGGGGGGCTGCGGGGGGAGGGGGGGGCTGGTCGATCTTTCCTCTCAGGTATATTTCAGACGTTGCATTGAGGAATCGTTTAATATTGCAGGTAGGCAAATGTTAGTCTCCTGGTGCCTACAGTGTCTCAGAGAAATGAATTCCAGATTCTGCGATATAACTAAATCCTAGTGAAATTTGCATGTTCTCGAACTCTGAATTTTTCAGAGAAAGCCTTCTAATTGTGACGCAAATGTGTTGAAAACTTTTGTATTGAACAATTATCAACTTAACAAGCTTTTTAAAGGTTGCAAGCCTTTCCAGGGGAATGTACAGGGCTTTATTACTGCTCTTGGTAGGAAAACCCTAGATACTGTAGTTTAACAGATTGCAGATCTGCATTGGACATTTTCAGCAGATTTTCTATGTAGTCTGTTGATATGATGTAAGAAAAATAATCAAGTTTTCATGAGAAAGAGGGGACATTAAGCGTATAAGCAGACATTCCCAGTATTATTGAGTGTGAAAATAGCTAAAAACCAAACATTTGTGAAGTTATCCTGCTAAGGCATAATTTCATTTTCCTGGTTTTGGAAGCATATGATCAGTCTTTTTTTAATAGCAAAGTAGATCAGTTTGGAACAAAGTGGCTGAAATAAAATGTTACTTTCTGCCTGAGATCTGGCCTAAAAGTACATCAGTCTTATCTCCTATTTGGGTGACAAAAGATATCTTGATAAAATGTAATTTACAATACATCCCTGAGGCTTTAAAAAGCATTTTGGTAAACCAAGCACAGTATCCTTTCAAACTTTTAGATCTATTTTTTTTTTCCATTTGTATTAGCAAATACCATGCCTATTTCAGAACATGAGCACTTATACACACACAGGAAAAACCTTACCTCATATATGACGATAATAGTTTCTTTTACAGCAGGGAAAGCTAGTTTGTTTTCAAGGTCATTTATTTAGTTTTATTTTTTATTAATACATGGAGTACAAATGAAATAATTCTAAATTTCCAGCTTCTTTACAGAAGGCTTATGATATTGTTGCCATAGATATCTACCATTCCTGTTATTTTTTATTAATACATGGAGTACAAATGAAATAATTCTAAATTTCCAGCTTCTATACAGAAGGCTTATGATATTGTTGCCATAGATATCTTACCATTCCTGCTAGACAATCAGAGGCCCAAGGAAATTAAGTGTGTGAGAACACTGGATTGAAGTTGAAGTTATTAAAAGTCAGAAAGTTTGGTAATTCTGCAACAAGCATGAATCAAATTCTAGGACAAATTACTGGATGGTCTTTAATATATTACGGTGAAACCAAGCTGTTTGTTTAATACACAATTTTAAATATTGCTGTTTCTCAGGAGAAATATATCTTTTAATTAATTTTAACTGGGAAGTAGTTTAAACTTGTGCTAATGTCATAGTCTATTACATTGTAGTATTACTACTTTATTTATTTTTCAAAATATCATGCAGGTATTATAAGGCATTTTAAAGCTCAAAGGCCTCTGAGGAATGTATCAATAATTAAACAGATCTCAGAGTTATGTATGGATCAGTTTTGGAATTAAGTTGATTTCTGCTTCATAAGTAATATTACTGAAGCTATCTGTGACAGCGTGGCTGCTTTTATAATTTTGCTTTTTTTCCTTTTTTTCTTTTGACTTGTTGTTTTAATTGCTGGAGGATGGTTTTTCTTCATCGTTGTCTGTTGTAACCTACAGATCATGGAATCATCTGGTGCACCCTCAGTGACCTTAATAGTAGGCAGTGGTCTTTCATGCTTGGCCTTGATCACCCTAGCAGTCGTCTATGCAGCGCTATGGAGGTATGTAATGGATTGACAAAGCTGAATGTGAATACATAGTTATATTTAGTTGAATTAAAATTTAAAGAGAGCATTAGATACAACAATTACTATTTGAAAAAGAAAAAAAAAGCAAAATGTAGTATATGTTTTGGTGCCTAAATTTGTTGATGTGATTGATTAGTGTTACTCTCTTGGCCTACTGGTGATGGTATAGCCCACTCTTCTCTTTCCCTTCTTCAGTGTGAAAGATATTGCTCTTTCAGTGGGGTATTCATAGTGCTAATTAACATTTTACAGGATTCTTCTACATGATATATTTCGTGTGAGGCTTGTGGCCTATATCTTTGACTGCTTTTCCTTCATTTACATTTTAAAACAAAACTTCTATGTTATAAAAATGACATCAAAGTGCCACATCAGATATTGCAGATTTAAGGAGGTTCAGTCAACTGGTTTTGAGTTTATCCACTTCAGTTATAAGTTTCAATGAAGACCACAAAATGAAGTAGTTTCAAATAGTGTGGTGGTACATTCCAGTAATAGACTTTCTTTCCATGCTTGTGTTACTATATTAAAATATTATATTGACTTAAAAGTGCAATAGATATTTATGGAGAAAATTAATTTGAGAAGTGATGAGAAATAGCATGATGTCTTAGTGTAGAAGAAATAGAAAAGCAAGAGGAAAAGTCATGCGAAGTACTAAATATTTTTAAAAAGTGAACATGTGTTCTCATTTAACCTTTTTCCATAATAAAAGAAAAATAGGGTCTTATGCAAGTAAGAAGAAACACAAGGAGAAAATAATGATTTTTAGAGTATTTTAAAATCAACAAATAGAGTTTTGCTTTTAGAAGCAGCTTGATAATTTTACACCCTTTTCTCTTTCACTCTTTTATGTAGCCACAGAGACTCACAGGATTAGACATATATATAATAAATATAGAATATCTAGTTACGTAAGTTATAATAAAAAGAGTATAAGAATTATCAGTTCTTGTCTGTCAAAGCTAAGAATGAGAGTATTTCAGGATATAATTCCCATCTGAAGAATTATAGTGTTATTTTTGCACTCCCTGATATATTTAGTACTTGGATGGAAATACTGTCATGCTCAGTAGAATTGGTCTTCTCCATTATTTAGATTAGATATAAGGAATAATTTTTTTACGATGAGGGTGGTGAGATGCTGAAACAGGTTGCCCAGAGAAGTTGTGGATGCCCTATCCCTAGAAACATTTAAGGTCAGATTGGATGGGTCTTTGAGCAACCTGATCTAGTTGACGATGTCCCTGCCCACGGCAGGGAGGTTGGACTAGATGATCTTTAGAGGTCCCTTCCAACCCAAACCAGTTTATGATTCTAAGATTCTATGGTTCTGGTAACTTCCAAGCAGAGAAAAAAATGTATGTGATATGTTATGGACCTAATGTGGGTTCTGCATCCAGCTGAAGAAAAGATAACTCATATAGATCTCAGTGTTCTATCAGTGAGATATTTTGAAAGTGGAACTGAGTGGCCTGTCATTTGATTCATTAAAATTTACCTTCAACACATTTCTCGAGAGCACATAGTAACCAACTGTAGGGAGAAGATAAACACTGAAAATTATATGTATATATGCTTGTTTTTATAAATCTAGAGAGAGGGAAAAATTTGGTATTTTGACCCTATGTCTGTATTTATATTTTGGAACACCCACCTTCCCTTTGAATGGCAGGGCCTGTTTAGAAGTGATATGAGGTAGAGGTATTCTGGTCTGAAGAAGGCCTGTGTGAGCATTCTTTTATGGCTGATTGATTTGATCCCCCCAACTGAAAATTCAAACTGAAAAATAAATTTAGTGTCAGTCAAATATTCACCCTTCCTTTCCCTTTCCTTTCCCTTTCCTTTCCCTTTCCTTTCCCTTTCCTTTCCCTTTCCTTTCCCTTTCCTTTCCCTTTCCTTTCCCTTTCCTTTCCCTTTCCTTTCCCTTTCCTTTCCCTTTCCTTTCCCTTTCCTTTCCCTTTCCTTTCCCTTTCCTTTCCCTTTCCTTTCCCTTTCCTTTCCCTTTCCTTTCCCTTTCCTTTCCCTTTCCTTTCCCTTTCCTTTCCCTTTCCTTTCCCTTTCCTTTCCCTTTCCTTTCCTTTCCTTTCCTTTTCCTTTTCCTTTTCCTTTCCTTTTCCTTTTCCTTTCCTTTTCCTTTTCCTTTCCTTTCCTTTCCTTTCCTGTCCTTTCCTTTCCTTTCCTTTCCTTCCCTTCCCTTCCCTTCCCTTCATCAATAGTGGGCTGGCAGAAAAACTAAAACCTTCCTAGCTTAAGTCAATGCTATGAGCTCCTGCTTGCACTGTATTTACTCAGCCACTAAGATCCTTTATAGTCCATAGATGGGGTGTTGGGAACTGGCCCAGGTGAATCAATAGTTAACAAGTTAGAAAGTAGCAGCATACTGACTGTGTAGACAAAGGCACTAGACTTTCTGTATTTGTTTGCAAACACATAGAACTAGCCTTAACAACATTGTTATATTTTAAGGAAAAATGTGGATTTTGGTATCAGGGTTGTTCTGTCTTCTTAACTAAAAAATGTAATGCTGTATTACTTAATTGATAGCTGAGCAAAAAGGACTACAATTTATTTCATGTTCAAAGCTCGGCATTTCTCACGGGTTCAGCACCCTTTGTTACAACCTCCTCAGGGTGTCAGCTATGAGTGTACAGCTCAGGAGACAGCAATATTAACTAAGCTCCAGGGAGAAGCATATAGCATAGGTCATAGAATATATAAACATATGGCATGGACTTCAGAGGAACTGAGCACCCTTAACTTTCATTTACTTTAGTAGTCAACATTTACTCTGTTAGCAGGTCTGAAAATCAAGTCAGTAAGGTACTTCACTTGAAACCATAATCATTCTCTTTCTGTCCTGTAGCATATAAAAGGCTGTATATAGAAAAATGAGAACATTTGCATCTTGTAAGGAAATAAATTGTAAAATGAATATAATAAGTTTGCAAGAGTGTGATACTCACTGTTATAATTTAATCTTTCTGTACAAACAGCTATTTTTAGCATTAGGTCTTATGAAGATGAAGACATTACAGTATTACTGTTTCTTCATACAAACTATTTTGTAAATGTGGTGGAACTTCAAGATTAATGTTATCGTTATCCCAATAACATGTTTCAAAATGCACTTCCATAGTATCAGCAACTAACCTGCACCTTATTTATGCATCATGGACCAGATCTTCTGTTTATGTAAATCACCATATTTTTGCTGAAGCTAGTTATTGTGAGTGGTCTATGCCAGCTGTGGATATTCCCAGGGATGAGCAGAGAGCATAAGGAGTTCCTGAAATGAATGCATGCAAGCCCGTTATTATCAGTATGGTGTTAGAACAGTGTTGCCAGCAGTTTTTAAAAGAAGAATTGATAGATTATTTTTAAAATATACCAAGATACTAAGAGGGAATTGCAGAATGTCTATCAAAATATCATAGTTCCTATGTTTGTAATGTGATAGCTCCCTGATACTCTTTCTGAGCACTTGAAAGAGTGCTTACCTTTCAGAGTATCTCCAATATTTAATGCAAGAATTGCATCAAAGCTTTGTATGACTTACTAGTTGTTTTCCTTTTAGAAAAGTTGTACCTTCTCTTTGTTTATTTGAACAGGTACATCAGATCTGAGAGGTCAATAATTCTAATCAATTTCTGCCTGTCTATTATCTCATCAAATATCCTTATCCTGGTTGGACAAACTCAGACGCATAACAAGGTATGATGATGGATTGTATTAAATTTGCACTTAAATATTGATATCCTTGTTTTATTTGTGTTTAGCTTAAAATAATTACATCCTTTTAGTCCTATACTCATAGGACTTGGCATTTTTAGTAAAATATTAGCAGACAAAGGAAAATATTTACCATCTTTTGTAGTCTTTTTTTCCCCTCCAAAAATCCCTTTTGGTATTGTTCCCTCTGGATAAGCTGTGTTCTCTGTGGTAGACTTGTATGTTTTATAACTAAATTTCAAAGCAAAAAAGTTCAAAGACTCAACATCAAAAGCGCAAATTCTGGTTCATTATAGTAGTTGTAATAGGATTGTGCTACAGTGTTTTTGTCTTTTTATTAACACACTCGAAAGGCAAGTAGAAATTGCTTAGAAGTTAGAGTACTACTCTTGAAAATGTGCAGAAGCAGACATCATAACAAGCTATAGAACTGTTAAAACTCTGACTGATGTAGCTATAAGAACGTAATAACTCTGCATACCTTACTTAGTGATATATTGCTGATTTATTACTAATCTGTCCTCAAACTCTTTCTGAACATAGTCGTCATTTGTCCCTCTCATGTTGAGCAGGGCTGTGTCAGTGTTTTGAGGCATCACCCAGTGCCTAGTGATGCTAGGCAACTTTTAGAAGTGACAATAAGTGGTTGCTTAAAATTAACTATAGCTACATGACAGCTTGGAATAGAAAATAGGATGTAATTGGTAAATAGGGCAGTATGTGATAGAATGCTATTAAGTTTTGGCGAGAGCAAGTATCTGTAAAGTAATTCTTTATCCCACTATGTTAAACTACTTAATGCACTGCTCATCTTAATTTTTCCAATATCTAATGAAATACGTTCATCATCTGTTATAGGATAACCGGTGTTTCTACAACACACCTATAATGAATCATTTATTCTTTTCAAATGAGTACTTAGAAATTTAGCTGCCAGAAGTCTCATAAATTCAATGCAAGTCACATAGCTGTACATTGTAAAACATACCCAAACCCAAACATAGTCATTTCCAATACTTAATTTAAAAAAATTATTAAAATTAAGATATTAATATGCTTTAAAGTTTTGAAAGTATATAAAGGTACAAATGAGCAAAATATGGATTTGCAGAAGAAACCCATGTGACTCTTGCAGCTTTTATTCAGGAGAAAAAAAGTCAGAAATGCACAAGCAACTTCAGAGTGCCAGAGTGCAGAAGGACTAAGTCTCTCTAGAACTTCAACGCTAACAAGCATAGTCATATATGCTATTTTATTATGTATTTCAAGAAGAAATGTTGTTCAGTAGCTGAAAGTTCTTGTGTATATTGCCACTGTGGAATCAAGGTTTGAGGGCATCAAAATGACTGTGTTTGCTAACACGCTCCCTGGGTAGGCTGGCAGCCTTTCTCTGACACTTGACTCGGGGAACACTGAACTAAAACACACCCTTAATCCAGTTCCTTTCTTTTAATCTTAATCTCCTTGAGCTCCCTCACTTCTGCTTCCTGAACTCCTGAAAGAACAGAGATATTATATTGACTTATTTCTGAGAACAGCAGATCCTAAAAATGGAGATTTTCAAAGGAAATAATTGACAGAAAAAACAACACATCACAACATTTGCATTTTGAATATATGGCCTGAAAAATGACTCTGAAATACCACTTTTTACTACACTTGTCTTCTTTTTGAGTCCACATCTTTCTTTTGATACACGTGCCACCCGGGAGCTTCTAGCCAGGGAGTACCTCTAATGGATCAAAGGCAGAATACACTTTTTATACCGAGGAAGATATTCCTTGTTACAGACCAAAAATCTTTTTATCACTATGTCCACTGATATGTGAATATACTGTAGCTCCGAGAGGCTAGCCTGTGAATGCCCCATCAACGAGATGGCCAGCTAAAGCCACTGTTTAGCAAAAGCTTATTCAAATTAAAGCAATCAGATCCGGGTATGACTTCAGTATGTTTGTAAGTAGGGATGTGTTTTGGCATTACATGTGTTTGAATTCAAGTTCTGATTTTTTTATTTTCAGAGATCATATATGACCAGAAGAAGCCAGTGTTTGATTTTTAGTCCCTAGATCTAGATTACAATACTGACATCTGTAGGAAAAATTGTTTTCATTTTGCTGAGCTGGAAAATTCAATCTGTAAATGGGAAATTTAGAAAGAAAATCAGGTCCTTACCTATGGTTTAAGATGAAAAACATTTTAGGTTTGTTTCTGAGATTTTATTGTTTACTAGAAATCAAACCATTTGGGGTTTTAATGTTTGTTTGAAAATTTTGGGAGAAATCTTGGGAATATTTTATCAAGACAATGTAATATTCAAGTCAGCAGAAATTGTTTCCTGAATAAAGACTGAGGTGGTGTTTTATGGCAAGAAGATGAGCTCAGTTTTTTTAATGTATCAGAGAAAATTTGAGAAATATGATATGACAAGTTTGAGAGTTTATTTACTCTGTTCCGTTCTCATTCTTATGTTCATACTGTTCTCATATCACTGGGGCACATAGTTAATGTCCATATGATGCTGCTGATATTCACAAAGTTGAAGAATGCCCCTTTTTTCCATGCTTTAGACTGGCTTTGCTTCTGAGTTTAAATTGTCCCTAGCTCTGTATTTGTGTATGTTCCCTTTGAGAATAGGTGCTTGTAAATGTCGTCAAAGCTGAATTCCAGTTTAAAGTTGAACAGTGTGCAAATTAAGCATACCGAAGATGTATTTATAACAAACAGCATATTATCAGTCGGTTTGCAGTTTGTGGTTTTCTCTATATGCATTAAACACTGCACCAACTACTTTTATTCATTTCAATGGTATTCAGTCTCCAGGAAATTTATGTCGTTCATTCTGGTATGCCCATTGACATCTGTGACAAAGAAAAAAATATTGAGTCTCTTGGTCTGGATAAGTGCAGGTTTTCTGTTATTTTCTTTCTGTTTCATGCAAGTCATAGATACTTAGCATGTTAAGTTTAGCTCTACTCTTTGAAGGCTGAGTATATCCTCGATGCTTTTACAAAAGCTTCTTTTAGTGAAAACTAAGTGAGTTTGAATATTGTACTCTCTTTGGTTCAACTAAGTCTTGCCTTTTTTTCAGTAAAAAATATCATGGTATTTCCCACAGGCAGAAATGGACAGAGTATTTACAGAGGACATGTAGAAGTAATTTAAATTCCTTCAAGCTACCATAGCTTTTCCATTTCTAATACTCCTTGTTTAAAAGTGAGTTTTTCTCTGGTTTCAGTAGCTCGAGGATACCAACATTAGACCAGAGGTCTAGGTCATGGGGCTTTTTAGCTTGTTTTAGAATAGTTCATGATGGGGGGCATGGAGGGGAGTATGGTTTCTCTTGGAAGATTTGGATTGGGACAGCAAAAAAGCTTTTTGTCAACAGAAAAGCCTTGCTCCTTTATTCCTTCTTAGCCAAACGTGTTGTGCATTTTAGTGAAGGACACAGCTGAGAAATGTTCTGCTTTTTTCAGTATGTTTCCCCAAACCTTTCAAAATGCAGAACTTTATTCCAAGCCTTCTTAATGTTTCAGACTGTGTAAGAGATTTCTGTTTTGTCAGATCCTGTTTTGAAATACAGGTCACTGAAGGCTGAATTTACAAGAATATTATGAAATTAATTATGTATCTTGTTTAAATATACTCGATGTTATACTAGGAATGAGAAGCATATTAATTTACTGTGGTATTTCTTTCTGTCTTTTGTTTTCTTTTCAGTGTTAAATATTAGCCACATAATCATATTTAAATTTGAGGATATGCAATTGATACACTGGAGATAGCCCTTTAACAGCTGAATTTAGTTGTAACATTGAAATTAAGTCTCCTGAACTAAGGAAGAGTAACACTTTTCATGCATAACCTAACTGCTCAAGTATCTGTTATTTCACAAATACTATGAGATGTCCCTAACATCTACAAAAGCATTACATATTTACTTTGACGACACTGACAGTTTCCTTTGAGGAAATATCTATCAGTGATTTGTAGGTTTCACTGTAACGTAACTCTTGCTATATTATGTTTCCTAATGTTCTTCTTGCCATCAAGAAAAACGGTTGTATTTCTTCTATATGTGGACCTTTAACACTTAAGCTATAAATCATTACTATGCTTCTGAGCCCATTTAATGAATAGATTCTCTACCCCCAAGAACTTATTAATATTATGTGTTTTTTTAATAAATTCTCATACATTAAGAAAATACCTTGTTTTTTTCACAGTTCTGCCTAAATAAAAACACATTAACTGTGATGTAAACAATTCTTGTTTACCTAATTTTCCTGTCAAGAAAACAAAGATGAATACAATTTAAAATAAATCATAGAATTCATCATACATATGGGCAAAAGTTAATTATTTTCTATATTATCTGTTTCCGAGTGTACTTAAGAGTTCATTGCTGGAGTTTGGGTCACTTGTGAGAAACAGGCATATTTTTAGAAATGTCACAAGACTCTGTTAGCCATAGTCAGGTTTATGTGTGCCTAAGAAGGGAAGAGCAGGGAACATGTTAAGGCACAAGGCAAGATTTAGCAACCCTGATATTCTGTGTCATCCCTGTTTAACTTCAATATTCAGTTTATTATGCTTACTATTACATTTTGGAATTCGTCTCTTAGACCATACCTGAAAGGATATGAAAAAGGCATGTCCTGACCACCTAAAGCACATAACACAAACAATCAGTAGTTTTGATAAATGCATTGTAAACAAGCAAAAACCCCATAAAATTTTGTAGATAATAAGATTAGAATGTTCACTAAATTGGCTGACTGGACAAAAATAACCCCACTTTAGTCTTTTCTTTAAATAGAGATTCTAGGCTGAAAGAAGCAAATAGAAGTGGAACGGAGTTGAGAAGCCACAGCATACCATTCCCGTAGTGCTCTGAAGCAGCTGACTGTGTAACTAGCGCTCCCTCCGGTTTTGAGAAACGGTGGGTGGCGGGATCTCCTGAGAACACTGCAAATGTTCAGGTGATACTAATGCTGCCTCTAACCATGTGGCTCTTGCCCCATATCTGCCACTGCCTTACAGATGCAGGCATCGTGGCAATATATCTCCTAGGAAACAGCAGGGGAGACCTAAGAGCAGATGGAATGAACAGAGAAATGATGCTAACACAACATTAAGGTTGTGTTAGAAAATCAATGAGGAAGTAGGGAATTTAATATGTCAGGCAGTAGCACTCTGTATTTCAGGTCTTGCCTGGAGAACTTCAGGGGAATACCCCTCATTTAAGTAGCTGAAGCCCGGGAAAATATGTCCTTCCATTTTTGCCAGTACCCAACTTTCAAATTAACACCTGCTCTGCTGATTGTCCTCTCTTTCTTTGTGTAACAGCTTTTTAAAGAGCTGAGCCACAGAGCCTCTGGTATGGGTCAGCCATCACAGAAACACACCAATAAATAGGTCAGCAGTCAGAGTGCACTGCACCACACACATCTGCCTGCTGTGTATTCAGGAACTCGGAAACAATTAACTGGAGAATTCACTTAACTGAATAACTATTACAGGAGTAGGTCTGTTTAAGCAGCACTGTTTTACCATGCCAAATTCTGACAAAACCCGTTAACATCAGCTGAATTAACTACCTGCTTTTAGATTTTCAGGAGAACCTCTGGGAGCAGATCTTTCTTACCCAAGATCAGTAAACACTGTCATTCATGCTACTGTTACCTGCCTCAGAGGAGAAAGTAACACTCTTCTCAAAAGTGCCTGCCAGCCTGTTTCTCAAAATACATCAACTTTATCATTCAGTTTGCTATTTCTAAACAAAACAGACATTTTGATTGTAAGTGGGTTACAGGGAAGAAATTGGGTAGATATTAGCAGCATGTGTTCTCTGCCTCCAACCCCCAGAACCTTTTGGAGAGCTTTGTGAGCTATTTTAGAATCACAGAATTGTTCAGGTTGGAAGATCATCTGGTCCAACCTCATACTCAGGGCAGGGTTAGCTGTAGGGTCAGAATGGGTTGCTCAGGGCTTTATATAGTCAAGTCTTGAAAACCTCCAGGTGTGGAAACTGTGCAACCTCCTTGGGAAACTTGCTCCACTGCTTGACTGTCCTCATGGTTAAAAAGTTTTTCCATATAGCTGGTCTGGACCTCGTTTTAATTTATGCCCATTGTCCCTTGTCATCCCACCACACATCACTGTGAAGAGCTTGGCTTCATCTTCTCAATGACCTCTCTATAGGCACTGACAGGCTGCTGTTAGATGCCCCTGAAGCCATGTCTTCTCCAGGCTGAACAAGCCCACCTTCCTTAGTCTCTCTTCACAAGGCAAGTGTTCCAGCCCCCAAGCTTCTTGGTGGCCACTGCTAAACTCACTCCAGTTTATCAAGTCTTCCATGCATTGGGCAACTCAATTCTATTGGACACTATTCTAGATATGGTCTAATGAGTGCTGAGCAGAGGAGGACAATCCATCCCTCAACCTACTGGCTGTGCTTCTCTTGGTGCAGCCCCAGATGCTGTCAACCATCTGTGCTGCCAGGGAACACTGCTGACTCATATTCACCTCACTGCCCATCTCTCCAACCTGTCTAGGTCTCTCTGGATGGCAGCCATGCCCTTGAGCATATAGACTGGTCCCCCCAATTTGGTGTTATCTACAAACTATATGAACAAGCACTCCACTGCCTACTCCAGGTTATTGACATTAAATATAGGTCCCTGAGTAGACCCATGTAGTACTCTGCTTGTTATCTGCTTCCAGGTAAATTGCCACCCATTAGTCATTGCACTCTAAGCCAACCATTCAACTAGTTTTTATCCATCTGGTTGTCCACGCATCCAGCTGTGACCTCCTAGTCTGGTTACAAGAATATCGTGAGAGACTTTGTTTGAGCTCATTTTAATGAGCTTTATTTTGAAAAGCAAAAGTGATGTTGGTTTGGGAATCGAAAATTTACCAAGGTTTACCTGTGAGAGACTTAGACTGTGTCTGACCCATGACTCACACTGGTGCCAGCTCTAGTGTCTCTCAGCTGGTGAGGGTCTTCTCCCGCTTACCCACACAACCACACACTGCACACATGAGCTGAGGAATGTTGCACAGGTGTAATCTACTCCCTCCTCCCTGGTTGTGGTGCTGGACTTGGTGCTGGCATGTGTGCCTCTGCTGCCCTGCCTTAGCAAAAAAAAAAAAAAGCTCAGACTTTCCTGAGGTAACCCTCTGCCATCCTACTCTTCCCAAAATGGTGGGTTTTTTCCTCCTTGTTCTTCAGGACCTTTTAGAGTAGTTTTTTCTCTTATAGAATTCACCCCCAGAGCCCTGAGGAAAATAGCTTGTTCTCTCACAAACACCTGTTTGTATCATTTCAGACAATCTGTCGATGACTCAAGCAGCTATTTTGGGCTTCACACCTTTTTTCTACTTCTCTTTTGCTTATTTGTTGAATTTCAGTGGAAATAGAAAAGTAGTCAATGGGAAGTAGATCAACCTACAAACAGTTAAGTGTTCATGTCTTTCATTTACATAATCTTAGTTTTAAGAAAGAGGAAACCATAAACACTTCTAAGTACAATGGTAAAAAGGATTTTTAAATGAAGATATGATAGAAATAGACTTCACAAGACTAAACGGTTTAAGTAATAATGATAACAACAGCAACACCAAAAATCAGCATTCAGCTACTTCGTTATTTTCATTCTAGTATGAAAGTTGGATTTCCTACATGGATTTTCCTGTGTGGATTACCATTTCTAAGAATGTAGGCATAGAATCCATTTGTCACATAAACCAAAACAGATAAAGAAACACAGTAAGATATTTTTGATATAGATATCTGGTAAAATGATACATTAAAAAATACAACTCTCAGATAAAGGCGGTATAAATCTTACGCCTTACTACAATAATGATTACATCATTACTCTTTCTGTGTAACAAAATGAAACATTAAAAAACACAAACTCTTTTAGAAGACTATCATTTAAGGAATAATAATGTAAATTTTGTGCAAAAGATTATCTACTTATTGTACTGGATTTTATTTATACTTCCCTTCAACTCCCTGTTGTGTCTGCATATTTTCAGGAACATATGGTATGGTTTAACCTTGCATGAACTGTGAAGTTCATTTGTACAGTTGTGCTTTTTTTTTTCCTCCTATTCTCCTAGGTTGGAGATTTTAGGCCCCTATATCTTGCAGTCAAGTCAATGAGAGCATTATAAGGGAAATTACTGTTGGGTTGGTCTGATTCTCAGACTGGTCTGATCATAGATTCATAGAATCATAGAATAGTTTGAGTTGGAAGGGACCTCTAAAGGTCATCTAGTCCAACCCCCCTGCCGTGGGCAGGGACATCTTCA
>NW_008795021.1:4147335-4167540 GCF_000699145.1 Aptenodytes forsteri | reverse complement strand
TTGGTACTGGGGGTTGCCCCGACCCAGGTGCAGGACCTTGCACTTGGCCTTGTTGAACCTCATGAGGTTCACATGGGCCCACTTCTCGAGCTTGTCCAGGTCCCTCTGGATGGCATCCCGTCCCTCTGGTGTGTCGACCGCACCACTCAGCTTGGTGTCATCTGCAAACTTGCAGAGTGTGCACTCAATCCCACTGTCGATGTCATTGATGAAGATATTAAACAGTACCGGTCCCAGTATGGACCCCTGTGGGACGCCACTCATCACTATTCTCCATCTGGACATTGAGCCATTGACCACTACCCTCTCGATGCGACCATCTAACCAATTTGTCACCCAAGCTGTAAAATGGGTATTCTTTCCTTAACACTACATACTTCACTCTGTAAAAGCTATGGGGCTCAGTTCTGTGATCCTTATACATGAAAGTATTCTCTAGTCCTACGTTTACTTTTACTTTAAAGTTTTAGAAATAGTACCACATAGAAGTTGGGAAAATTAGGCTCACAGGTGATTTAAGAGTCAGTATGAAAATGAACCATGGGGTTTGTGTTTGTTACTTATGGCTGAAGTACACTCAGTTCTGAAAAGAGAGCTTGCTAGTGAATCAGTTCACTTTTTATGCTGGAGTCCCTCTTGCTTTTGCAGCAACTGAAAAAAAAAGAAGTGAATGATGTTTTGCTAGTTTCAAACAAACTTGTCCAGGATGCTGTTTGAACAGCAGCCAAAACCAACCACTCCAGAAGTACAAGATGCTCTGCCCTGGGCAATTATGAGTTAACCTACCCTGTACCTTATTAGATTGTTTAATTTGTGATTGATTTTAAGCTATGGCCAAAATAAACTTCCCATAAAATGATAATTGTTCTCAGGTGCTAAGATTAAGGTCTGGGTTTCAGTGCCTGTGTCTAGACCTGTTTATTCATTTTATATTTGTCTGTCTTTGGAGAAAAAAAAATAACGTGGGACAAGACTGGATCTCAAGTTTCTTTCTTTCTTTCCCTATGAATCTTGTTTGTCTGGCTACAAGTACCCAGGTTTCAACAGGAAAAGCATAAAAGTGTCTTTCCCATTTCCACCTTCTAGCTCTTCTACAGGATGATGGTAGGTGAAACTTCATGGGAATTGGGACAAGCAGGATGCGAATGTCTGTTCTAGATAAAGACCAACAATTAGATGGAAAGCCAAGGATGATAATGCAAATTCTGATCTTTCCTGCTTTTTCTTTCTGAGGAAAAAACTGTGGTCCCTGTGTGCTGAACTCATTGAAGTCAGCATTCGCTGTGGTCTGAGTGTGGTCTGAGCATATTTATTACATCATGAGAAAAAGCAATGTTGTTAGATTCTCTGGATCACAGCAGGACTTTGTGATGAGAGGGATGCTCAGCTTGTCAAATAAAGGGACTCCTAGGTATGGTTAGGGACCCAAAATGTACCCAGAGATCATCTTGGTGCTAGTGTAAAATGCATGTAGTGCCTCTAATTTTAGACTGCTGTTGAAACATGACCTTTTTATATTTGTTTTCATGGACATACATGCGTATTATGCTGAGTCTCAATGAGTCACACCATAGACATCAAACCTGGTACTGAAAAATTTGACAGTAACTGTGTTTTTCTCTTTTGATGGTTTTGTCAAAATTTATATAAAACTGACATTGTGGATGAATAAGTAGGCATTTTGTGGAATTTAATAGAAAATTATGCTCAGAATAATTGTTGAAAGAAAACTATAAAGGTAAATTTATGAAGCATGCATTTGGCTACAATGATGGACATTTTTAATGAATGTAATTGTGAGATTTCCAAAACCCTGCAGGGAAATGTACATGTTTTTAATAAAATGGCCTCAAGCTGTTAAAACTGATAGAATTTCTGAAGTGTCAAGAAAGTTCAGTTTGCACTAGACTTCTGGGTTTAAAAACAGGATGGAAAACATGTTAGTATCTCTCCCTTCTGAAGAAAACTGAGATATATCTGGCACAAGGAGTCCAGCAGTTGGAAGTATGAATAAGGTTGGCACAAAATGTTGTTCCATTAGTAAGTGATTGCATATCTGTCTCTAATTAGTAGCATGGCATATAATTTGTGCTCCATGCTCTTTATTTCATAAAAAGCCACATCTTCAACCTATCCCATATTTGCTAAATAATTTCTTTAAGCTAGGAAATCTAAATGGATTTATTATTCTTTAAATACCACTTAAAGTTAGGTGAAGGCTTAGAATGAGAATGGCTTCCTTAACAAGCTTAGCTGAACCATACAGGACAATAAAGTCCAATGTGTCAGAACCTACAGTTATTGAAACCTGGAGTTTAAAAAGATGGGATTAATTGTAAAGCTGTTGTTATTGCATTGAGATTTTACACTTCTTATATTTAAGAGGGCTTTCAAGTCTCTTTTACTGCATATCCTCTTATGTCAAGTCAATCAGAATTTGGGTTTGAGTGTTAGCAATTTAATTATTGCTATAAAACCTTCATTTTGGCACTGCTTATCTTTTAAAGTAAATACAGAATAGTAATAACATTTCACTGAACTGAGTGATCCCACAAGGCATTGCAGTTGTACTACAATGGAAGAAAAATAGTTTTGCTAGGAATCATAGTTAGACCTCAGTATCAAGGCAGCATTAATGATGGACAAGAACTGCTGCTAGCCTCAGTTTGTCTCTTGTAGCTATTCATAAACCTCATCCCATAAAATCACTCCAGAAACCAATTTGTAAGAGTTTAAACCTGATCAAGTACCTGTTTCCATTAATTTCTAAAGGATTCTTCCTTTTGGAAAGAACAATAGTATCTAACAGGAGTAAAAATATATTCTAGTCAGAGTTTTAAACCTTAGAAGACTCAATCACATTCCATAAATACCTAAAGAACATATCTGTCCTAGTTAAACATTAGCCATTAAACAATTGAACATGTCTTTTTAGTTGTAGGAAATTGTCTGTCAATTGCAGATAGAAAGCTTTCAAAACTTCAAATTGTGGCATTAATCCCTGTGCACGCATTTTGCCAGTAGCAAATGCAAAGCCTGAAATTAATCAGAACTAAGCCAAATTATGTTGCCTTGCAGTTGCCATGTCTAGGGGCATGCACACAAGTTATTGATATAGCTCAGCTGACACTTGTTATGCCATGATGACTTGATCGTGTGTTTGAGCCCCTGGAGGTCACAGTTCACTGAAGTTTCAATACTTCAGTGAAGAGGTATGATAAGCAAAGCAGAGCCAAAGAAGCACTTTGAGGTTTCTTTATCAAAGAAGCACTTTGCAGGATTTCCATTCAGGACATGTGTATACTGCACCCAGCACAACTGGACCTTGGTATCTCTCAGTGCTACACAGTATTAGTGTTAAATAATACCAATTCATATGGGCTTTGCTAATCTGAGCTCATGGTCCTTCTGTTCTCTGTATTTAAACCTTGCATCATGTGTCAGCTAGAAGGACTGGTTTGGGTCACTTGGGTTCACTTGTCTCCCCTAGAAACTGGTGAGCAGAAATCTGCTAGTGCGCTATGAAAGCTTAAACTTCTGGAGTGAATTTGTCTAAGTGGTGCTGAAGAAAAGGAAATAAAAAATGGATGATTATGAATGCACAAAACAAGTAGCCTTTCAGTGCAGTCCCTAGCTTATTTCTTCTCCAAACTTCTTGTTAGGCTCATATACACAATACTTCCCTGTGACAGTCTGGTTCTCTCACCATGGTCTACTAGAGGCTTTTGTTTTCAGTACCTTCCAAAACATGAGAATAGATCTATAATAAAACATTACCCAGTTTCTAAATACAGTAAAAAAAAAAAAAATTAAAAAAAATATTGTGCCTTCTGGCGTCTGGAAGGGAAGATTGCTTTCCTACAATGATCTAAACCTGTCAGTACAATTGGTTTAGAGACGCTGCTGTGTATACAGAGGATGGCACTGATTGCAGTGTCTGGCTCTGCAGGCAAAGTTATCTGATCTGTGCAGGTCACAGAGCATCCACTAAGGGAATTCCCAGCAGAGGAGCAGAAAGAATACAGATAAACTTTCCAAAGGTAATTTGGCTATATCATGTCATCCAGGGTGTGACGGACATGGATATAGTCTGGGAGATTTTGTAGGAGGAAACATCCATGCTAAGTATATAATTTAAAACGTAACATTTTATACTTGCTAATTTTAGTTGCCAAGATGCGTCTGAGAGACATGTAGCATTAATTATTAATTATTGTTGTTGTTGATAAAAATAAACCTATCATTAAGGCTCTGGGAGAATTTCCAACATCAACAAATTTTCAATTTGATTTATTAACAGATATAAACATTTTTTTTTTATTTCTCCCTCCAGTCAGAGCCTCAACTTATTTCGTACTCGCCCCTCCCATAGGGAAAAGCTTGAGTAAATGTATCAGCCCTGCACTCTGTTCTCAATGTCAGCACATTGAGAGTCGTCAGCTCTCCTGTAGAACCATGGAGTGAGGGAAAGAGGTAAGGACACCTTCAGCTGTAGTAAGACTGTTCGGCCTTCATTTCTGAGCATTTTAACCTTAGAAATGTTAATTGGTACACAGAAGCAGTGGATGTTATGAAGAAGACTGGACGTGAAACTCTGTCAGGTAAAATGGAGCAAAAAAGATGCTCTGTTTCCATCCAGCAGCACAAGTGAGGGTAGTATAGCCTACCGGGAAGAGCTCTACTAGAAGCAGTAGTGCTGTGAAGGGGACAAACTTTGCTCTTATTGATTACAGTCACACATGAGTGAAACCAAAGAATTAATTTATTTTTTGCATTAGCAGAAGTTTCCAACTGGTCTGGAAGTGTCACCCACCGAGCACTCCACATGTTGAGCAGATTAGAGCGGTTAAATATGTAGGTCTCAAAAGCTGGTATACAGCGAAACACATGCCAGAAAAGAAAGGTCACAACTTCTACTCCATATACAGATGGGTACAAATAATAGTATTATGATAAAAGCCAACATTTGGGAATTCAGGGACTTCTACACAGGCCTTCTCTGTTTTCAGAGAAGACAGCTTACAGAATGCAAGCTTTACTTTCTGATCATGTAGGTTTTCTTTGGTATTTGAATTTCACTGGTGAACAATTTTCTGGTGATGGCAAGGCACTGGAACTCATAAGAAATAGAGGTAGCATCCGACTACAGTATTCAAAACTTTAGTGGCTCTGGCCAGTCAGGCAGGTTTTGTTTAAGGTCATTTCTTACAGAGGAGCCTCCTGGACCATTGGAGGGTTTGCCCAATGCTCCAACCTGGTGTCTGACAGAAACAACTTCCTCAAGGATTTTCGAGCTAGAAGTTAGGAGTTACAAGTTAGAAGGCCATGCATGTCACCACAATGAGTGGAGCACATTTCTTACTTTCCCTAAGATACTCCCTGTTCTGTCTCAGATGTTCACTGATTTTATTGCATTCCACACAGATAGCTCTGTGCCAAATAAAGATCCATCTCCTCCCACTGAGATACTATTTTTTTCTGCAGATAATCTCTTAGTACATATTGTTTTACATGGAAACTGCATCCCATATACATTAAATTTTTATATGAGACTCAGTGAGACATAGAGCCAGGGGTTAATCATGTGGCTAGCCATGTGGTTAATGATTTAAAATAGCTGAAGGGATTTTATTTCCTTTAAAATGCTACTTATGCATTATTTAATAAGTCATAATTTGTATATAATAAAATGCCTAGGCTCAGTCAATGGTAATGATGTTACTTAGGAACAATTTGAAGTCACGCACACTGAAAAAAATACAGTAGCATTTGCTTTAAAACTGAAGCTGTATGGTAAACATAAAGTTTTGGGCCGGTCACTACAAGAAAGACATCGAGGTGCTGGAGCATGTCCAGAGAAGGGCAATGAAGCTGGTGAGGGGTCTGGAGAACAAGTCTTATGAGGAGCAGCTGAGGGAACTGGGGGTTTAGCCTATAGAGAAAAGGAGGCTGAGGGGAGACCTCATCGCTCTCTACAACTAGAAAGGGTTGTCAAGCATTGGAAGAGGCTGCCCAGGGAAGTGGTTGAGTCCCCATCCCTGGAGGTATTTAAAAGACGTGTAGATGGGGTGCTTAGGGACATGGTTTAGTGGTGGACTTGGCAGTGCTAGGTTAACGGTTGGACTTGATGATCTCAAAGGTCTTTTCCAACCTAAACGATTCTATGATTCTATGATTTTATGTTTCTTTAAGCTTTATGTGCAATGTTTCATTTTGCTTAATATTTTTATGATTACTTACCTTTCAAAATAACCAAATCTAAATTGGAACAGAACTCAAAGCACTTTGGCAAAAGAATGTTTATATATGCTAATGATTTCTAATTAGGAAGAAAAAATTGCTAAAAACTAAGACAACATGTTACTAGCAATACAGTTACTCTGTCTTTAATTATATGCAGTGCCTTCCAGACCATAGAGCATTTGAGTTGAGAACAGCAGACCAACATGTTCAGTAGACAAGACAGCTACCCATTCTTTTCCTCTTGAACACCAACTCTTGGTCCAAGGGACAATCCTCCTTGTGAAAACAGCTGTGGTACTGCTGGCTTTGTGGAGAAGAGGGTCACAGTAAAATTATTTCACCTCCTAATTACTGTGAAAAATACAGGTCACTTCTTGGGCAGGATTAAGGTGCTTCTTGAGCTCCATAGGCATGATGTCTGTCACTGACTGTCAGAAAGGAGGAGAGAGGGAGAATCTTCTAGCCAGGCTGTCTTTAGGTAGGAGCCAAGAACTGCTTTACACAGCCCCTGCTGTGTGTCATGGGGAGAGAAAGGTCCTAGTTTTGAAGGCTGCATTCCTTTCCTATCTCCTTCCTGGAAGAAGTGATCATAGTGAGTGGAGATTTCCCCTCAGGCCTTCATGTGGAAAAAAATAATGTTTTCAAATTAAAGATTAAGAAAGTAAAATGGTCATTGTGTAGTCTCTTCTTTCATTAGTTCCCCTTTTTTTTCTTTTATTCCATTCATTTCTTTTACCTTCTTTCTCCATTCATTGTTTACCTTGCTTTTATGATTTGTGATCTTCTACTTTTTGTCTGGTTTTCCTCACCGTTTCCTTTGTTTGGCTTCCCTGATACCGTTTCCTTGTTTCTTTGTCATCCAACATTACAATCAAAGTCAACATTTGGGAATTCAGGGACTTCTACACAAGTTTTCTCCATTTTCAAATAGAGAAGACAGCTTACAGGATGCAGACATTACTTTCCTATCATGTAGGTTTTCTTTGGTATTTGAATTTCACTGGAGAAAAAATTTCTGATGATGGCAAGGCACTGAAACTCATAAGAGAGTCACCATCCGACTACAGTATTCAAAACTTTAGTGGCTCTGGCCAGCTGGGCAGGTTTTGTTTCCAGATAGTTTCTTACAGAGGAACCCACCATGTTCCTGGACTGTTGGAGGGTTTGCCCAATGCTCCAACCTGGTGTCTGACAGAAACTACTTCCTCAAGGTTTTACATTTTAGAAGAAAGAAAGGTCCTTTTCTGTTCTATTTTTTCCCCCTCTCTTCTGCCTCTCTTTCGTTTCCTGAGAGGCAGAGATCTTCCTGCTCACTTTGTCCCTTTACACTTCTTGTCCACTTTTTCACTCTGTTGAAGTTCTTCTCTGCCTTGACTGTCAAGCTTCTCAATAGATAATTTCTTTAGAGTAATGGCTGTACTCTCTTCTGTTGTTGCCTTCAAATTATCAAACTCCCTTTCTCAGGGAGCGTAAGCTGAACATTTCAAGCTCGGTTATAACACTTGAACGTAGTAGCTTTCTTTTCTCATAGAAAAATGAGTAATAAAGGAAAGAGTGCTTATGAGATGTTAAAGCTCAGTAAGACTCTCATCACGTACCAGTGGGACATACATTATGTGTAAGCAGCTCTCCGTTGCTGTGCTTCTCAATAAGAAATATTTTGTTTTTCTTTCTGTTATTGAACTATAGTGTAAAAGACAATAGGGAGCAGAAATTGTATTATTATATATTTATTATAGAATTATACTATGCAATGATGCTGTATATAGTATTTTTTGCATATTGTGGAATTATTATTAAAGAGGCTTCCACTCAAAATTCAGTATCCCTAGCTGGAGGGTTATATCCTAAACCAGACGGCAATCTAATGCATCATTGACACTCTGACAGCCCCATGGCACAGAGTAGGACTGACAAAGTGCCCCGTGCACAGGTGCAAGAGCCCAATGATCTAAAGGCTTGTTCTGAAGTCCCTTCATGAAATGATCCATTCTGTCATGTGATTGCCCTGTTCCTGTGTGGCTTTATGCTATTATAGGAAATCACACTATGCCGCTTTTTTTTTTCCTTTAGCAAGTTGAACGACACTATCTCCTGTGCTATACTCATATCTTGAGCTACTCTGTCATCTTTTAAAGTAGGCCAGGCATTTTTTGATTAATTTATGGCTAATATTACCTTTTAAAAATCAAATCTACCTTTATAAAATTGTTATTTTTATCCATTAAAAGAATTAAACATTTTAAATAGAGAAAATTGAACTCAGTAAATAAATAAACAGATTGTTTATTACACACCCACCTTCCAGGCTGATTTTAGGCCTTTTTTTATCTCTGTGCTGTCAGAGATTGCGAACATTAGATTGATGCTCAGAACATCATGTCACTTCCCTGCATCTAGCACTGTATCTATGTTTACTAAATTCTGCCTTTTAAAATCCATGTTAAAATATGGGCTGGGTGAAAAACATTAAAGAGGGCTGGGTTGTCAATTGGCTTGTACCAGCAGCCAGTAAACCCTTGCAAAACGGCAGGTATAGCGTAACAGAAGAACTACTTGAAAACCATCACTCTCAGCACAAAGAAGCATGAGTCACTAGATAAAGTTAAAAACAGTGAAAATCAAGCCTGAAGTCTAATTTAGCTCCTTTGCATTTCTTTCAAAATACAAACAGGCCATAAACCTTCCGCTGCCTGGTTAAGCAGTTAGTTTACAGTTGCTTTGTATCAAGTGCTCAGCACAAAGTAGCTTGAATATACTAGCAAATACATCCCTCTTCGTTTCTACTAGCTGCTTGTCAAAGAGTAATAGAATGGCTACAGTTCTTTTGGTTTCTTTAATTCCAAATATGGGATTCATTCTCTCCCAACCCTCACTTAGGGGTAGATTTTTCATACAGTGCTTTCTAAGCTGCACAATGCCCCCAGATTATGATGGGGGCTGTGTAGCATAAAATCCTGCAGAGCTTTGTTATTAAGCTTAAAACCCTGCAGTGCTTTGGAAATGATGGATTTTTATTCAGCGGTATGTGTTGGCACCAGAGTGGAGAAAGGCCCAGGGAGTTTCACAAATACTGCTGGGACAGGACTAAGGCATTTCGCGTAGGACCTATCCAAGGAACACCATTTTGTATTGACTATACCTGCCAAAAAAACAACACTCCAAACATTTGATATACTTTTACATAATGTTATGAAAGACTAATTCTGGCAGACCCAACGCAGAAGCAAAATTTCTACTTGTATTAACCTGTTTACTTGTAGGATGTCCTTCTTTGCCTTGCATATAGCAATCCCTGACAAATTTTTTTAAATTATTTTTAAGCCATCTTTTCTGATGGGACAGTTTTCAAGATATTGAGTTGCAAAGTGGATTTCAAATTATAAGATCTAACCATTTGTTACACAGCTGTAGTAAACAGGACAATTAATCAACAGAATTTGATAGATTATAGTGCCTGCAACTGAATTAGACCCTAATTCTGAAGTGAATTCTTTGGAGTCCCACCAAAGCTCTGGGACCTGTGCAATAACTCCCTTTAAGCCAGGCCTTTTGTTGTTATGATTGTGGCATTGTAAAAAAGCTAAAGTAACCATTATCATCCAGCTCTGTGGACCACGTAGTTTTTACATAATTGTTCCTGAACAATAATTCATGGTTCGCATACCAAAAACACTTATGGAAAAGTCCTGTATATTTCATTCAAAATGGTAACTGTTTTGTATTTCCATTATTCTTAAAAAATACAGTATCTTTGGTTTAGTTTTTTGGAGAATATTCAATACATCTCTTGAAAATACAGAATTCCAGAGCAGATTGGAATAAATTCTAAAGAACTCCATGAAGTTCTACAGGACCTTTCTTTGTGCACGTATGTGTGAGAGTGTGCATGCATGCATGTGTGTATGTGTATGCCAATAAGTGCAGGATTTTCCAAATAGGATATGCCAATAAGTGCAGGATTTTCCAAATACGACCAATCATAAATTAACCTTGACTTTCAAATACACAACTTCCTTTAATTATAATGGGATCTACAATTATGTATGACAGTAGAATACAGTCCATTAGTGATTAAATCTATCAGCTTCAAAACTCTTAAGTCAAAATGCAACATCTTATTGACACATTTCCAATATGAGCAAATGATGAAAGCAAAGGCAATGTGATAGATACATAGATACTGAAATTCAGGAAAATATCTGAGCTCAAAGGCATGAGGAACCCACAATGTATGCTACTGAATCAAAATATAATACGCTATTTTTGATTTTTTCTTTATTTGAAGATAGGCTTGAAAAATATTTAAGTGGCTATATTCTTTTGAAAATCAAAAAATACATCCAAAAGCTTTTTATTTTTTGTATTACAATATTCTAATACATATCGATGCATAATATCATTTATATAGTCCTTTACTCTTATTTGAGGTATGTTAATATTTATCAATTTGAACAATTCAGTTAATCATAAGCTTTCCTTACTTCAGAAATATTTCAGAGTTCAAAGTAATGTTTAGCCTTTTAATGAGGCTGACAGTGTTAGGTGAAGTCTTTACTGTAAAAGCACATCGGATATTTTTCTGCATATTTGACATCTGGTTCTTTACATCATGTGATTTCCTGTATCACTTGTCTCACATTCATGGCATTAATTTTTGTCAGAAGTAAGTATCAGCAGCTTTTATGGCAATAAGAAACTGTAAACGTGTCATGGGTCCATGAGCAAGCTGCTTGAATTGGAACTTATTTTGCGCAATGATACAGTTGCTTTTCAGTGAACTGAGAATCAAGTCATGTCTTATGTTGAGTAGTCATGACATTATATCCAGCTAAATTTATTACTCTTTCGAAGTCTAAGTTTTTCTGTGAGCAATCACAATGCTTACGAGGCTGCCATGTTAACATTTTTAAGCAGCTAGTGGGGTTGATTTGCCTACAGGCTCCCAGGGGACAGTGGGTGTTCCAATCATTTTACAAAAAGAAGTGACAGCTTGTGCTCTCTCGAGCAACTGTACCACTTTCTTTGTGCCTCTAGATTCTTCCATCTCAGCAGGAAACTTAATATTTGATCAGAAACATTAGTATAGATTTGCAATGTAATATTAAACTGATTTAACTTGCAGCTTTGCAGCTCTTCAATTACTGATCTTGCCATGTATAAATACAAGTTCGTGTGCTATAGAGGACTTAATTTAGCCTGATTTTCAGTACCTTCTCTACCTTTAGGGTAGAAAGAATTGATTTATTTCTTAATCTAACTATGGGGTTAAGGATTATATTTAGCATTTAACCAGAGACTTTTGTTAATAAGACAGCACTAATAACTTACTCTTTTCTTGAAAATACTAATATGCAAGTACATTAGTCATTAACCCCACTTATATTGTAGCAGCTTAACTTAAAGCAGCTGAAGATATTACAGATGCATAGACTATTGTTTATATTTTAGGCCTTAACCACATTTCCATAGGGTATCCCTCCAATGATAAGTGTGAAATATTATTCAAAATGCAGTATTCTAGACTTAATTAAGTCAGTGAATTCTGTGGCAACTCTAGTAGCTTCATGGTTTTGCTCTTTGTGGAAGGACTCAAGCAGTTGAAGTTACTGCAGAATATTCAGAAATGAAATCCAGATACTTTTAGTTTAAAAAAAGAAAAAAAAAATACTTTAAATCTCAAGACTTCCCGAATACAATTTCAGACTTGCTACAAAATGCATCCATCTCTGTGGAGCTAAACTGCTCAGCATGCCACTTGCCTCCAAACCTGTGTATGATACAGAAACCAGATATTCCCCCAAGTACCAGCTCTGAAGGGCCTAATCTGTTCTGTGTTTTGAGAGCACATCTAACCTCCAGTGACAGAGCCAGCCTCCTAACAAAAAATACCTAACACTGCATTTTTTTCCCTCGGGGAGCCAGGCTCTGGGTGAAGAAGGGATAAATTCATAAGTTCCCACTATCAAGTTTTGTACTACAGGTCTTCAGGTTAAAATGTGGTTAGGAGTCTCCTGCTTTTCTGAATCCAGTGGAAAGTAAAACTCAGGACTAATTTATACAAAGCAACATCTGTGGAATTCAAATGCTGTCTTGAGATAATTTAAATTTTAAAAAATGTTTTCCCTTTCTGATCCTGTGTGAAACCAATCTGCCTGTCAGTAACACCGTCTTAAACAAAGATTATAACATACCAAGCATTTGTGCGTGAAAGTGTTGATATTAATTATCATTCCATAACAGGAATGTGCTGTTGATTGTAATAGGATGTAATCATATATTTAGAGAATTTTCAAGCCTACCTAAATACACATCAGCTGCACTCCTTCAGCAGCAGTTAGGCTGGTCCTCGATCAAAGACTTCAACAGGTGGTGGGAGTGCGGCACTCGTACGGCCCCACTGCTCCCAGCGATGGGGTAGCACATCCGGGGATGTCTTGGGGTCAGTGCACAGCACCGCTCCCTGCCACATGAAGGAACTAACTGGAGGTGCATTATTTTCATACTGACTGGTCTGCATGCTTATCTTAAGAGGGCTATTTTCTAACACTGGTCTCTACTTTATACACATTTTATAACACAATACGACCTCTGAAATGGTACGTTTAACATATATGTCAGATTTGTTTGGATTCTTAACCACAGTGTCAAGTTGCATTTAAATGAAAAAGAAGAGGTCACACTGATAAAGCTGTCTACATTCAGATTCTTGCTAAATTTTTTGTCATTATACTCTTTCCCTTGTGATGTACTTATGACATACTGTGAGGTGAAGAAATATACTTAGAAAATGTGAATTTACAGAGTTGCATTTTAAGCCAGAGGTCTTATAAATTTCCAGTCACTTAAACAGTTGAAAAGTATCATTTAATTCACAGAAAGATAAAGCTTGACTATAGACTATACAATTAAGCAGATGAAAGCAGTTAGCCTTATTAAGCCTCATTTTCATATATCACATAACATGAAAGGCAACATTTTTTCACTTTTGTATGGTCTCACATTCATTCCAGGGTTACGGGCAAGATTATAGCAGATTTTGAAAAGTTTGTGATGGATTTATTACATTTAATGAGCATGCAATATATGGCTTCTCAGCCTTGGCTGACATTTTGAAATTAGACTTCCAGCAGTGAAATCTTGTCAGGGATGGGTTTTAGATTACTCAGGCTTTCATGATTAGAGCTTTTCGTACATAATGTCAAGTACAATCGTCAGTTAAATGCTAAATGAGCATACCATTGTTAATGCAGTAGCAGCACAGAGAATAGACTCTAGAGAGTTTAATTTTTTGCTGACTTGGAACTTAACTTTATTATGAACTTTATTCACGGTTTTATTCTTGAATGTACATGGAGACATAGAGGAGAAAGATCTCTGTATAGATTTAAAAACTGTATTTTAAACTGTTTACAGTGCATATGGTACTAGAACAGGTTATTTGAGTTATCAAGAAAAAAAAATATTATTTATATCTTAATTTCTGCCAGAAATTATCTACTATATGGTAGATATATATTTGTACATAAGTGAACTGTAACTACCATAGTCTTTTTAAAAATATGGCTTTTTAATACTTCTGTCATGCACAGCAACATTAAAGTTGAGAATTTAGAATTATGACCAACGGGAAAAACAGCTACGTATTTTAGAGTAACAGACATACACAGACGAATGAAATGACGTGCATAATATGTTTTCTCATGTTATGCACATTAATCTGCACTGAATTAATTCAATGGCTGTCTAAAATCCCAGTTGGATCTTTTATACGGATAAAGCCAGCTAAGTTATCTCAGGCCCAGATCCACAGTAAGAATTTAGGTATTAACTCAGTAATACAGAAGTTTTTAGTCAGAAAAACCATAAAACATAATGCCATCTGTGCCCTTACATAAGATGGCTAGACTCCACTGTTTGAAGTGTAGAAAAAGTTAAGATACCTGAAAAAAGGTGTGCACATATATGTGTGCTGAGTCAGCAATGCCTACACTAAAAATGAGAAAACATTGAGGAGAGGTTTACAGCTCGCTATTGCAAGCTTAGCACTTCTACCTGCTTGAGATTCATAATCAGAGAGCCCTCTCCTCGTTCAGGTCAGATCTCCCTCCTTTTTTACATGGTGTCTGAGAGTTAAAGTACTTAAGTGGGATGTGTATAAGGGATTCTTGTCCTTCCTCTCCTCAATTAGGAGCCAGAAACACATGTGCATGTGCTGAGGAATGACCAAACAGGTTACTGTTGGGTGTTTTGAAAGGGTTTCTTCTCAGTCATTTCTGTGGAAGAAGTTTCCCTTTACATAAAATATTTGAATATTAGTTGGAACGGAGGCTAGAGACCAGGTCTCATGGGTAAATATCCTGTTAACAAGTTTAGAGTCACTCTCCCTCCTTCCCTTCCTTCTCACTATCAAGCTAAAAACTTCTTTTTGTCTCACTGAATAACTATTATTATCAACAGAGGAAAAGTCTCCATAAAAAGAGGGAGAGAGGCAAAATCTCTGCCAATTCTGGCAGAGTTATTCACATACTGCTATCTCCCCACTGGTATGACAACTTTTCTCGACGTTGGGCAAGCACAGTGTACAATCTATAAGGCTTATTCCAAAGTTTTAGGAAGAGGAACTTCAAATTCATGAAGTCTCCCATTCAAATTCTGGCCAACGTCAGAACTTATGGGGTTCTGTACATTCCTCCTGGCAGAAATCAGTGTGCCTTGAGAACCATCCTGGTAGAAAATAAATGCCTTCTAAATTAGGCAGCAGCAAAGCAGGGACTATAAAGGTCTGTATTTTGGCACCTGAAGTGATAGGGACCTAAGTACCTTTGTAAATATGAGTTGAGTTTGCCTGTGTTGTGGCAACTATTCATACAATATCTATAAGCTTTATCCTATAGATATTAAAATCAGATCAATCTAAAATAATTTTATGTACTCTTTCTTGGATATACTATACAAATGAAAAGTCAAATCTGGGTAATTTTTTTACATGACTGCCATACTCATGGCATATGTGAACAGGAAGAGCAAGGCTGAATGTGTAGACAAATTGATACAGTTTTCAATATTTTATTGCAAAACGGACTCCTCCTACCATTTAGGAAACAAACAAGCAAACAAACAAACAAAACTTTAGAATTGTGTTAGTTTTGAGCCGGTTTCTATTTTTTCACAAGTTTGCAAACTGCATTTTTCTGTCCTTGGCCCTCACCTTGCCTTGCTGTCCCTGTGAGCAAGGTTTGAGCTCCAATCAGACAAAATATGATTTTTCAACTAAAAGACTGGTCTTTGTTTTACCTGTTACAGCTCCACCATCCCAGCACCAATTATTTTGTTTTTTTTTCTTTTTTAATTGATTAATTCCCAGTACGGTAGAAACTAATTAACAGTTTAAGTATTTGCTACTGGTTAATGTTTCTTGAAAGCGAATATCCTCAGAATTTATCTGTCAATGGGAGACCATTATCCTGTGACAACATTTTAATCCACTGAACTTTTCTCTTAGTTGCCTTGAATCTTAATATGTGTTTGATTTTACCAACTATTACAAACCAATGTAAATATTTTGTTTCTGTTCTGTTTTCTGCACCATTTGGTGACAACAGGTTTTCAGCAATATGTATTTTCTACTTTTGTATATGATCACTGTTCTTTAAAATGTAGCAATTTTTAGTGCCACGTGTGCCCCATGAGGCAAAAACACAAGGCACTGAGCCAAAGAGATTACTGGAATAAGCAGGCCAACTTCCATTGACTTTGCCAGCATCGGGTCAATTTATACAAGTGTCAGATTTGGTTTATCTCATTTCATCTGACAAAGAACATCCCATCAGTCTACATACTTTGCTTTTGATTTAGCAATTTTAGGTTAGTAACTGACTGTGGCTGCTCATGCTTTTTTTTCTGAAATGGTGCAGAACATCTAACATCAAGCTGCAGAGATAAAATGGCCAGAAGGCTATTTCAAGTAGCCCTTGGAGGATCATTTCAATATAATCTTCTCAGCCCAGGCTAGTAATACTGCGGTAACGTAAGACCAATCTCAAAGCCAACAACTGGATCGGCTGAGACTATAACAATAAAAAAAAAAGACATCATTCTGCATTCCTCCCTCATCCCCCATCCAGTAGTGACCAAGGGCTTCAGGTGGGGCCCATTGCAGCCCTGTTTGGAATACACCAATTCCCAGGATATTCCAACAACAACCATGTGTAGACCAGTGCCAAACTTATTACAGTGAAAAGATTTTTTTGTGTGTGTGCATCTGTTGCATACCACTTCCTGAATTGTGCTCTATACACTGTCACCACACGCAAAGACCTACCCTGAAACATCTGAGATTTACTAAACTAGATGCATAATAAAGTAAAGGCCACTAAATATTCACAGGAGTCTAGTGACCAGGGGAATTAAAACACAGTCCAAAGTTTCACCTTGTGTGAAATAAGCTAACTTCGTTGACTTCAAGACAATTACATAAGCTGAGGCCAGGCTGGTCTGTGCTTCTTAAAGCAAGACGGAATCCTGAAAAGAGAGAGAAAACACATACCAGTTTTCCACCTTTCTGAAAGAGTGCGGGGAAACATTTGCAAAGCCTGTAATTACATAAGGGTGCAGAGGGCATGCATTGTCAGGGTACTGTGTTGGCCATAAGATTAAAACACTGTTCATATTTTGAAAATATAGTGACAAGCAGAGAAATGGAAGTATGCAGGTACAACCAGCATGCAACTCATTATTGTGTCAGAACATTTTTGTCATCTTATTCTGAGTTTGAGTTTTGAACATATTGTGGTGTGTTTTAGGATAATCAGTGACTTTATGGTGCCTCTTAGTACTGATGGAAACTGCAGAGTTAAAGCCTTAGAGAACACAATTAACCTATTTAGAAAATATAATTTAAAATCTTTAAAAATCAAAAAAGATATTAAAGAGTGATAATTTCGGATTCTGAACAGAAGGTCCTCGAAGTGTCAACATGAGCTGTTCTGGATCAGAATACCTCCACCACTGGAAACTTGTATTAGCAGGAAGTTAAACAGAAATGAACAGTGAACTCCAGCTCATTCCATCTCCCTTTTTTTGTCTGCATTTTCAGATATCTGAGAAAAACTGCCTTTCTTACCTCCTTTGGAGAGAGCTAACAAGTTCCCTGCCAAGGCGAGCCAGCGAGGCTTAGTCAGTATCTCAATTAGTCTCCCAAGAGTCACAGCAGAATAAAACAGTCACCCTCTTGCAAGAGCAATTACCAAGAAAAGTTGTATTAAAATTTTGTTTTAAATCATTAAGGTTGGTGAGAGAGAAGTAAAACTAGAAAACCATCTTGTAGGAAGCACAATACTGTATCTCCTGTTTCATATTTCTAGGTTGATTCCAAGATTCCTTGCACTCTAAGTTTATCAGTAAAAATATCAATCATGATGTTCTCTGAAGTTTCCAATATCTCTTCCAGGTATAAATATAATGAAGATTAAATCATTCTGACATTTAAAGGGGGGAGGAGGGGAACCCTGAAAGGATCTCTTTCTCAAAATCAAAATTATTGAGTTACTGCCTGAGTATTTTCCATAAATGTCAAGTTTATTCTCAAATTATCTCGAAGACAAGTCTAAGCATAAACTACTGAAATTGTAGGAAGAATATTGCTTTTACTGCAAATCTTCCCAGCCATTTATGACTAAATCAGATCAATGGCACCATGTTCCTTTCAGGACCGTCTTCAGAATCCTCTACATGTCTTTAAAGCTTTCTTGAGTCTCCAGCAATTAATTGAGACTACACTTATGCATTTATTTTCATTCATCCCTTCCAACATATCGGCTAACACAAGAATGGACAGAAGTTATGAATTTTTACCCAATTGACTGAGAAAAATGGAAGGCCTGAACATAGCAATGTCAGAACCAGATACCATAATATTTCACTTCTGCAATGGCAGTTTTCATTATCTACTTCTGTCCAGGCAGAAAGGCTTCTCTGCTTAGTTCAGCATTACAATGGCAGGAGATGATACCTTCCTCTTCCATCCCATCTAAACACAATTAGAAGATGATGCAACTGACATGACTTTAGTACATCACTACCTTCTCCGACTCTGTTTTTTTCCTGCCTTCATCCTTCGTCAAGCCAAGCAGGGGAAACTCATTTAGTGACCTGTCCTGATAAGGTCATTTGACCACATAAATCAATATGCAGATTTGTGAAAATGCCTATTTTGGAATTGGTTTACAGATTTATTGCTAGTATATATCCTACTACCCTGCTGGAACAGAGTACATTTTCAAGCTGCATCCCAAAAATACCACTTTTCCGTCTTCCCCATCAAGAAAAGACCCAGGTGTGAAATATTCACTGAAGACACACAGCTGCAGATGGTGGGTAAGGGCACATCCCTGACAAAGGAGGAGCGGTATTTCTGAGACAACCTGCCCCATGGAGCTTCCAGGGAAGAGGGAGCCTCCCCAAACCCAAATGCAATCAGAGTGACCATTCTGGACCACTAGCTTTTTAAAGCTATTGGCTAAGCCTGCTACTAAATGAGGTTTTGAAACTCCTCCCTGTTATGCCTGAACCGTTAGCAGTGTCTTGGTTTAAGGGAAGAATGCATAGCAAGTTACTGTTAGTCTACGGTTGGACTCGATGATCTTAGACGTCTCTTCCAACCAAGAAAAGACCCAGGTGTGAAATATTCACTGAAGACACACAGCTGCAGATGGTGGGTAAGGGCACATCCCTGACAAAGGAGGAGCGGTATTTCTGAGACAACCTGCCCCATGGAGCTTCCAGGGAAGAGGGAGCCTCCCCAAACCCAAATGCAATCAGAGTGACCATTCTGGACCACTAGCTTTTTAAAGCTATTGGCTAAGCCTGCTACTAAATGAGGTTTTGAAACTCCTCCCTGTTATGCCTGAACCGTTAGCAGTGTCTTGGTTTAAGGGAAGAATGCATAGCAAGTTACTGTTAGTCTACGGTTGGACTCAATGATCTTAGACGTCTCTTCCAACCTTAATGATTCTATGATTCTATGATTCTATCAGCTACACTCGATTACACTCCATCAACTGCTGGCAGGTTTTTTTTACAGCTGTAGTCTCTCTCTCAATTTTCTTTTTGATCACCTGTCAAAGACGACTCGTTGTAATAGAAAAGAGCTCCCATGCATGTGAGTCTTGCAGAGGAGTCTCTCTGTAGCAAATCTCTGTGCACTAACACCGGGCACTGACAATTTCTTAAAGCACTAACAGCTTCTTTTTTAAATCAAAATTATATTATTTATACATTATATAGCTTAGTGATGAGAGCCGGCTATCAGCTTGGCTGTGTTTCTTTCATATACCAAAGTCATCCTTTCCAAAGTAGAGGATGACAGTTGATCTTTACATGCTTACAGACTAATGACAGCCACTCAGAGAGAAGCATCTGCCAATTTTGAGAATATTGAGTTCTCTCTCATACCTACAAATCCCTGCTTATAACACTCTTTGTCCTTGTCTTGACAATATTTCACAAGCTTTTCCATTTCAAGATTCAGACTTTCAGTTTTCTCTCTGCTTGCCCACATATGCTGTACAATATCCCTTGTATCTCTGTTATTACAAAAAATCACATCGCTCACATAAGTAACATATAACTTAAAACTGGTAAACTCAATACTTAAAATATGGTCTTTTGGAAATTATGACATTAAAAGATTTCCCAGGGTGGCCTTCCTAGCTCAGGTTTCAGCTGGTGAGGGAAAAGTAAGCCTCATAGCTCATCATTTATAAGCACTAAGTAGTAAATATGGGTTTTCTTTGGGGGGGGCAGCAATGGATGGTGGATGAAAAGCTGGACATGAACCAGCAATGTGCACTTGCAGCCCAGAAGGCCAATCATATCCTGGGCTGCATCAAAAGAAGCGTGGCCAGCAGGTTGAGGGAGGTGATTCTGCCCCTCTACTCTGCTCTGGTGAGACCCCACCTG
>NW_008795021.1:4126300-4147090 GCF_000699145.1 Aptenodytes forsteri | reverse complement strand
GGTGAAACACTGGCCCAGGTTGCCCAGAGAGGTGGGGGATGCCCCATCCCCTGAAAACTTCAAGGTCAGGTTGGACGGGGCTCTGAGCAACCTCATCTAGTTGAAGATGTCCCTGCTTATTGCAGGGGTGTTGGACTAGATGACCTTTAGAGGTCCCTTCCAACCCAAACTAGTCTATGATTCTATAATATTTTTGTTCTATACACTTGCAAAAGACATAATCAGTTAATATTTTAATTACTTGATCATACCTGCCTCTGAAATTTTACCATGTTAAGTACTTTCTCTTAGAGTCATCAGCTGAATGGTAGGAGTAACTGAAGGGCCTTACAACACCAAAGCCAAAATTTAAGAGATGTGATCAGTGTGAAATAGCATGTATCTTTTTTGTACAAGTCACTCTGAACACTATTTGCCCACCTTTCTGTGTACAAAGCAAGAAGAGAGACTGCTGTCTGTCCACATTTGCTTGGCTAAGTTGCTATGTACAGAACATGATACGATGTATTAAATTTTTTCACTTCTCATTTGCCCATTTAGCTTACAGCATATGAGTTGCATCATTTCCTAAAGAGCTCATTACAAAATGTTGTGTAGACCTTCTGTTGTATAAAAAAGACTATTCTGATCAATAAGGAAACTTAAGGTTTTTGAACTTTTTAAAGAAATAAGATATAAATGTATTGCATTTTTAAGACCAAAAAGCTCTGTATGCATTCCATTATCATTCTACATAACTAAAGAGTCCTACAAGGAGTTCTTTAAAAAAGAAAATAAATCTGTTTCTTGCATTTGTGTAGATTCATCAATTAACCTGCACAAATAGAGTGAGGAGCAACTTAACCTCAGAACAGTATAATTAATTGATTAGACAAAAGTCCACTTACATCTGTGCAGTTTTCTAATATCTTATGCAAGTTTTCTAACTCTGAGGCAAGGTCATGGCACCATTGTGCTTTCTTCCTATTTTTGATCAATGTCAGCACATCACACATATTAGCCTTTAAGCCACAAGACAAGCCAATACTTAGGAAACAACCAAAACCAGATGAATAGAAGCAGCCTAAATTCCTACCTAAGTACCAAGGTAGTCATCATAATTGAAAGAAGTCTAACATGGCACGATGACAGCAGTATTCACTGAGAATCGGGCAGAGAAACTCAAGAGTTTCAAGTGAAAGCAGGGAAGAGGATGTAGAGTAAAATGGGTGGACCATTGAAAGAGAAGGAGTCCCAACACACTGACTAGCTGACTTTGCACCCGGTGCAATGATGTGTTATCCATCATTCATGAAACCTGTTTTCTGGAGCAAATACAGCAACACACATAGAACAAGTAGCAGCTAGCAGCAGAATATGCAAGCCTTAGGCTTTTTGGACAGAATATTAGAGTGACAGGGTATTGCCCTTCTTTAATGATTACAGGACTGGATTGCTTATGGTCATATTTCCTGCATGGTAAAAGATGAGTTCTTTGTCTTTAGATAAATACCCAAATACACTCTTTCTTTGCTATGTCCCTCACTGATTAAGGATCTGAGAGTTCCTTGATGCATACTAAAGTTGGTTTTGTATGACAGAGGAGTATGCCTGGGGCAAATGAGGCTAAAAGGATAATACAGGAAAAAAGGAGAGTGGCAATACTGAAGAATCTATTCAGAGGAGATTGATAGCTGTAACAGAAACAAAGGAAAGAATACAACAATAAAAGTTAAATAAAATCTAGACAGATAAAAGGAAAGGTAATTTCAAATATAGAAAGAAGCATAAAATTCAATTAAAAAGTTAATGTTGATGTAAAAAGCACATAGAATTATATTAGTGCTTTAAACTGTTATTAAACCCCTGAGAACATACAGGTATCAAAAGTCAAGATATCAAAGATATCAAACAAGGAGAATACTGCAGAATTTAAGATGGTTTTACATGCTACTGCTTACATAAAGACTTTAATAATATTTCTTCAATTTTTTGTTTGACATCATCTTATCCATCACATTGCACCTGGAATGACTTTATTAGTCCTGAATCATCACCTGTAGAAACAATGTCTGTTTTTGCATATTGATGCTTCTGTAATTGCCCATGGAATGTCTTACATTACCAAAAGATTTTTCCTATTAGATGACCTAACTTTTTCCTGCTTCCATATAAGCTTTTTTGTTCTGTCTGCAGTGAATAAAGAGAATAATTGATCACGGATATTTTAATAGGAAAGGTCAAAGCACTTTTGCATAGTATCCCAGCTTAATTGCTTCTGTACTAGTACCTTAATACCTTTTGTATAGTATCAGCTGTTATGAAGAGTAATAAACTGCAAGAATTCAGACTGTGAGGTTTGCTATGTTCCCAACCCCTATTTAATTCTGTAGTAATCTCACACAACTGTGCAGAGGTGAAAAAAAAAGCCTTGTTAAACTATGGGGATCTGCCAGATACATTGTGGACATCCAAAACATTTTAGTTGAAAGTACTACACTGTGAATAATTTGACACAGAGTTATTTGGAAGCCTTAAATAAAAGGCTTGACTCTTAACTGCCCAAGACTCCACGTAACCATCTGTTCCTGTTCAAAGAGGGTCTAAGTGCCACAAACCCAGAACAACAGTATTTACTCCCACTTTGCACTCATATTAAGCAAGTGTAAATATATATACATATATTTATAGGCACTTAGTGCTTATTCATCAAGTGGATGGATAAGTACTAAGGCATGCAAGGGCCGGAAGAGGTTCAAGTAGTAGAAAATATGAAAAGATTCCAGCTTCAGTTGAAACACACACAGGTAATACAAAGATAAGGTAAGGAGAGAAGTAGAAATGTTAGTATTACTGAATCTGTAAGACTGAAAAAGAATCTCAGTCTTTTATTATAAAAACTATTTATTAAATTACGTAAATGTAATATATAGATAAATTATTCCATGACAGCTTGTCTGTGGAAGAGGACAAAGCAAGATGTCTGTTTTTATAACATTTTCCATGAAGACATTAGTGATAATTAAGAAATGATAATTCAAGTGATAATTAAGTTTGGTCTTTGTCTTAAAATTCCATGTAATCCTCTGACTCAATCAAAGGTATGTGTGGTTCTCATAACTCAGTGTCTGGGAGTTTCACATCCACCACTGTATTTGTCCTGGCAGTGCTTCTGGAGGGAAGTATTAGTTTTCCCACTTCACAAATGGGGCAAGGGGCAAGAGGGATCACCAGTAATATTTCATATAACAGATACCCAGGCACGTTTGAGCAAAAAAGAAATGATAGAAATCTTTCTGCAATTTTTGACTTCTAAATTAAGCTTTGAGGCAGTAAGGGAAGGATTAATCAGAACATTTTCAGAGAGAGAAAATAAGATCCGTGTTTTGTTACAAGGATTTCAGAAACTCAGTGGCTTTGTCTGTACATCTACAATTAATTAAATGGGCCAGGAAATGTTCTCTGGCCCTGAGGACAATCCATACAAACTCTTGCCTTCCAGAAGAGGCAGGATGCATCCATACTGCCTGTTGGCCTGTGCTGTCCCATGGAGCATGATGGGTATTGTGCAGGGGGGTGTTGCTTGGCAGAGACCATGGCAGGGGTCACACTAGCAGTTCAGCAATATGGATAATTACCTGCCAGGTGCTTAGACCCATAGCCTGGCACTGCTTAGTTTGTTAGTATAGACATAGCCTGCATTTTGCAAATATTGCCTTGGTTTTGGTATAATATGGTTTGATGAAGTCTTGAAACTGTAATCAAGTTGATATATCTAGCAAAGTCACTGCTACAGGAACTTTTATACGTTCTTCTTAGGAAAAAAACAAAACAAAGCAAAAACAAACAAACAAAAAAACCACAAAGCAAAACAGCAAACCCAAAACCAAAATCTAAAATAACAGCACTAAAAACACTACATACCATTTGTCAAAGAGTTTTCGAGAATCTAGTAAGGTATATATTTTATTTGCTTACATTCATCACCTTATTTTCCTAGTGTCTGAACTCACTTAAACGAGCAAGCTACCACACAGGTTATTGTTCTTGGTGCACTGACTTTGCTTATATCCTGGTGTCACTCAAATTTTGGAAGAGATCTCTGCCTGAAGTAGAATTTGAATTAGGCAGTGCTGTCTCTTCAAAATTTGGCCATCAGTTGTGTGGAAATCAATTCAGTCCTTCCAATACAATAGTAAGTTTGTTAGATGCTGACTTCACTGACACCTCCTTCTTTGGCAGAGTTGGACAGGTTTCTGGCAAGTCTAGTCCATTAGTTATTCATCTCTAATTTGTTGAAATTAACTGTTAGTTGCTGGGATTGTTTCCAGGACAAGGTCAACGTAGACCTGAAATATCTTTCTTTAAAGCCTTTTCTTCTTTTATTGGTAGCTGCTTAATTTAAGCAGTGTATAGTGGCTGCTGCCATGAGTATTTTTGCCTTTGCGTTCAGTGCTGAAAAAAAAAATTAGTCAAAATCTTGAAGTCTAATGTAGAATGTCATGCAAGAATTTTGAACCCAAGAATTCCACCAAGTGTTTATGGCTTTTTCAATGTTAAAATGCAAGAAGAAAAAGATCGACTGCTAATGTCTCCTTTTCCACTTGAGATTACCAGTCAATTTCTGCAAAGGCTTTTCATACGGCCATAACTGTTGCCTGGTCTTCTTCCAACTGTTTGTTGTTTGTCTATGGCATGCTGACCACAAGAAGCTGTGCCCAACATTGCTGTTGTTATAGAATGACTCTGTAAAAAAACATAGAGAGTCTTAGAACAGTTCTTTTATTTTGTATTTTCCTGTGTCTTCTTAAGGTCATGTATGTGACTCTCTAAATGTAAGAATTAAAAATAGTCTGTAAAAATTTCTCCATTTATTTGTCATAGCCAGATATCATCTTAAATTACAAACACCCTGAATAGCAGAGGTTCATCTAAAAGTGGCTGAATTTCCTGTTTATTCATGTCATGCTTATGAATTTCCCAGTTCATATTCTCATTCAGAGAGATATCAGCTTGTTGGACCTCAAATCTGCATTTATTAATCTACCATATTTGTTAACACCTCTGCTGTAAATGTATACATCCTGGTCATATATTCAGATATTTAGAATTCCAGATGAAACCATCTCTGAGCCACAACCAGTTCTGTTTAAGAAGAGTGGAAAGACACTGGCAATTTGACAGTCTGAATGACTGTTCTGGAGGTGCTCAGGTGGTAAAGATCCATGACCAACACCTATTAGATGCACAGCTTCCTGACAAGGGCTTTGATGCAGGTGTACAATGAAACAGATTCTTTAGCTAGGTGGATTTGCCAGCAACCTGCACTAACATCTGACTGTGATAATGCTTTGGCCACTGGCGTTCAGATGAATGCCCAGTGAGTTACAGACAGCACATGTTCTTGTCTGTGTATCCTTACAAATGCACAACTTCCCTGACGGGCTTCAGTTAATTCTTTCACAGTTGTGACTTTTTATTTTCCTCAATATTGCCTGATAAAATCCCTCTTAGGCTGCTAACATGTAAACCATGTTGCTATTTTTTAAAGGCTTCGTGAGACCTCACTTTTCCTAGTGTGAGATCTGGGTCTAAATAAAGCTGTGCTGGCAAACTAGTCTCTCTGATGCTATCAGCTATCTTGTCTTTTATTTTTGTCTGCTTTTAATGTTCTGTATTTGCAGGGTTCAGCAAGACTGAACTGCAGCAGCTAAAAGCTGGTGCTTTTTTTTTTTTCCCCTCTCTTGCTCCTGGAACCTTCCAATAAGTTTGGCCTTATCAAATCTAACATTCTTTCTGCCTAGCCTATTAATATGAAAAGTCCCTTGTATTTTGTTGTATCCTTTTCTTCCATGGTCACTCTGGGAAGGGACATATAGGGTCTTCAACAATATCACCTGTGGCATACATCAGAATGCTTGCCTGATATTGCCAACTATACTACAAGCCACTGATGCTGCTGAAGTGTCTAGATGGAGCAAGGCCCTCACAATGGCCTTTATCACACAGCCATTTGTAATCTTGGCTTCATTACTGCAGAGAGCTGGGGCTGAGTTCCCTTCAGAAGTTTCCTCTTTCCCTGTTGATTCACCCCTGCAGCAGTGTCGCAAGGTTTCTTTTTCTTTATTCCTCCTTTGGACATCATGATTCCTTCCACTCCTTGTGTCACTGTGGGTGAGCATGTAAACAAAGATGCTTAATATTTGAGCTTCAGCTGAAGAATTCTCAAATGGGGACATTCTTTCTGCTTATTGTCCTCACCCTTCTGCAATTTGGAGTCCTCTCCTCTGGACAGCTGCACAGACTACTGCCCAACCCACCGCTTCAGCTGTGGATATTAAGACACAGCTCATTTCTGGTGGTCAAACTGACATTTCCCAACACCAGAAATATCAGTCAAGACAAATCTGTTGCCCAGACAAAACAGGCAAAAACTGCTGATCAGGGTGAGCTTTAACCTCAAACCCACCTGTAACTAGCAGGAAGCTCTAACCCAGGTCCAGCTCCAAAGGCCTTATGAGCCTTGCAAACCTAACCTGACCAAACCTGAACACTACTGGGAAAGGGGATGAAACGTCTGTCAGTATAATGGCTTTAGAATTTCCTATGGCGAACGACTCCTCTGCCAGTACAAAAAGGCACATGGAGAGCAAAGATCTGGCCCATTCAGTTCCAGTTGCACTAGGAAGATTATTTCATTAAAATTTGTCACCATGTTTTGGCAGATATAATTCCATTAATTCTATCTGCTTTGCTAACGCAACAACATAAATGTCTCAAATCCCTCACCTCTGGAGTAAGTGATGTATAAATATGCCTATCGTATCAATTTCAAACCGGGGACTAGAAAAATAGGATTAGAACAAGGTGAACCAGTCCAATGGCTAGGATAAACTAAACAAGTGCAAGGCTCACAAGGTCCTGTTTAATGGGGTTAAGCCACAGGAAGAATAGGAAGAAGTGCAGTAATTAGTCTCAGTTGTGCTTTTTTATTACAGACATATATATCCCTACTCCTTTTTATTTGCATCAGAATTGTTTTTCTGAAGGTGTCTATTTCAGTGACTGAAGCATTCCTTTCCTTAAAACTTCTTATTTTACAAATGAAATAAAAAGAAGTACTTTTTAAAAAGTAGAATTCTAAGAAATGTGTCTAGCACATACAAGGAAGACTGGGCAATGATTCTTGTATCAAAATTGAGTGGAAAACTCAATATTTCTGTTAACAGAAAATTAACCCTAAATTAATGTCCTGTTCATCAATTTGTTAAACTCCCATTGCTAAAAAAAACCCTCCAGACAGCTTTTACTGGCTACAAATGTGTAGTAAGACTATAAGAGAGATGTATCTCCAGCCAGCAATTTCAAGAATGCTACTTATTTTTTCAACTCACAAAAAAAAAACCACCAAAAGACATAAGCACATACACAAAATAATCTTAAAACAAGAGTACAGCAACTTTGTCCCTAAAAAGATTCCAGTGATTATGAAGAGAGAGAAAAGTGATTTTATTGTTTTTCTTTTTCATTTTAAAAGAAGAGAATTTATGTAATTGCCAGGAAACCGCTATGCAACAAAACAGCTGTAAAGAGCCAAATTTCTTGGCCTGGCTTCCAGGAGCTATGTTACTAGATTTTGAATCACGTAATTTAACCCAAATTTGCAGATAACCACAGATTCAAAATAACCTGGGAGATCCTCCATGGACTTGCTACTTTGCTTTTGATTACTCTGGGCGTCTTGCTGAGGCTGTCTCCTGCAGTCAGGTAGAATACCAGAAAGCAAAATAACGATATCAACAATACATAGAGCTATTTTTATAGTGTCTGAATCAGTCTCTATGGCAACATTTTTTAACCTATTTAGGTTTTTTTTAAAAATCTCTGTCTCTCTCTCCCCCTTCTTGCATTATCCTGTTGAGTGACAGATACTGACAGAAAGATAAAACATAATGTCCACATACAAACATCTGTTGAGTTTGGAAGAGTAGCTGGTTGTTTGCTTTATATTTGACCTTTCCCTTTAACAAAAATTAAAAGACATCCCACTAAACTTCTTTCATTTTCTTTGAGAAAAAGTTACTAAGAAAACAAGAAAGATTCATTCAGCTTGAAATCCAATTACTTCAAATATGCATAGATGTATAATTTTTCCTTTTTGAGTCTGAGTGTGTTATGAGAGTGGTGTGTGTGCCATAATTACTGTTTTATAGTTGGGGGAGGAAAGTACAGACAGGAAAAGAAAAAAAAATTATCCAAGGTCAGCCAGCCAGCTAACAGTTTCACAGACTGTAGTAGCAGATTTACAAATTTTCAGTACCTTAACAAGTGGTTTCTGATACTACACTTTATACCTAAGCTCTCCTTATTTGGAAGGTATACAATAGAGCATTTCTGGTTTATTATATCTTCACCTCTGTCTTCTGTTGCTGTATCAAAAATGCCCACAAACAAGCAGGAAACAGGACTATACCCTGAGAACTGTGAAAGTGACTGCCTCAAAAGGCCATTAAATTCACAGAGAAAAAGAAACCTGTATGAAAGTAGTGGAAATTTGTTTTTATAAAATCCTGTTCAGTTATATTAAAAGTATTTCATGTAAGAATAGTAGGTCTGAAACTTACGTTCTTTATTGGAGGGAAAAAAGTTAAGACTGAAGAGTGATGGCTATAATGAAGGGGGGATGATATTCCTGGGCAGTGTAGGAGTGAAAGCAGCTGGTGCTGGTTTGGCTTACCTGCACAGAAGAGTTTTACTGAGGGTCTTGGACCTTTGTGTAAATAGACCAGCAGAGGAGTGGCTGTTCTTCTTCCCAGCTACGTAGATGAAAGGGATTTTCTTCACACTGGCAGTAATTCTTACTCCTCATGATTTGACCTGATTTTTAAAATTATCTGATATAATTTTCCTACCTGCCAGCTTTAGAACATAAGAACAGCAGTATCGGATCAGCTCAATGATCTGTCTTATTCACTGTGCTGTCTACATTAACCAGACATATAGGGAAGAGTATAGTAACAGGGAATGAATGATCCTATCTCTGACATGCCTTCCTGACTTTTTGCAGTCAGCAATTTAAAGATTTTCTGAGCCAGGACTGCTTCCAAAGCATCTAGCAGTCAGCCTATTCTCTAATCCATTTTAAACTCATTTATCTCTTTGGCTACCTTCAAATCCTAAAGCAGCGAGTTCCACATTTCAATTTTGTGATGTATCAATGACATAAAAATAAAATAATATGTTGAGCATCCTAGTTCTAACACTTAAAATTTTATTTGAATGCAAATCACATTATTTGTATCCTGAGCAGAGTTATTTGTCTTTACAGTCCCTCACAATAACTGGAAGTAAATTTTAAAAAGCACCACAGATGAGACTGATTCATGGGTATCCAACACTCAGACAAAATTGCAGATGATCTGCTGCATCCTGTTGGCTGTTGTGTTTCATGCAAAAACCAGAGTGCTGTGATACAAGCCAAAGTGTCATCATTTCAGCTTCATCAGAATGTGCTTATTTTTTTAAGCACTTGCAATTTTCTTACAAATATTATAAACTCTGCAATTTCTTTAATTGAAAATTTAATATTTGATGGTTTGTGATTTAGAACAAGAAACTGTAAGAGGAAGTTTTGAAATGTATATGGTGATAGTTTATTGAGATCAATTGAGTAATTAGAATGAGTGTTCTCACCAGAAAAGTTTAAAAAAAAAAATCCATTAGTAATATCAACCAATGCTTTTGTGCCACATATAGGCAGAAAGCTGTCTTACGATTGGCCAACTAAATGTAGACTAAAATAGTCAAAAATATTCTTAAAAATTATTTTTAATGGCTAAAAATAGCAAAGTTATTTAGAGGAGAGGGAGAGGGAGGGAAAGAAAAGCCAAAAAATATCTGCCTCATCCGGCTGAAGTTGATTCAACAGTAGATCTAAAGTAATTAGTAGCAAGCACTTACCATAAAGCCATCACAGCATTACCACCTTCAAGGGTTGAAAACAATTTATCTTTAGAAAGTGTGTGCCTAGCATGGATTGAGAAGGTAATAATGAAGGAAAGAACCAGGAAACAGCAGCACACTTAAAGCTACCTAGAGCTAAAATCAGTGACAAGAGGCAGTCAGAAACACATGAGTAATTTATTAAGCAATGATAGATTTGGGTAAGTAGTACTACAAAATCAGTCCTTCTTCTAATATGTGGGGTGAAGATAAATTAGTGGTTTTGTAAACTGAGCAGTTCTGTTTGCCCTTTTACTAATATGTAAAACTAACCTTCAAGAAATGCATTTGCTCTTTTCCTACCTGGCTTTCACTGCTGTACTTATCCCCAAAGCTATATTAAATCTCCTGGGGTAAAGACACTACTAGAATTAAACTTCTGTCAAGGCATCGTCCTGAGTGATTACATTATTAACAACCAGGTTTACCGGGTGTCCCAGAGTGCTCGGCTCTGTACCGACACTGAGGGAGAGCACTGGAGACTGCAGTCTGGGTCAGGGACAGAGCAGATACAATTCAAAACACTAGACCCAAAGCAATAAAGAAGTAGTTTTATTTAAATCTATCCTCTCTTTGCTAAAATGTATGTTCATTCATACAATGATCTCACACACTTCGTTAGGGAATACAAATCACCTTCTTACCAAGCGTTAGTATCTTTCCTGTGCATGTGCATGTGGCCACTGTTCTGTTATGAGTGGAGCAGGAGAATAAATAGCCCAAATAAATATGGGAATCTCAGACCACCTTCTTTGATATGAAAAATACACAGATACAAGAATAAAGTACATTTTGTTCATAACGGGGGCTTTGTACACTGCCTGCTTCCTCTTGTTGCTGCTTATATGTCCACAGCTCAGAAATTGATAGGACCTTCTTCAAACGGATTATGTAGCCCTTCAGGTTCCCTTCTTCTCCCTGGAACAGCAAACTTTGAGACATTGTAACTCTCTTACTGCTGTGGGCATCTTTAATGGGAAGGTCTTCAAATTCCTGGGCAAGCATTATCTAAGAGCATAGCTAAAGCCCACCTGGAGAAAGGTGTCATGTTGCTAGGCACTAGTTCTCTCTGTAGTTTATCCTGCTGAAATCTCTGTGCACTCTCTCCAGTGTCCCTCCACAAATTTTTTCCTTCTTCATTTGGAAACCCTTTTTTTCTCCAGCAGGATGTTCATGTTCTTAGACTCCCTAGGAGTTAAACAAAGGTGAAACCAGTAGATACGAGGCTTTGCAGAGAGTTTTGGGGTCCTAACAAGACTCCTTATAGTGACTCCCATAGGAAGAATATAGTTAGAGAGTATAGGAGGAAGAACCTTGTACTTGCTAGTATCTATGAAGAATCAGTGCCATCCAAATAGTAATGATGTCCCAGCTCCTCCTCCAGATTGCGTTGACAGAAGTGGATTCACCTCCCTTTACATCCCAAGTATAGTCTAACTCAGCTAACCCTTTTCTGTGGATCCATGGGAAGAAACAGAGGGAATATAGGCAAGCTGGGCCAATAGAAAGACTGGTATTCTCCTTCATTGAGAAATCTGGGTTGAAGTAATATGATAGAGGAGCTATTACTAGTTATAACTCCTCCTGCTGCATCTGATCCCTCTACAAAACCATTTCATTATTTGCTCCTTTGAAGCACACAGGTTGCTATAGTGTTCCTCTTTAATAATCACAACTTTACAAATTTTTATTATCACTCTAAAGAAATCACTGTGAAAGATTCCACAGTGCTTTGTCATAAATATTATTTTGCCATTACCACAAACCTTTTATCCTGCTGGTTTAACACAGCAGATAAAGAGAACTGAATGAATGTGATACCTCACAGAATTTCTTCCTTGCTGGAAGACAATGCAGAAGTATAAGCAGCATAAGTGGTTTCACCTTTTACAAAAAAAAAAAATCTTAAAAATTTTTCTTTCTTGTGCAAGTGATGAAAGGAAGCTAATGTCAAAATATTAACTGAGTGGAGAAGTTGACTTTTTTACCTGTTATTCTCTTTCCCAATCTTAGCCAATTTTCCATATACATCTATAGTCACAACCTCTTCTTTTCTCTGATTGTGGATACTGGTGCTTTTTTTCCTTCAGCTTCCATAAATTATCTAATTACCCATCGATCCAGTAGCCATGGTATACAATGACCAGAACTGATGGTCAGACAGAGATGCAAAGTATACTGAGGAACTGTGTGCTTTGAATTCCTCAGTGTGCATATGCATCTATTGCTATACAATCTTTCTTCCATGTGAAAATCACTGAGATTTCATTAACATCATTAGAAACCCATAATTACTCAATATTTTCTCTCCCCTGTATTTAGAGGGACTCTAAATTTATAGCCTAATTTCTTTAGCTATGTTTTCCATAAAATACAGCCTTTTATTAGGAATTTCTTTCTTCCAGCTGAAATTTCATCCTGTAGATGAGGCAGCTTCATCGCCATTACATGGATCTATACATGATGTGAAGAAAGAGATGGATGGCCTCTGAACCAACCCATGGCTAATGCTTTAAAGGCATTACAGATTAATATCATGACCATAAAAGGAATTAATATGATTCATGATGCTTTTGTATAATAAGTTTGCATTGACTGTGTTGTACATGAACTAGGGCACTGTCAGTTGCCCAGATTGGAGATTCTGTTCTTCACCCCTCATTCCACGTTCACTCTTGGATAGACAGGTTGACAGGATCTGATATAGAGATGTAAAGCAATCTCTTCTGTCTTCTATCTGCTGAAAATTTTGCTTTGTAATGCATAAACCATCCAAGGCTTTTTCTAACTCCACTTGCTTTTCTAGTGTGACAATACGTGCTCTGATTCTAATACTACAGGGAAAGAGTACCTATTTCTGAAAAAAAAAAAAAAATCAGGTTTTTAATTAAATGAAACAGTAAAAACTGCTAGCCCACATGTGTACACATATGTATCCCATTAGCAACTTTCAGATGCATTTACATCAATTTTTTAAAAGGTGCCTGTCTATGTGTGTATGTCTATACATTATATGAACACTGCTTGATTCAAAAGCCTCTGTTCTCCTCTCTTCACAGGCACACACACACACATGCACACACAACACTTGGGTTCAGTGTTAGGTTCCTATACTGGGTCTGGCTGGGATGGAGTTCATTTTCTTCACAGGAGCCCGTATGGTGCTGTGTTTTGGATTTGTGACTAAAACAGCGTTGTTAATGCTGATGTTTTAGGTATTGCTGAGCAGTGCTTACACAGCGTCAAGCCTTCTCCATCGTATGGTGCTGTGTTTTGGATTTGTGACTAAAACAGCGTTGTTAATGCTGATGTTTTAGGTATTGCTGAGCAGTGCTTACACAGCGTCAAGACCTTCTCCATTTCTCAGCTGCCCTGCCAGCGAGTAGGCTGGGGGTGGGCAAGAAGTTAGGAGGGCACACAGCCAGGACAGCTGACCCCAACTGACCAAAGAGATATTCCACACCATATGACAACGTGCTCAGCAATACAACTGGGGTAGTCTTTCCAAGGTAGCTGTTGCTTGGAGACTGGCTAGGCAACAGTCTGCTGGTGGGAGGTGGTGTGTGATTGCCTTTGCATCACTTGGTGCAGGTTTTTTTTCCTTCGCTTATTAAACTGTCTTTATCTTGACCCACAAGTCTTTCTCACTTTTGCTCTTCCGATTCTTTCCCCCATCTTGCTGGGGGGGGTGAGCGAGCGATTAGGTGGGTGCTTAGCTGCTGGCTGAGGTCAGCCCACCACATTTGCTCAAAACCACCACATGTTTTACAGGATAAGAGAATAAAGTCAAAAGGTTCTGCATGCCTCTGTAGGTGGGCATGACCCCAAGCATTGGCATGAAGTCATCCATACTTTTGAAACATTAGCACACTTCCTGGCACAATTTTGTCCCACACTAACTAGCATTATCCCAGTCAATGCCTTGAGTTTGAGAGAGTTGGAATTGGCAAGGGACCAGTAACAGCAGGCTGTTTGGAAGTGGCCACCTTATTTTGGAGTACAAAGAAATGTACTAATGTAGACATTTGCTGTATCATTCCAGCTGGCCGCAGGATGAGTGAATGCTTTCTAACCCATTTTGTTTGCAAGTACAAAGAGAGGTAGCCATAATGAATCTTTAAAAAATTTACTTTATCATTTCTTTTTGAAAAATAAACTGAAGTTATATGGTATGAGAAGACTTTGGATGACCACAGTAATGTAGCTACTATCTCCCTTTCCTGGATTATTTCTATTTTGGACTTAAACTACTTTTCTCAAAAGGGACCATTTCTCACAGTCTCCATACTGCTAATCCTAAAAGACATTGTCCTTTGAGGAAAACTGGGCATGCTTGAAACTGATGGTGCTCTTAGGGGCAAAATCATCTTTTTCCTGTTATCATTATTCTTATATAAAGACTTTTAAGACCTATGTATACAACTGTGATTAAAAAATAAACACAAAAAGAATAAGGGTAGGTGACATATGGTAATGTTGTAATAGCATTACAAAGCTATTGCTTCAACAGTTTCAGTCAATAGTGTAGAGACGGAACTCTTACAACTGTAAGAGAAGGAATATTTGCTGACACCAATATTCCAGACAAGAAGATGGACTGTTTTCATATGGCAAGATTATAATCATCACAGTCAGACTAAGTGAAGGGCAACTACAGACTTTGTTGTTGATCTTCTCATTCTAGTCATCATTCTGATTGCTGTGGAAACTCCCTAAAATTGCAGCAATTCTATTGTTAGTAAATGAGATCAAAATTTAAAATAGAGCAAACAGATGATCTGATTTAATATCAGAGATACTCAAGTGACAATCACATTTTCCTAAAAGAAAGAAAGAAAATATTCTTTGACAAAAGAAAAGAAAGAAAATATTCTTTGGCAACAAGTTTTTACTCATGTAGCATTGAGGGGCAACACAAGGCATTATTTTCTTTCTACCCAATGAGGACTTTTCCTGGTTATTTGTCCATCAGGACATCAGTTTGCACTGGTTGCACTCGGATCTTCCTGTAGGAATTTGAAGTCTCACATATCAGGCTCCATTGTCTTGAACATATCAGTATTCATTCTGTTACCCTCTTATGTTATGCTATGTCTTCAGGGAAGGTCCTTCAATTCCTTGCCTTTGTCAGTGCCCGGACACCTACTCCTTTTTTTCTCAGAACTCCATAGGGAACTCTCTCTCAACTGTGCTCTGAACTACTCTTTTCTTTAGCTGCAGTCATTGCTGACTCATGTGTAACCCTTGTGCTTAGCTCAGCCACCCCTTCATTATCAATCCTGGCTCATTGCTCCTAGCTACTCACACAGCCCCCACAGTGAACTTTTAAATAAATTAAAGTTAGGAAGACTCAGGACCTTTGGAACGCTCTCGCATGAGTTGCTCATCACTCTAATTGACTGTTGGCTCTTGTATCCTTCATTCTTCTCCAAACAGTTATAGCCATTAGTATGCTAATGCAACCAAATATTTCTACTTGCAACAACCCAGAGAGATCTAAAAATCTGTGTATCTTTATGTAATAAGTTGAAATGAACATACAGCACGTTGTTGTATGTTATAGCCAAACAGCTTTTGCTTCATTGTTAATGCAGTTGTCTCATTATTATCTCTCTTCAAACCTGCCAAGAACCTGTCTTCATTTAAGAGAGCACACTGCACATTCCACATTTTAACATAAAACCAATATAGAATTTTCAGAGTCTAAAAACTGTTCCTGAAAAACAACTGTCCTGAAAACCAAAGTATAAGAACATCAGTGAAGCCTGTTTATTATTTATCCATAATCTCCACCTTAATATTCATAGTTCCCAAGTAAATAGAATTGTTTCTGACAGCCCAGTAGAACCACTCTGACAGCCAGCATGCATTCTCTTTTTTCCTATGAGTCAGCCAGTTACAGAGGCTTTTCAGGCCAAATTGCACTCTCATCAATATCAGTCCAGTCCCTTATGTTCACACTGCACCTTCAGTTCTGTTTCCCTCAATGATGCGCAAGAACATAAGAACTTCAATTCTTCAATGGTTTTCATAGACCAGGTTTATTTTGCTTGCCCATCAATTAAAAAAACAAATCTATGTTTTATCCACAAATCTATATTTTATCCCTCTTCAAATAAGAAATCTTTCAGACTTGGTAACGCAAAACCTCACACAGCTATTTTTATAAAGTAATTTTTCAGGATAGCATCACCTTCAATTTAATTTTTTAATTGTCATTCCTAAATAGCTCAGTAATGAAGAAGTTGTTTTAACAAAGCATACCAGTGATTTCCACTTTTTTACTTGAACTGAGCATGACCACTTTACACTCAAAAGCGTTGATTTATCAGAAAAAAAGTTGCTTAATACAAGAAAAAGAAGAGAACGAGGAAAGGTGTTCTCTGGTACAGTGAAACATCACTATTACAACACAGTGATAGCAATTTGAGATTAATTAGTCAGGAAGAAGTTGAAAAACTTGTATTTAAATTTATTTTATGCTTCAGAGTTGTAAAGTGCTTCTTATTTCCTTTTATGTCTGCCTGAAAACCTGCTGTTCTGAGCTTCATAAACTTCACAACACATTCATGTGAGGACATAGTTAAAATACTAAGTTATTTTGTCCTGACAGACTGACATTTACCTTGTTTAAAGTGTTAAATGTCAAAGCCAACAGAATAAATTCATGATGTGAAGTAGGCCGTATTCACTTATGTCGTGGTTTAACTTCAGTCGGCAACTAAGCACCACGCAGCCGCTCGCTCACTCCCCCCGACCCGGTGGGATGGGGGAGAGAATTGGAAGAGCACAAGTGAGAAAAACTCGTGGGTTGAGATAAAAACAGTTTAATAATTGAAATAAAATGATAATAATAATAATATGATAATAATAATAATAATACACAAAGCAAGTGATGCACAGTACAATTGCTCACCACCCGCCGACCGATGCCCAGCCAGTCCCCGAGCAGCGGCCCCCCCGGCCAGCTTTCCCCAGTTTATGTACTGAGCATGACGTCACATGGTATGGAATGTCCCTTTGGGCAGTTTGGCTGTGCCCCCTCCCAGCTTCTTGTGCACCTTCAGCCTTCTCAGTCGGTAGAACATGGGAAGCTGAAAAGTCCTTGGCTAGTGTAAGCATTACCTAGCAACAACTAAAACATCGGTGCGTTATCAACTTTGTTCTCATCCTAAATCCAAAACACTGTACCAGCTACTAGAAAAGAAATTAACTCTATCCCTGCCGAAACCAGGACAACTTACCAGAAAAATATTCATCCACTACTTTGTAAACATTTAAAACACTTAGGATAAAAAGCAAGATCACAAGCCTCTGCTCATGCACATTTCATCCCTTATTCTATAGGTGTAACACCCAAAATAAAGCCCACTTAAATTAATGGGAGTCTTTCCACTAACTTTTGAATTAATCCTGTAAACAATCAGAGGATCCTATTCCTTCATTTCGTGCCTGCCCAGAAAAATATACATGTTCACCGCACAAAGGCAAAAAGGGAAGAGCTTCCCTTGCCAGGTTTTGTAATCGAAGAAATTAAATTGCCTCTGAGTAACCTGTTCTATGATATTGCTTGTGCTGATCTCATTTGCTCGAATATAACCTAGCAATAACAATCCAAACTAGGAGGAAGACTAAAATGAGTATGAGTGTAAGGAAACTGTATGAGAACTGTCTTCCAACTGGCTTTCAATTTACAGTAGGCATGCCACCAAGAAAGCAATTCTGAGTTAACACATTACAAACCTGCACATTGCACTGACAATCTCCAGAGAATGCTGTAAACAACACAGAATGAATTTTACTGTCTCATATGTTAGTAATAGCTGAGCATATTATGAATTATCCAGCTGGACTTCTTGCCTCTATCCCAACCAGTAACCAAAATGAGCCACAAATATTTCTATAACCCCGAGGCAAATTAGCACAACACGGCTTGCATCCATTACAACCGAGCCCTCCAGAGCAGGACAGCTGTGTGCAAGCTGACCGTCAGGCAGGGTTCCTGGCCAAGGCTCTCCTTCAGTCTGTGCGTGGGCCTGGGCTGGGAGAACATTTTTTGGCCTAGGTCAAAACTGTGCCAAGGAATTCATTAACAATTCAGCAGCATGGATCACATGCCAGTGCATAAAGGATGCCTTTACTGTTACTAGCGTAGACAGATTCTGCCATACAACAAAGAAAGAAAGGTTTGCGTATGCAGCAAGCAACTTTCATGAATTCTTTTCCATCCCAAAAAACAGCAGCCTATCCCTTCACATCTAGTTGATAGAACGATTTTGTACTGTGTGCATTATACGGTCTGGAGAAGAATAGTGACTAGCAGAGGAATTAGTCTGGATAAAAATAGCAGTTCTCTATAGACACAGCTGAGGGATGCCAAAGTACAGTTATACGGTATCAAATTTAAATGCAGAGGTTATTGATATGAGTGATAAAGGTGACAGCTATCCAAGGAGAACTTTGAAGAAAACTAACTGCAAAGGGCAGAAGGTAAAGGAACACTCCGTATACTTTTAGTGGACCAGATATGAACAGCACCTCTATTGCTGGACTCTGCACCTGGGAAAAAATGGGAGACACTCTGACTGATCTTCATAAGTGATTGTCAATAAAGATTGTGAATGCTTTACTCAGAGAGAGGTGATTTTCAGAAATACATTTGAGGTAAGATGCGGAAAAAGAGGAGCAGGAATTGAATCTGTCAGTAAAGCATCTAGAGAAACTTTAGGTGAAAATGAGAAGGAAGATATTTAAAGTGTGTCTGGGAAGTGTAGATGTGGAGAAAACTTACAATTTAAAGTATAAGTTTTCTTTCAGTCACACTTACAGCGTTGCACTAGGATCACTGGGGTTATACTCTCAGATAAGAGGACAGACTCCAGAAGAGAAGACAAGATATGCCAGACAAACAAACCTTAAATCAAAATACCTGAAGAAATTATACTGCACCCTGAGACTGGGCATATGTAGTGTCCCCAAAGTTTAGCAATTGTTGTCATAATTTGCACATGATACAAAAAAAAAAAATCAAAACTTGATCCTGAAAATACCTTCCTGTGGCATTGTGGTGCTGTTGATGATATAGATGTCCTTTGTGAGACTGTAGTTGTAAACTAAACCAAAGGAACTGCAGAAACAGCTGGGTCATTTACAGCCAGCTTATACACTCTTTATCAGAACCTAAAAAGGCATCTTGCTTGTTGTGGGCAAACAAAAATGATTGAGTAGAAGAACAAAAAACTGTGCCCTTAGTTATCATTCATTATCTTTGTGGGGGAGATCACATAACTACTCAAAACCCACTGCTGTTGCACTAAAAAATTAGTTTGCTCTAAAAATCCAAGTGAAGGTTACCATTCACATTGTCTTGTACCGCATATAGAATCCTGCAGTATAATAATTAACTGTGCATATCTTTTCACATAAATGCTTATGAAGTCAAATGCTAATTATTTTGGGTTATCATGTCAGATATCAGAACACAATGTAATGAAGTTAAGCCACTTGAGCCTTCGACTTTTAAGGACACTGGAGAAGATTTTTAGAAGATCTAAAAGTTTGTCTATAAGTTAATTAAAGTAAATAGTTTCGTAGCTGTTGGTTTAAAATATGAATAACATTATTTTAGAACAATTCCTTCCACTATAGTGCTATTTTCAAGATGGGTATCAGATTTCCTGAATTCTTTGCTTGAACAAGTGGTGTTAGCAGTACTCAAGCCTGGCAAAAGAAAAGAACATGGGATATTTTAAATAAAATGGTACCTTCAGAGCTTTATGGTGCCAGCAATATTAATGATCCTGGAAGAGAAACCTGAAAGTCTACAGCTATGATTTCTCAGGCATTTAAGATCCTAAGTTTCAAATATGTTTGAAACTGAAGAGACAGCCTTCCTTGCCATATTGTTTTGTCAGAAAAACACTCCTGAGATGCAAGCCCTTACTTCTTTGTCCCACAGCCTTTGAAAGTCCATCTACTATTTCATGGCAGTTTACTCTAGAAATTAGTATTTAATCTAGGATTCAGTATTATCTGACCAGTATACTGTATCTCTGTATTCTGACAGTCTCTGCTGTTCCTGAGACAAAGGTACTGTATTGTGCAAATCAGTTTAAAAATAAATAATAATAAAAAAGCAAATTAAGAACAATAAGCAGTATGTTCCTTTATGAATTTACATTTTTAATTTAAAGAAGGAAAAGATAAACTTTTATATATAGTTGAGGACTTGAGAGTCACAAAAAGCCAATAAAATATACCAGTTTTGACATAGAATTATATTTCTGCTCTTTGCTACATCCTTTACATTCTCTTTGTTTTGTTTGTTCTTTGTTTCATTTATTCTTTATTGTGGTCTTTAAGTGTTCCTTGTTTGTGTATTCAGTGCATAGTCTGAACTTCATAAGAATAAAATTAGCACCCATTTAATTTATCTCCTTAGGCTTATCTCCACAGAGCTAAATCAAGGGCAGGATTTTTTTTAATCTCCAAGAAATTTTATTATTTAAATGATTTTCTGCTAGCTTTCATTTCTACTTCATGACATAATCCAGCTGAGTGGATTTTAGCCCTATTCATTTTGCTATCACCAATACAGATTTCATTTTTCATGTTCATTTTCCAGTAGCTTTGATTCTTATGCTATTTATCAGAACCCAGAGACAGGCAACTAGTTTGTTGAAGGAAAAAGAACCTGTTTCAAGGCAAGAAGACCAATCAGGTGTCCTTATTTAACCCTCTTTGTCTTTGTGTGGAAGATCTGTTCACACTGCTATTAAAAAAGAACACTGTTCTATTAAAAAAAAAACC
>NW_008795021.1:4051800-4125060 GCF_000699145.1 Aptenodytes forsteri | reverse complement strand
TATAATAATAAAAAAGCAAATTAAGAACAATAAGCAGTATGTTCCTTTATGAATTTACATTTAATTTAAAGAAGGAAAAGATAAACTTTTATATATAGTTGAGGACTTGAGAGTCACAAAAAGCAATAAAATATAAAATTAACACCCATTTAATTTATCTCCTTAGGCTTATGAGCTAAATCCCATTTAATTTCTGTCCTTAGGCTTATCTCCACAGAGCTAAATCAAGGGCAGGATTTTTTTTAATCTCCAAGAAATTTTATTATTTAAATGATTTTCTGCTAGCTTTCATTTTTACTTCATGACATAATCCAGCTGAGTGGATTTTAGCCCTATTCATTTTGCTATCACCAATACAGATTTCATTTTTCATGTTCATTTTCCAGTAGCTTTGATTCTTATGCTATTTATCAGAACCCAGAGACAGGCAACTAGTTTGTTGAAGGAAAAAGAACCTGTTTCAAGGCAAGAAGACCAATCAGGTGTCCTTATTTAACCCTCTTTGTCTTTGTGTGGAAGATCTGTTCACACTGCTATTAAAAATAACACTGTTCTATTAAAAAAAAAAACCAACCGGATGCACCAAAAATAATGATAAATGATTATTTTGAGGTTGCATTTATGACCTAGTTTTTGTAGGTCATAAAAATGGATAAATGTTCTCTATATTATTCATCATTATTACATTAAAGATATTAATCGCTAGAATAAGTAGCTTTGAATTTGCACTGTTTTTTACATTTCTCAGCTGTGCTTCAGTACCCTGATTCAGAGTGGGCGTCTTACAAGAATGAAAGAAGGAAATAATTTGGTACCTGATGTGAGCTCTTGCTTTCAATAGTATATTGTTTATTAAAAAGGGATGAATGGTGTTACTTAGATATTCAAGGTAGCTAAACACTTGAAGCTCAATTAAAGCTCATGAAATTGTGCATTCTGAGGACAGAAAAGTTCCCTTCCCCTGCTTGTAATTAGAAATAAATATGGGGAGCTGAGAACAACAGCAATGGGAGGAAGAGGAGGTTAGAGTAACAGAGTTGACTTAATTTCAGAAGCTTGAGGAAATAGTGAATAAATTAGGCTGTTAAAATTCATTTTGTTGCAAGTTGACAGGTGCTCAGCACAGGTAATTAATTCAGTGAGTTTTAATAAACTAGAATTAGAAACAAATAAGAAACATCTCCTCCTAAAGCAATGGAGAAGATGTGTACCACTATCTCTGGGTGCAGACAGGTTGACACACTGTAGCTTTCTGTGAGTGATGGGCCACAAGGTTTTAGTGATGCTGCTGCACGTACAGCAAGGTGAGGGGAGGTGGTGGTCCCTTGGCAAGGGAGAAGAGGAGAGGGAGAAGGAGAGATTGGGAGTAGTCCATGACCTGGTGAGAAAGAAAAAAATACTAACAAAGTACTTGCTAAAATTATGGTTCCCTGGCTAGAGATACTCAATGCCCCATTTAATAACAACCTTTAGTGAAAATGAATTTTTGTTCCTATTTGGAAATAGACTTCCCAGATATAGCACTTTCCCAGACATAACAGCATTGTTTATTTATTTGTTTATCAAAGGGGAAGAATTCAGCAGTACATAAAAGCCAGATTTCCAGGGGGGTATTGGTCAACCGTGCTGAGCCCATGGCTATACCTGGGAGAGGGGAGTTTCATTTGCCAGGACTGCTTCTTTGGCTGGGGAGGGAGGGAGGCTGAACTTACTTCAAGCACTGCCTGCACATGATTCTGTCATCACGATCCCTCAGCGGTTGTTAGGTGATGTTTTGAGGCTGATTTGCATCTTTCTGATGGCATGTGATGCAAATACGCTGTTATATCAGTGATTCAGACTTACCATCAGTGTTCATTAAAGATCCCTGTCTGCCATTCAGAAGAGTTAGTTATAATCAGCAGTCATACATTCCAGCTAGAGCACAGATCGCTTCTAATAAAACTTGCTTCTGTCTTCTCATTTTGTGATCAACATGATCATTAACATTTTCATCACAGTTCTTTCTTCCACAACAGCCATGTCCACCTTTGTCTCAGATTATCGTCTGTCTTTCTTTCAATACAGGGGATAAATTATGAACTAAACCCTACAGTCTATACTCTGTCAGCCATAAGAGTTAGCAATGTTTTCACCAAAAAGATCAGGTTTTGTTTGTATTTGCATTATTTATAAGGGAAATAGTGTATTTGCATTTTTTTCGGGGTAATATTGTGTTTTACCTATGCAGTTTCTCCCTAAAACATTCTGTACTATTCCTCAAAAGTCATTTTATTGTCAAATTCTCGTTCCAACAGAACATGCTAGCTTTCACAAAAACTTTGATAGGAAAGCAAATTAAAGTTGCATAGTGGGAATCTGTAACATATGAGCCAGCTAGTAAAAGAAAGGACATTTCCGTATTTTCTATTATATTTATGGTGTGTTTCACTGCATAGCTTTCATTTTAAATAAGTATTTATTTTTCGTATACAGGAAATACTGCTATCAGCCAGGCTTTAACAGGATAGATTTTATGAATCCACGTACTTTAGACATCTAAACATAAGAATTAATGGCAAAATGTAGGGTGGAATGATTAGTGCATTTTCAGGATCTGCTGGTTTTTTCCAGTTTACATTCTTCACTTTTTTAAAATAAACAATCGTTCTCTTGCATATAATTATATAGAACCCCGTTCCCCCAGATTTAAATAGGCAATTTGACCCAGGATTAGAAAACAAGGTATTTGTGACATCTGTAAATTCACAGCAGGAAATCATTAAGTTTTGACTCTTCAAGTGCATAACTGTTTGAAAGTTCAGGGGTTGATGTCAGCTAATGCTAATATCAGCTGATATCAGCTATCAGCTATGTATTTTAGATAACTGTTGGAGTGAACCAACACAATTGATTTCAGATAAGAAACTGGGAAAATTAACACAATAGAAAATTCAAAACAAAAAGACCTGAAAGTAATTATGAATATAAAATGAACTAAAAAACTTGAGTGGTATCATATATACCTTATCCTTCTCAAATTTTTATAGCTACCAGCCTTGATTCAACAATCTATGTAAGCATCTATATATAATTAGGACATTACATATTTTCTCCCTAAATAGTTTGCTGAACTGGGATTTTAGTAAAAAAAGTTGACTAGCCTTTTATTACATGCGTGTAAGATAGCTATTAAATGTGTATGCTGCATAAAGAATCAATCAAAAATAATATTGACATTTCTCAACTACGATCTTGCATTGTTAATATTGGGTGTGCGAATTTTTTTTTTTTTTAACCTTGATATAATTTTGGCGCTTCAAATTGTGATAAATAAATTGTGTGATAAGGATATTCTCAACATTAGTGGTGTGCTTTCAGTTCTGGGGTACAATGCACACTGCATTTTATAGCCTGCAACTGGCATTTTAAGTAACACAGTGGAGGGTAGATCATCATTTATGCCAAGAAGCTCATTTATATAAGCTACAATGTCAAGTTTAATTAAGGGCTACAGTGACAAAAACCCCGTTCCCCCAGATTTAAATAGGCAATTTGACCCAGGATTAGAAAACAAGGTATTTGTGACATCTGTAAATTCACAGCAGGAAATCATTAAGTTTTGACTCTTCAAGTGCATAACTGTTTGAAAGTTCAGGGGTTGATGTCAGCTAATGCTAATATCAGCTGATATCAGCTATCAGCTATGTATTTTAGATAACTGTTGGAGTGAACCAACACAATTGATTTCAGATAAGAAACTGGGAAAATTAACACAATAGAAAATTCAAAACAAAAAGACCTGAAAGTAATTAGGAATATAAAATGAACTAAAAAACTTGAGTGGTATCATATATACCTTATCCTTCTCAAATTTTTATAGCTACCAGCCTTGATTCAACAATCTATGTAAGCATCTATATATAATTAGGACATTACATATTTTCTCCCTAAATAGTTTGCTGAACTGGGATTTTAGTAAAAAAAGTTGACTAGCCTTTTATTACATGCGTGTAAGATAGCTATTAAATGTGTATGCTGCATAAAGAATCAATCAAAAATAATATTGACATTTCTCAACTACGATCTTGCATTGTTAATATTGGGTGTGCGAATTTTTTTTTTTTTTAACCTTGATATAATTTTGGCGCTTCAAATTGTGATAAGGATAAATTGTGATAAGGATATTCTCAACATTAGTGGTGTGCTTTCAGTTCTGGGGTACAATGCACACTGCATTTTATAGCCTGCAACTGGCATTTTAAGTAACACAGTGGAGGGTAGATCATCATTTATGCCAAGAAGCTCATTTATATAAGCTACAATGTCAAGTTTAATTAAGGGCTACAGTGACAAAAGAAAGTTGATTGCATGTGCTCAAAATACTTTTCAGATGACAAATGACTGACACCCATAAAAACAATATCCAGTGTAATTGTTAAGGTTATGATACTTAAACTTGACTAAAAAGATATCAGGCAGTATATTTCAATAGGTTAACGTTCTATAAGGTTTAAATAAAAAATCAAATAAATAAAACTTAATTTATTGCCTAAAATTCAGATTTACAGTCAGGATCTTTCTGCACAGAGGGAAAGAAAATATAACTGGTAATTAGGAGCATTTGTATCCCCACATTTTCTTTATTCAGCTCTGTAAGATTTTATAATCAGTAACTTTGTAACTTGCTTGCCACAATGACTTTACGATGATCCCTGCTCAAAGCAAATGTGTAGAGAAAAAATCTGGTGGCATGATTTATTTTGTGTTCTTTGTCCCTGCTTGGCACACTCAGTGTTTGGGAAAAGAGTCAAAACCTCTTCTGCCTAATCCCTATCAACATCTCTCTTTCTTTCTTTCTTTCTTTCTTTCTTTCTTTCTTTCTTTCTATCTTTGTGACCACCACATCATGAAGGGGGAGTTGATGTTAAGGATAAAGGTCAAGATGATAGATTATGACAACTCTTTGAATTGAAAAGAGAAATGAGTGTCCCTAAACATTCAACATGAGCTTCTCTTTACTCCCTGCAGGGCATCTGCACCACAACCACCGCATTTTTACACTTCTTCTTCTTAGCTTCATTCTGTTGGGTTTTGACAGAAGCGTGGCAGTCATATATGGCTGTTACTGGAAAAATTAGGACACGGCTCATAAGGAAACGTTTCCTGTGCCTTGGATGGGGTAAGTCTGTAGAATTCATCTCCTCAGAATCATTGGAATGAAAAGTTTAATGCAGCGACAATGTCAAGTATATCATCATTTTCTTCAGTAAACCTGAAAGATAGTAGCACATTACTAAAAAGAAGACTAACTTAGGAGCCTTTCCAGTTTATCTCAAGCTCAAGCTATGCTGGTGTATATTTTAGCATTCTTTTATAAATACGTTTTAACAAAATTCTAGAAGATTTCCAGCAAAGTAGTATAATATCAAGAAATCAAAATAAAACAAGAAAAAACATTCACTGAATATTCATGAAGCCTCTTCCTAGTTCACTTCAAGACCTGTCAAAAGTACCAGTAATTTAGCTACATCAAAGTGGTACACCGCGGGCAGAAAACAGTGTCGTCCTCCCTGCCAGTGCTTCAGAAAAAGAAATCCTGCAATAGCACTGTGCTTCGTTAAATCATTCATTCCATGTAAAATTGACCATTTTGCATTAGCTTGCCCTGTCATTTTTTGTCCAGGCAGAACAGCAATATTTTGCTCAGCATCTAATGGTTATTACTGTTTTGATTTTTTTCAGGTTTACCAGCATTAGTGGTTGCAATATCAATAGGCTTTACCAAGACAAAAGGATATGGAACAGCCCACTAGTAAGTCAATCTGAAATGATAAAATAAGTTTTTAATTAACAAGACTGTCATACCCATCAGGAATTACATAGCATAGTCTAAAGGCTCTACAGGTATCCATTCACACTTGGAACTGCCCTAAGAGTCACTGAGTGATCCACAAAAGAACAAAGAGAAAACCATATGCCAGTCTTGGACTGACCTCAGCAAAGCACCAGGGATCCTGGATTTCTTGTGAGGTTTTGAAGTAGCAAGCCTTTTAGAAACACTGAGGATTAGGTTCACTTAGACACCTAACATTTACATACATTTACCAAAGAGAATATTAAATGTTATGGCTAGCCTTTGCCAACCTCTAAACATGTCTAAACTGCACTGGCAAGAGTCTCTTTGGCACCCAGGTTTCTGCCCACCAAGCATGTACTTTGGCTTTAATGCCCCTGAGCTGCTTGGAGCCAAAGCCCCACAGAAATCTCAAAATAGCTCTCCCATCCATCCCCTCTTTCCTGGAGTGCCTGATCTAGCCCATTTCCTGGACTGGGCTATACCTGAGAAACAGCGAGGAGGAGCAATGTGTACTTCATTTACATTTTATTAATACAGTTCCTGTTTAGCCACCTGGCTGGTTCCAGTGCATATTTAGCCCCTGGAAAATTCACTCCGTAATGAGGCTGCCCTTCGGTTGTCTTGTGCTGAAGAAGGAGCTTGGGCTGAGCCTCCCTCCTGCCAGCAGAGAGCTCCAACCACCGAGACGTTATGTATGCGAGAATGCTTTCTTTTCGGTCGTCCTGTTTGGAGCTCTCCTCACGTTGCCTAAGAAATTAAGTATGCATCTGGACAGAAAGAGAGAAAATATTACTCTGTAGACTGGTAATGAGGGCATTCATCAGAGATGTGGATGAGTTAGGTCAAGTCCTCACTTCGATGAATATTTAATTATTCTCCTTAGCATCATTACCGAGTGAGATCAGGATTCCCCCTCCCTGCCCTGTCTTGGCACATGGCGGGGGAGGCTTCAAGCCCTCGCTCCAGCTCTGGGTGGATAAGGATTCAAAACAAATCTCCTCCTGAATACTGGCTCTAACCACTGAGCTGTTTAGTTTTAAATTGTGACAACATGTGTCTTTCATTTTTTTAATGAGGAATGGCTTACCTAACTGAAGTGCTTAACTTGCACTTATAGCTGGCAACCATTAGTGAAACAACGGTCTTAACCATCTTTTGAGAGTTATATTGAGGACCTGCTCCTCTGACATTTTTTCTAACTAATATGTGCTCATCTTGATGGCTTTTTTATTATTTAGTCCTTGAACCAGGACTGGAGAACCATTTAGGCTGTGAGAATTACAAATCACAAGATTACAATGTCCAGACCCCATTGGGGATATAGCTCTGTCCCTTGCAGGATCAATCCCATTGCATTTACTCTACTGAAATTATTCATGTGTGACTACTTGCTTCAGTTAGTGTTGCTTCCTGCTTCCTTCCTGGGCTGAATGCATTTTTAAAAGAGGATATACTGAAATATTCAGACAAAGCAACAATTCATTCATTAAGGGTAACCTGGAAAGTAAAGAAGAGCAGGTCTCTGTACATGTAACCGCTCCTCTCCCGGGATCCAAATTCAGCTGACACAGTACTGGGGGACAAAAGCACAAAAGGAGGTGTACAAGGGACAAACAGAACCATAATTCAGCTTTCTCATCTTATTTGCAAATACATTTTCTTGGCATTTGACACCCGAAGTACATAAGGAAACAGGGAATGCAAGGGATGGAGAATCCTCCTCCATCACCAGCTGATGTGCTGTCCCACTCTAGAAGCCAGCAAAGAATTGTGTCCCATAACAACTGTTGGGTGGTGTAAAAGCAGAGCTCCTGTCCTGCTCCTCCTCCCATAACTAAAGCACTTGTGTAAGCTTTTTAACTGCTTACACTATATTTGGCCTGTTTGGCTGCAATCAATTACACACATGCTGCCATCAGAAATGCGTCCTGTTGCAAACTATTCCTGGTCTGTAAGATGCTATTTTTGAAAACGATGGTTTCAAATGGAGAAAATTAAGAGTGAAAATGAAGGAACTGATTCCAGTCTCATAGTCCCACACATGAAGAGATTGATGGAAAGGGAGAAGGCCCAAGGATCTTTGAAGTAGATCTCAGTTTCATACAGTATATGACTGATGGGGGTGGCTTGAATTGTTCACACTCGAACCAATCCTGTGATCAACAGTCTCTGATTTCTATTTTTTTCTTTCAGTCCTAATTATTAGACAATTATATTACTGTACATTTAAAACTACATATGAAAAATATTTCACACAGACACTTGTACTGATATAGATACAGAAGCTGAAGGGGTTTCCTAAAAATAATAAAAATCACAATGACAAGTTTTCAGATATTTCAGGATATCTGAAAAAGATTTGTGTGTCTGAAAGCTTGATTGTTTGTTCCAGCTATTTCTGTGAGTCTAATAAATATTGTTGCTACCTCTCTTGAGACGATCAGAGCTATGAAAGCACCACTACTACTAGTTATAGTTAATAGACCTGTGTGACCTACTCATGTTTACACACATATACTAATGAGCAGTGCAGATAACTTCCAGGAATTTGTTATATCAGCAAAAATTAAAATGCTGTCATAGTCATGCTCTCCTAAAAGGAACCATTCTCCTGGAGAGCATCAAACAACTCACAAAATGTACAGAACATACGAACAAGTCTACAGATACTTCATCACTCAGCAGAATTTCATGACCATGTAACATGGTTCCATAAAACCACCAGTGGATGCTCTTATTACTAATTAATGTATATGGTTTTCTGCTATGTGGGGATCAGGGAGAAAGAAGACAGGAGAACAAAATAAAAACAACTATAAAGCATAGAAAAAAGCTATCAGAGCAAAGAAAAAGAAGAGAAGAAGGAAAAAATAGTAAAAAATTGACAAAAATTGCCTTACGGTGTAAGAAGGCACCTGAGAATCTGTCTTCAGAAAGTCTTCAACAGAAAAAGATTGGGGCAAAGTGCATTTCAGAGTAATCAACTGACAGATATTGAATACATTGCAATAATCACATCACACATTATTGAAAATCCAGATTCTTGAAACTTCAGATTGTGTAAAGAAAAGAGGACAACCTCTACATTTTTTTCCAGCTCTGCCTCTAAATGGAAGTCACTCTTTTGAACAGCCTTTTTACTTGAGGGCATGGGAAAGGGAGAGAAAAATTCTCCCTTGGTCTTAAAGATTTTTGTGGTAGAAACTGTTTTCTTTTTATTTAAAAAAAAAACTTGTTGACTTTTTTTTCAGCACAGGTAACTGAAATTATGTTTTAAATACAATACATAAACTGTTTTTATGAACTGATGTTTATATCTCCCAATAAACATGAAAATTTTAAACATGTCTTATCTTCACTAAGTTTAAAAGTTCATACTGGCAGGGAAATGCACTGTGAATAAATTCCCCCCTCTCAGAAGCCCATGTTCTCAGTCTCTCACAATAAATAACCTAGCTTTTGGAAAAATAGCAAGAAAAATTGCAGAAAATTTTGAAAGCATTTTTCTTTGACATTACAAAACTAAATTGAACATTATTGTTGTAATTGTTTTTTGAGGTAAGATGTAGAATAGCCTGACATGTATTACCTTTTTAACAGTGAGGCAGATATGAAGTATTTGCATCAATTTATCATTCCAGAATTTAGCACACTGATGCAGTTGCGTTCATGTGACAGATTTCACATGGCTCCATTGCAATGGGAAACACTTCTATTCTTTGCAGTTAGAATCCCAGCCGTAACAGACCATTAATATTATGATGTGCTTGCATTTAATTTACTTGTTTTTCAAAAGTAAAAAAACAGTACTGGAAAATAAAGATGATGTGTATGGTTCTGATGTGAATGTTTCTGGATGTGAGATCCAAGTAAATTATTTGAATGCGTATAGTTGAGTTTTCGTATATGTAGGTGTGATCATGCATTCAAATAAACATGCAGTTCTTTGAATGTGTAATCACTGGGAAAATAGCACAGCTGCATTTACTTCAGTGTGTGAAGCTCCTGATCTTTTGCAGCTATGGAAAGCTTTACATCATGGTGTATCAAATATTTAGAATTTGATTCTGTAAGCGCTCTGTGTTTGGAAATCTGATGGTTTTCAGTGAAAGCCCTGATGCAGTATGACAAACTGCAAGATTAGTAGCTCACCAGAAAATACAGTTTTCAGATGCTTTAAAATATACATTTAAATTGTTTGCAAAATATTCCAGAGAATACAGAACAGTTAGATCACATATGATTCTTCTTTAATGGCAATATTGTCTGTAAGACCTAGTTCTAATAGCAATTACTAAATGACATAAGAGAAGATACGTAGAAACCTGTTTTTTCTGAAGTTCTACGTTACAGGTACTTGACCTTTTATTGCTTTAAGTATAGAACTGTCAGACATTGTAAGCTGGAAATGTTTCTAGATACCTACCTGGCAAGTCCTGTTCATGGTTAGAGGAGATTTAATAAAGATTTGCAAACTTATTTTCTATTGTGCTCTTAATAAATTTTAAGCATTTCAGTATATGTATAATTCACATTAAAACTTTTGAAACATTAACAATTGGTAATGGAAATAACTTTCACTCTCTATATCATCATATCAGCAAAGTAATTCTTTTTTGTGTGTGCATATGAATCTCTATATGTAGGATTGAACATACACCAGAAGAATCTCATGCTGTAGTAATTATTAATGCTTTCTTGGCAATGCATTATTCTTATTTTTAATTTGTGTTAGTTCTTCTCTAATGTTCTTTCCAGCTGTTGGCTGTCTCTTGAAGGAGGGCTACTTTATGCTTTCGTTGGACCTGCAGCTGCTGTTGTCTTGGTAAACATTAATATAATTTCCAGTATTTTCATACAAAATGATGGAATGTGCTATTTAAATTATAAAAGCTTAGCTATACAGTAGCATTACATTTTGCTGTAAATACTGAGCTCAGTATTGTTTAACATACCTTCAGTATTTTGAATGCATGACTCATTTAATTGTACCACTTCTTCATACCAGTTATATCTCCATGTTTACACAGTAAGCTGTGAAAGAATAATGTACTGATTAGTAGCACAGAAAACTTGTTACAGGCATCACTGAGTTATTATCAGTAGCATCTACACAATTGTCACTGCCTTGTGAAGTTCAGTGACGGTCTTGACAGAGTGCTACTTGGCAGTGTATTGCCGTGCCAGCAAAAGCAACAGGAGGAGTGGAACCAGCCAGCAAGTTCTCCATGGCTACTGCTTTTGAAGGCAAAGAAAAAAATCATCATAGCTGGGAAACGTTACTCATTTGTGTATTAATCTTCCACATCTCTGGAAATGCATTTAGGTGTAAGATTCACTTTGCCTAATTGTAGACATCTGCAATGTAGATTTCTGCATTTAAGCTAGTTATCCCAGCCATATTTCATTGTCAGTAAAGAAAAACACACACTTTTAGGGCTCAAACCATCAGTATTATTTCAGGTGTCTACTTTAGGCTAAGATGAATTGCACCCTACATGTGCCATCGGCTATCAGTCATCTGCTCTGCAGTCTGTATGGATTTTTTACAATAATTTGTTTAGAATTTTTCCCTTACAGATTTTGAATCTAATTCTTCTTTCCACTCCACCAATTTTATACTAGGATAGCTGTATCAACACCGGTTATTTCTGATTTTCCCTTGCAAAAGGGAATCGGTCTTAGTAGTCATCAAAGATACAGCCATTTAGCTACATAGATTTCCCTGAAATGGATGTTTACTACTCCCATAGAGTTTGTCTCATCATTGCTGGAGTCAAGCCAGGATCCTTTTGTACAATTTTCAGTCCCTGTCATGATAGAGGAGCCAAGGATGTTCACAAAAAGGCAGTCATAATTTTCACATGGAACTGTATGTTCTCTGTGTAATTGGCAAGCTTTGTTCAGAGACGTTTGAAGTTCACAGTTGCAGTTTGCCCTTCCATTAGCTAGTAGCTGTGGAAGGAGCTGTTCCATGCAGCCACTTAAGCCTAAGTGTACGAAGCAAAAGAATTATATAACATCAGCTGAAAAATGTAAATGTTGAAAATAAAGTGATAATAAGAAAAGCTGGAAAAGAGTTGGCAGGCCAGACAGGCAACAATTAGGTATTTTGGCACAGGTCTTGAAAAATCTGTTTGAAAGGAAAAAAGGATTACCCTTTTCTAATAAAAAAAAATAAGGAACATTTATTTAATAGGTTCAAAACTTGGTATTACCTCTTTGCAGGCCATGCAGAGACAGGTTCATAGAGTTCAGTTCAATAATACAAATGGATAATAACAGTCATTAAGTTGTCCATTAAATGCCATTAGTATGTCCATTGAGTGCCAAAGTCTGACTGCTGAAACACTTGAATTTTTTTTTTAGATTAGGTTTTCAACCCATGTATGTGATCATTTACACCATTTACTTTAATGGAGCTAAACAGACTTACCCCAGGCATCCATCTGGCCCACAAAAAAAAGGAAACTGCAGTCAAACAAGGCTCAGGACTGGCATTTTGGTGAATGACGTAGACAATGACTAATGTGCAGGAGGATATGGAAAACCACAGGCTGGTTCTGCATAAATGGGAACACCCACATGGGCCGTAAATGCTTAAAAAGGAACACGGTTACGGTCATCGTGTGCTCTGACTAGCTCTTCCCTGTGCGCACAACTCAAATGCAGTGGTTTTCCTGGAATAGGATATATCGTTGCAATTAAAACTGAGGAAATATTAAAGCTATATTACTCAAGTTTCTGGCCAGCAGAAATGTACGTATATAACTTGATACCAGGCATAATTCAAGATTCAAAAATAAGCCTGTTGCAGTGTGCGTATGTGTTATCCATTTGAGAATACAGACTTTTGGTGTGCTCAGGGACAGTGTTACACAACTGCTGATGGAATACTCAGAAATGTAACAGGAGGCATTTTGCAGGTCTGTAAGAGGCTTTTTCTAAAGTAATGGGATAAAGTAATTTCTTTCAGGCACTGAAAGATCAACTGTTTGTTTTCTGTTTGACAGGTCAACATGGTGATTGGCATTTTGGTATTTAATAAACTTGTTTCCAGAGATGGAATCCTAGATAAAAAGCTCAAACACAGAGCGGGGTAAGCAACAATTGGGTTATTTTAAAACATATTAAAATTGTATCACCAATTTTCAATTACAGATATTCACCAAAAATGCTTTTGACTGTGCTTTGAACTTTTATATCAGTGTAACAGTGTGTCTAACAGATTCCATTCATCTTAAAAGCTGCTGTTGCATTACACTAAGGGAATGCAACTAAACAAACCAAACATAATAAAACACAAGTACAACAGTATTAAGTTAATAATAATGAGGATTAAACAAATCTGAGTGGAGATTTCACAAGAATGTCACACATGTAAAGTTGTTGCAGTTAGGAAAACAGTTTTATGAACTGTGTTTACTGAAGGAACCGATTATTTTTCTCTAGCTGTCAACTTTAATTACTATGGTGGGAAATGTTACTCATTTGTGTAAGCTGTTATAAAATATATTTTACAGCAATATATCCCTTACTGAGGTCAATGCTGTTCTGCCATTCTATGTGAAGAATTTGCCTTTGTTCGTACATCCATATCTACATAGATGTATGTTCTAAATTAGTGTAACAGAATTTCAAAGTAAAATCATATTTTAAAAGCAAAAGAAGAAAAAAGGTAAATGGAAATTCCGTGTTATTGATTTTTTACTTGCATTTACATTCAAATTCTGTTTGTTATCATGAGAAGAAAGGATTATGACAGTGGTGGTATCAGAAACTGTTTTTCAGTGGATGACAATGGTTTGAAGTACTGCAGCAGCAAACCTAGATTCATTCCGTATTGAAGAAAAATATTTCACAAGTGCATCATCACCTTCTTAACACTTTTAAAAGTCTATTTAAACTTTGCATAATCATTTTTTACAGTCACATGTTCTAGTATTGTCTTTTGGGCCAGCTTGTAGTTAACACCACCAATATCTGCATTTCTAGCAATGATAAGCGATGATATCTTTATTTTACTGTGTATTACTGCTATGGGTAAATTTATTACAGCGTCACTTTGAATTATTTTACCATTTAATATAAAATCAATTAAATCTTTCTGGTTTTCAGCTCTTTCGCCATTATTCTGACAAATATATACCAAAAGCTTTCATTTTGTTTCTTCTCTTTTCCTCTTTTTTTCATTAGAAAGTATTAATTTCTTAACCTTACTTTTGTCTACATTGCTCCATCAACATTCTTAACTGTGTAATAACACTGATGAAATCTAGAATATTATAAAACTACACAATTTATTTCAAGAGTAGTAGTAACTTAGGAATCACCAATGCAAATTCACATCTGCTCTAATTGCAGTGATTTAAGGAGTTGGAGCAGCCACGGGTTTGGCTTTGTACATTTTCTAAGGATATCCAAGCTTAGATTTAACTGCATCGGGGGGTTTTTTCAGCTACTCAATTGTCGGCTACAGAAATCTACTTGCTTATAATATACTTTCCTGATGAAACAAATAACTTGCTTTCTAACAGTGCGCAACTTAGTAAAGAGGTATTTCTATTTTAAAGTAAATGGATAAAGAACTAGAAATTATTCTGTCAGAAACAATCCAGCTATTCTGGGAAAGCACGTAGATGCCCTGATCGAGAAACAGTCTTAACTTTTGTGATAGTATGAGATGGCGGCTTGGCGACAGCATCCCTTGATACTGCTTGGCAGATGAAGAGTCTTGAGTTATTCTTTGGGGCATAGAAATTGGTGCAGCATTTGACCTCCAGTAGAAAGGGGATTGTCACTCATTTCTCAAATATCTCTTGCCAGCCATGCTCAGGAAGGCAACTTCATCCTTTCTGGCAAACACTGGGCCTATGCCTGTCAAAAGTTCAGTCAAAAGTTCAGCTGTAGAAATCATTTATGTAGGATTTAAAGCAGTGAATGGAGCAAAATATACTAACTCCATATGGGTTTTTTCCACCTTAATAAGCATATGGAGAATCAACAAGTGTCTTGATGGATAGCAATCTTTTTCCTGGCATAAGGGGTAGCACGCATATATGCCCAGCCAGAAAGATTATATTTGGTCTATATACACATCAAGTTCTATTATTTGCAAGATCCAGCACAAATCTATAGAGGTAAAGAGAATAATCCAGTCTGATAATGTTGAAGTATTGCCAAGCAAAGATGGAAAGTATTTTCCCAAGCTTAGGTTAAGCTTACCCAAGGCATTTTTCTAGTTCATTCATTAATGTAGATCTTTAATTGGTGTAAACTGATGTGGATTCACTGAGTTCTTTTCACACCCCACAATCACCTTATACAAGGTCATGGTTCTCACTGTTTTTTTACGGAAAAAAATGCATTTTTATGGAAAATATACTGCACTTTTTTATGGAAAGTCATCATTTGGTTTATCAAAATTGAAACACTGGAGTTCAATGTTGTTTTGGGCAGTATGTTAAAAATCTCGTGAATGATGAGTTTGGCAATAAAAAGGAGTTACGTTGGTTGAAATAACTGGGAAAAAAACTGAAGTGTTACCTATCTTCACCATGTTGACCACTTTCCAGCTGGGAATAGGTAAAGCACCCTTCCTGTCGCATCTCAGTCAGCTATGGTTATTCCTGGTTCTGATAGCAGAAAGAGAAGGAATAGCAAAAGTCTTTATTTGGTCGACTCAGGAAGTTGAATGCATGCTGTATGTAAAAGAAAATTTAAATTCCAGGTTTTGCACTTTAACTCTTCTGACAGGTGCCGAGGTACAATTGTCCATACAAAATGCTTTGAGCTTAATGCTTGTGTACTGTGTTTTATTAAAATGCAAAACAAGTCACCCTTTTTTTAGTACCAACTGATATTTATTTCATCAGATTCCATACATTTCAAGCCCTGTATTCAGACCTTCATATGGCATGAATAAAACCACTTCAGATGTTAGTGGGCCATTCAGATCACTAGTACAAATCTGACTATACAGAACGCCCATACTGATTTGATGCTTGAATACGTTTTGCAGGTTTCTTTCCCTATAATTGTACATACTTCATAGTCCTCCTTTATGTGTCCTATACGCTTTCTCAGGCAAGTTTGGATACAACAGCGTTTTAACAGGTCTGAATAGAGGGATTTCACTTTGTGTGTCTATCCTAGCACGTGCTTATGTTTACTTCAGTGTACTGAGCAGTTTTGATCACTGGACATTTGGGGCCTTTTTTAGCTTAAGTAGAACAAACAGAGTCTGCATGAAATGAAGCCCCATAGCATTAACATTTAAAGCTAACAATAGCGTAAAGTACAAAGTACAGTTTTGCAACAACATAGAGCATTCATCCTGAATAAGTCTACTTACTTTTTCTGCATGACGTCATATTTAAAAGCTAAATTTCAGTAGCAACGTTTTTTGGTGACAATTCAATATTTTGTTCTTTTTGTGGGTGTTCTGTTTGTTTGCAGTCAGATGAGTGAGCCTCATAGCGGTTTGACGCTCAAATGTGCCAAGTGTGGAGTAGTTTCAACAACAGCTTTGTCAGCCACCACCGCCAGTAATGCCATGTTAGTCCTGATCATTTACATCTTCTTGTTACAAATCTTATACAGTGCATGTGAGACAATAGTTTGATGATGACAACTGTGTTTGCTAACACTGTATAGAGTGCTGAGCACGTTTAAATACTTTTTAACAACAAAAAAAATTGCAACTATATTTATTAACTGAATACAGGATATTCTTTAGATCATAAAGTACCGACACTGTTACATTCTTGTCTGTGATTTTCAAGTTAACTTGATAAAGTGCCATCCTTAAATATGTTTTATTTTAATAGTGAACTTTTAATCATTTTTTTTACAATATTACAGTGCTGCTTTTCTCTTTCTTTCAATAGGGCATCCCTTTGGAGTTCCTGTGTGGTGTTGCCACTTCTGGCCCTGACTTGGATGTCTGCAGTTCTGGCCATGACAGACAAAAGATCAATATTATTTCAGATACTTTTTGCAGTATTTGATTCATTACAAGGCTTTGTTATTGTCATGGTCCATTGTATTCTCCGAAGGGAGGTGAGGAATGGCTTCCCAGTTTTCTAAAGGGCTGTGCTCCTGTTAATCTCTCAACTGCTCTTTAATGTTATATACAGCTTGCTCTGCAGAAATATATTTCATAGAACAAGAATTTTATGGTGAGATGTAGAGGAACAAGTGAAAGAGAGAGGGGGAAGATCAATTAATTCCAGGTGCAGAATGTCAGTTTCAGTATAGAACTGTGCCCACTTAATTAAATCTGGCTTTTAATCATTCCCAAGTTCAGTTTATTTTTAAGTGTTAGGCTTTCCCAGTATTGTGAGTATAGGGTAATACTTACATGAATGCCCTTTTCCTGAAGACCAAAAGCTATAGATTTTTACAGTCTCTAAAACTGATTCAAACACAAAATGGTTTCTGCTTATACTGTCCCTGAAAGAGGACATAAGGAGATGAGGTGTTATGTTGGTGACAATCTACCCTTTCAGTTCTACACACTCAGGTACATACTTAAGGTAACATACTTAAGTTATGGGGACAGTGAGGATGAAGATAGATGAATGCTTTGAGAACAGCAATGAAAAGCTAGTACCCCTGGCCTGTCCTTCACAGCTCGGTGTCACCCACTGCAGAATTCATCACCACTGAAAACTGATGTCAAAGCTATCACACAAGTGCCCTTTAACCTGGCTCTGGTGACAGCTTCTCAAACCTGCCAACTAACCGTACATTTTTATTGAGATAGATACTTTTGAGAGCAGTAACACAACAGCTTTGCTGGCAGATCTGTGGTAGTGGGACCATCTATCAAAAATGAGTAGGCGGAGCCAGACGGGAGAGCAGTAACCTGGTCCACTGGCATACCTATGCGTTAGGCATTTATCAACTTCAGGATATTTACCACACCAATAAACCAAATTACACTGTCTAGCATGGTTCCTTGTGATTGGTAAGAGTTATTGAAAAGCACTTCAGGACCAAAAAAAACCAGGAAGATGTTTCAGGAAAGGCTAATTGTCAACGCTGAGTGAGGAATCACACAGTGGTTTCCCTTTCTGCCATTCACACCCTTTAAACATTGAAACTCACTGTATTCATGAAAAAGAATTATGAGTGACATAATTTATTTCAATCTTTCAGTAGTGTATCACTTTGCATGAACTTTATATCACTATCCTACACACTATGCATACGTGATTATCTTATCAAAGAACTAAGTTTCCAATTTTTAAGGAAAAAGCTTATCAATATCTTGCAGAAAATAACATCTTCCATTGTGCTGACTCCACCCCACTTTATTCAAGCTGTTAGACGCTATGAACTTTTGTTTTTCTTAGTTTATCAGCTTTCATAGTGGAAGGGTCTTACCTCCTTTAATGCCTTTTCTTTTTTCTTTTTTTTTTTTGTTCAGGATAAAAATATGTGCAGAATAAAAGATAATACTCAAGACAAATCTATTTTATGTAGAAGTGTCTTGCTATCCCCTTATTTTCTACAGCATTTTCTTTCCCCATATGATTTACATCTGTGAAAGAGGGTATTCTCATCTGTAGAACTGAAAGCTATCATTTCACATATTCTTTTAGTAAAATGGTAAGACACTGCAACTATTTTTACTTAAATTCTTCAGTAGAAAGAATGGCAGTTCCATACTGGCTTTCCTGTCTATGAAATTTGTATTTCCATTGGGATATATTAATTAGTTTGGAAAGGGCATACCACCTCCCACTCACTGTCCTGAGGAACTATTTTTATTTTAAAATATATATCTTTAGCTCAAAGTTGCAGACGAAACCTTCAAAAACAAAGCGGTATAAACAACATTATCTTTCATAGAATCACAGAATATCTCAAGTTGGAAGGGACCCATAAGGATCATCAAGTCCAACTCCCTGCTCCTCGCAGGACTACCTAAACTTAAATCGTATGACTAAGAGTTGTCCAGACGCTCCTTGAACTCTGACAGGCCTGGTGCCGTGACCACTTCCCTGGGGAGTCTGTTCCAGTGACCGACCACCCTCTCGGTGGAGAACCTTTTCCTAATGTCCAGTCTGAACTTCTCCTGATGCAGCTTCATTCAATTTCCTCATGTCCTAATTCCATTTCCTCGTGTCCTTTGTGAGGATGCAGAGAGGTTGCAACACATACCTGGTTATCAGTCATAGATTTTGTCAAAGAACAGAACAAAATCCATGAGAAATTCTAAAAGTAACATAGCATAGCACTGTATAAAATAAAAAAAAAAATCAGACATTAAAGCCTGCCTCAGTGCAGTAATGCAGGAGTTTATGTGGGAAAAAAAAACATTTTGACTGCTTAAGATGAAATTGAACAGGCATCTTCCCACAATGCCCCAAGCCTTGAATTCAAGACAGGTTCCCTACTCTAATGACAGCTATTTGTTGCAAATCCTTCATTCCCAGGGAAAGCTTCAATATTGCTGAACATCTCATGGAAACGTTCTTGTCTGACCCTACTCACAGGTAGGACTGTGGTGACAGAGGTAGAATTAGCCTTTTCTATAAGTAAACTCAGTTTTCAAATTTGTAGGGTTCCTTGACTTGAACCACTTTTAAGTCACTGGTTCTAGTGCAAGAACTATGCAAAAATATCTGCTTATAAAGATGTTTATACAGGAATTTAGAATCTTAATTGTTTGTGTGTAGGCAATCAGCTAGTTATGGTTTATTTTATTCGCTGCTCTTTTAGCAAATCACATATACATATCTAACTGCAAAGAATCATTACTTCATTTAACAACTTAAAGGAGTTGTTTCCGCAAGCCAGTCTTGGCAGTTACACCTCCAGGTCCTAACACTGAAATTCTAGAAGAAAGGTATTTGATAAAACAGCTAATCAATCTATCTACATGGTATTTTAAAAAATGACCTCATAAGAAGATTTCTCAACGAGGCCCAAAAAGCACCTAGGTTTGATAATGTCGTCCCTTATCAAAAAGGGGAAGGAGTTTTACCTTCAGTCACAACAACTTTACAGAATTAAATGTACAGACACAACTTATTCACTAATCAGTAGATTATCTCCAGCCAAGATGATGATAGTGGTGGTGGTGGAAGACAAAGACTAGGCATAGTGCTGTTTGAACTCTGTTTGACAGAACACATTGAATCTTCTTTAGTCCTCCAGATTTAAATTTTAAACTGTGCAAAACACTTGAGGAACTAATTAAGGTAATTTTTTTCATATGGGAAAAGAAAATGAATAGAAAGTTCTTAAAGAACAGCAAAGAAGCAAAAGTTGATGCACTTGAAACAATTTTTGTTTCAAAAATGTGTATTGTCTGCACTTATATGGACCGGTTTGCAGCAGCAAAGACATAATTGTTTACTGCAGCAAGTTCCTACACAGAAAGAGACATAACTCCAGTAAGTTATGTTTCAGTCTGTCTCTAGAAAGTCTGGCTTTCTAGCTCTGAGACCCTTAGGTGAGTAGAAGCCAAGATAGTGGCCACCATGCACAGTGTGCAATGCAGTCTTTGCATTGCACAGGGTACCTCCCAGTTGAAAGAACAGTCTGTTACTTTCTGTTGTCTGCAAAAGCATTTTGCTCTGCCAGTGCCTGTCAGGGAAACCCTGCCAACATATTTGTCACTCTTGATGACAGCTACAAAGCCACCTCAGTTATAGCCTATAGGGTTGAGCTAATATTTATAGCATGCCAGCAGAGGCAAAACAATAATTCTGACTGTCAGGAAAAAAAATATGGGGTGGAATATATCACCATAAAATTCAAACAAAGAAGAGGGCAGCCCTGCTTTACTATGCCTTTATTGTTGTTACATTACAAGAAGACACAGACTTCTACAATTATATATATAAAAACCCCATTTTTCCTCTTAGTTATATTGATATAAACATAAATGATGGAAACATTTTTTACTTTCTCTAGTATGCCATATTGAAGAACTTGTGTGACAAGGGCTGCATTAGGAAACCAGGGACGGTCACTGAGTAAGACATACAACTAGGAGAGAACTAAGTGATGTGTTGTGTCTATTTCTGCCCTCCATCAATTCAGGGTCTTTTGGAAAGACGTTAACTCTTTCTATACTTCCGTTTCCTAACTTCTAAGATAAATATAAGACTTCTTAAGCATGAGAACTCTTATAGACCATTTGGAAATTAGGAAAGAAAAATGCAAAATAAGTTAGGTATTATTGCTTTATGTTGCCTTCTTAGCCCAGAGCGCCTAGTATTTTTTTTTCTCTTCTTGCTGTTTAAATACCTAATTGGGCATTGGAAGATGGTGAGGTATGTGTCACAGAACAAAGAATGATAGGAAAGGTTAGTGCTGAAGCTTCTCCATCAGAGCAAAATGGTTTGCCTGACCTGCTTGAACACGAGATGCTCTAAAGAATTTTAATCACACTGAGTAACTCCTGTTAATGGTGGTGATGGGAGGAACCTACATGTATTGTCTTCTTGTGCTGTGCTTTGCTGACTAGAGAGCATTTGGATTAAATGCATCGTTGGTGTCTAAAGCCCACATTTCTGTATTGCAGGAGAAAAATAAAGAGTACATGAGTAGGGAGAGGGTAAGTTATAAAAGCTTGGAGCTGGTTACTGTTGCTAAGGAAACCACTTCCCTGGTATCCACACGTTCATCACATCTGTCTCTCCTGCTCTGCCCGGCTCTAAGAAAATCTTGTCGCTTGATCTTAAAAGGCATGGGGAAAAAAAACAAGATTATGTTTCAAAGTAAAACATAAAGACAGCACAGTCTTTACATACTCAAACAACAAGTTTGAACAAGCAGTTTAGAAAAATAAGCTGTTATTTAGAAAGTTCAACCTTTTTGTTTCTGACTTGTGTGAGGACACCTAGAAGTTGCAACATATGTCGATATGATGGATACAGATACATTTGACATTCTATTAACATGTTCAAATCATATGCTGCTTGCACTTAGAAACATTGTAAGGAACATGCACATTTAGAAGGATCCTAACATCAAGATTCACCACTTTAATATAGAAGGTAGTGAAAGTAGGACATGAGATTCTTGAGATCTCTGGACCTATCTGAACTGGGGAAGCTTCATGAACACAGAGTCCCAAAAATAAGGAGGCCCACTGTACAGAGTGAGATCACACAGTATGTTCTGAAGTAATAATGTTTCGGGGTCAAGCATCATCAGGCTTGAGATGAGATTCAGCACAGCTGGGGATGCTTTGGAGGGAGGGATTTTTTTATTTTATTTTTTTGTCAAATCACTGTGCTAGTGCTTATCCAAGACCATAAAACTCTGAAGTGTGACCTCACTTCAGCATTGATAAAGTGAGAGAAGATTTGGATTAAATTTGTAACAACTGGGAGATGCCAAATTAAATTAACATCAAACACATGGAAAACCACAGCAAGTGTAGTGCCTAAAACCAGAATCTCGGTCACAATACAGGTCAAGAACACCTTACTTTACCACATGTGGGAAGTCTCGATGTTTTGAAATCAATCCAAACCTTCCCACCTCGCTTCATTCTTCTTTCTGCTCATTAGTCTTCTCCCCCCCCCTGCCACAGTCACTTGTTAAGACTGCGGAGCAGTCTTACTCATTTAAGGGTTGAGCACTTTAAAATAATGCTTTCTAATTACAAAAATAAATAATTTTTTTCTATTTAATTTTTCCTTTTGTGAAAGCTCTTAAACAGCTTGCAGTAGAATATGATGTATTGAAAGGGGACGGCTTTTCATCAGCAACAATTAATGAATTATCCTCTTCTGCTGTTCACAAAATGTCCATGAGTAGAATACGATTTTCTCCCTTTTAATTATTCTGAATAAGACATCAAGTAATTTCTACAGATAATAAATGGAATGTAGATTTTTGGAGGCATTTCATTGAGAGTACTTTCATATTAAAACAAGAAATGATACTAGTTTGTTTTGATTGGAGGTCACCCAACTAAGTTTCTGTTTTCCAAGTCACATCTTGCAATCAGGTTGCTAATTAATATGGACACTTGCATTTCGGGAACCAAAATTTACATTTTAAAACTTTCCATTCCAAAAGTTGCCTTGCTGTCCTTACTGTGGTACGTGTGAGAAAGCAACAAAATATGTTTGCATTCTACTGTCAGCAAACAGGAACTGCATTTTTCTTTTGAATATGCCTCTCTGTTGAACTACATCTTTCTGAGAGAAGTGTTGCATAATATTTCTTTAGACATACATTCTGCCCAAAATCAAAGTAAAAATAGCCTTTCCTATGAAAAGATAATTCCTCAAATATACTTGTGTTTTAGGGACAAGTCTTCAAATTTACTTTATGGATCATATTAGTAAATAGTAATTTCTGAGAAGTTCTTTTTTTTTTTTAGTTTCAAGAAACCAGACTCTGTGCAAACAGTCTAATTTTCTTCTTCTTGTGCTCACACTGAAGATATTTACCTGATCTGAAGAGTTTTACTCCTAGAAGAGATGCATGAGATTCCCTATATATGGAGTTAGAGATTATGACTGGAATCAATAACGTCTTTCAAATTGACTTATTCTTTAAAGTATAATTAGGAGAGCGCTATGTATCTGATTATAGTAACTGTTAAGAACTGTCTTTCAAGAATCTTACATTTATCAAGCAGAAGATACATTTTATTTTGCAATGTTTAATAGTATATCTATTAATCCTGCTATCAGACCTGTACCAAACTGAATGAGAAGACAAAGCCAAATACTATCACCCAAGACAGATTTGGCTTGAGTATCAGATCATCACTGACTACTAATTAATTCCATCCATAGGCAAATCTAATTCTGTGGTCTTGATGTAATAGACTGACAGACATTACAGCAGCCATGAAATATAGTAAATGTATGAAATGGCAGAAATAAGCACTTATGTTTACTACTTCTGATTTATTAAGTATGCTGAAGAAAAGTCATGCGTTGTATTCCATACAGTTTAATTTAATCTTTAATAGGAGTAGAGTACATAAAGTTGCACAAGAATCAGTATAAGATATTGTTTTCACAGGTTCAAGATGCATTCAGATGTCGACTAAGAAATTGCCAGGATCCAATCAATGCAGATTCTTCAAGTTCTTTTCCTAACGGACATGCTCAAATCATGGTTAGCTTTTATTTTCTTCTTTGACTATTAATTTAGTGTTCCTATCCAAAAGAAAAAAACTTACAGTATTGTACGTGGCAAGTATGCACAGCTGAAATATTAACACTATTTTTACACGTAAGTCTGTTTAGGTCATTACCTGCTTGCTTAAATCTCTTAGCAAGTTTCAAATTATTGGTGTGATCATTTAGTGGAGCACAGTAAATTACTATCTTCCACCAGTGTTCTTTATGACAAACAATTCTTACATAAGAGAATGAGAAAGTAATCTAGTAATATATCGTGACTTTTTCTACCGTTGGTGTAAAGACCACTGATGCATTTGAGACTCTTCCCTTCATGAGGCCTTGAAAAGCGTTCCTCTCAAACTAAGTCAGACAAGGAGAAAGTGCTAGAGATTGTAGAGGGGGAATCTATTTAGTGGCTTGAATTAAGGGCATAGTGACTGGCTCAGTATGCCAGTTTGGATTTACTAATATTGTTAGGTAGTATATTAAGACAAAATATTGGTCCCTTCACTTTCAATGACAGTTTCTCATTGACTATAGTGGGGACAGGATCAGGCCCTAAAAAAATGCAAGGCTCAGCAAGCAGGTGCCCTTCAAAAATGATGACTCAAAAAGAACCCAATGTTTGGTCTTCACAAGCCAGAAAGAGATTAGTTTAATTAAACATTTTTCATGTAATAAACTTTTCATGGAAATAAAAACATAATTAAAAATTACTTGAATTCTTTAACAGGATAAATAGTTTTGATAACTGGGAAAAGTGTGCTTGGATTTTCAACTGTTAAAATTCATTCTTAGCTCTTACAATTTGGTTTTGCCCGATGAAGTATATAATAGTTGTTTTCAGGGAGTACAAAGTCTATGTGATTACATTAGTAGCAAGGATGGACAGAATGTTATATAACAAATAACCACTTCATAACAAATTAATAAAGTGTCAGACAGGGTGGACTAACTGGATTACACTTATTCACAGTAATTTGTATTGCAGGCTATTTTCCATACTTCTGTTTATAAAATTACTATGAAAAGCTTCCTTAAAGATGATCCTTCGATGAGATGTAGAAGTTACTCTTCCATATACATAAAAAACAATACACTGTATCGTTTTATTAAAATTATATACTCTATTTCCACCTATTTTATTTTATTTTTTCTGGTCAGGCAGCATACTTTGAAAACCACCCAGTTATACTTTAGGAAACTTTGTAAAGGTCTGCTGTTGTAAAACAATACACTTCACCTTCTCAGCAACAAGAAACCACTTTTAAGAGACTATGGCTCTGTAAGTAGGACATTTTGGAAGCGCTAGTTGGCAAAAAGGTATTGTGGTTTAGTTTTCAATTAATAATGGTTGTCCTGTTTCATTGTTTCTTGTTACAGACTGATTTTGAAAAGGACGTGGACATTGCTTGTCGGTCAGGTAAGAACATTGAGAGAGTATTTAAAAAACAAAAAGAAGCCTTGTACTAGTTCCTTGTGAAGTGAAAACCAGAAAAATATCAGGGTTTAACTGTTTACAGCACATATTTATAAAGATAAACAAAAAAAGTGATGCCACTGTATGAATTTATTGCATTTTCTTACAAGTGTGTTTTACTAGAATTCAGCAGTTGGGAAGCAGCCAAAGGTGTGATTGTCTATTAGAAGGCAAATGGTTTTGGAAAGAAAATCAGTCTTAACACACAAAACTTCCCTTGCCCTGGTACACAAGCAAATGAGAAACAGTCATTTTGCTATTAAAAAAATATATATATATAGTGTTTCTTAACAGCTATGTACATGAAGGGTGCATCAATTGGTGTTAGTTTTAAAGAGGGTAAGTTTTTTAGGACTCTAAGTGAAATCAACAGTAGCATAAGCAGCACGGTATCAGGAAAATGAAATTTGATTCCACTTTACTGGAACAAGTTGGGGATTTTTTAAGACATTTCAGTAGTGTGATCTTTCATTAGTCAGCTATGTCTGTTTCTGCATACTAAAAATAACACATTTTAAGCAATTTATTTGCCAAACTTGCTTAAATAAAGTACAGAGTAAAATAAATGACTGTTTAAACCCTATAGAAATTTTTAAATCTAGGAGATATTCCTAAAGGACAGTTTTTCCTAGGGGGGCAATCCTGCTTAGACACCCTCAGTTTTCAATGAAGAGAGAAAGAAAGAGAGAGAGGGTGTCCTCTCCACAGGGTGAGTCAGGGCAGAAGCCTGACTTAACTGTTCTTCATCACCCACCTGAAGGACACTGTCTCTCTTCACTGGCTATATGGGGAGCCAAGAAGGCTGATCTCATTGAGGTAAAGCTTGAGTTTCCAGTCACCCACCTTTAAAAAACTGCCAGTTCAGTTTCTTGCAATATGGTAATAGTTCTTCCATATAGATTAATTTTAATATACATGTGTATTTTGAAGGGGGCAGGATAGTACATTGTAACATGAATGCACGTCTGTCACCAACCAATGCAGACAAAAGTCCAGCATTGGTCCGTGTAGCTCCTACTTCTTACCTTTGCCAATATAGCTCTGCAGTATGGAGAGCCTTGTCAGGGGCATCCTTAAGGAGTTGGACTCTGAATACAGTTATGAACGGGATTTACTAGAGAAACATTTAAACTCAGTTTCTTTTAATGAAAGATTTAAGAATAGGTCACTGGTTGAAGTGTCTTAACAAGTGTGACTGGAAAGAATGAAGCAGCCACACTGCAGTCAGGTATTTGAGTACTGTTCTTTAGACACAAATTGTTCTTTTCATAATGGAAAAATGAGAGGCAGTTTTGTGTGAGGTAGGAGAGTGGGATGCCTTATGAGCTGCTTGCTATAGAACATGGCAGTGAACTGACAGGTACTGGGGGATCTGGGTCATCAGAACCCTCAGGCTGCCAAAAGGGATGTAAATGTAACACCTGAGATACTTCGAGCTGTCTTACTGTCTCAGCCCATGAGCTGGATTTTATTGCACAAACTAGCACTGGCGTGAATTAAAGTATTTTCAACTGGGACAAGAAAATCCTTGCACCCAGCTGGAATAAGCCCAGTAATTTGTTACTTCAATTTTTTTTTTTCTTACTATCTAACCTTTTTCTTTCATTACAAATATTGAATTATAGACTTATATTTATTTTTTAAGATCAATAATTGTGATTTAATAGATGCTTTGCTTTTGAATGCATCTTCCCGTGCTCCTGGAAATTTTGTATTCTATGACAGGGTTAATAACTTTTACACGTGGAGCTTTCCCCAACAAAAAATTGCTGGATGTTGCTACAAGTTTGACCAGGAAGGTCTAGACTTACACCAAAAGTGTATTATGAATGTTTTAGGAGACATGTTTATATTCTTTATAACCTTTTCAGATGCAGCAGAATATGTCTTTCTGATGCCAATAGAATGTCTTCCCAATGTGGTTACTTTTTTATCACTTTTATTTTAAAAACTATTTAACACAGAAGAGTTTAAAAAATTCAGTGAAAAGGAACATTTAGGAGCTCAGGAACACATGTTCATAGTTATAATCTTATGGTAGGTCATTACAATGGATTGACAAAATAATTCTGCCTTACAATCTGTTTGACATTTTCCAGGAGGTTATGTGGAGTTAATAATGGCAGTACAGATGTCATAGTCTATTTTTTTGGAAAACCCTTAATCAAGTTCCACATGGCAGGCTTTTGCTTAAGCTGTAGGTCACCTAAGATCTATGTAGGGCAGTAGGAATGATTGATTGAATGATTCTATGATTAAATAAATAAAGGAGTGTTTTTAATTTATATAAATGACTGAGGCTTAGTCAGGGATCTGTGTCAGTTATACACGGTAGATTAAGAGATGCTGATTTTTTAAAAAAAGCCAAACCTTCCCAAAACAATATTTATAGAATAAAAGTTATTAAATGGATAGAAAAAGTTAAGAAGATGTACTGGTAAAGGGACCACTGCTAAATAAAGCCACAAGAAAAAGCAGTGTTAGGCAGACATGGTTTCATGTTGTACAAATTCTGTTCTCTGACCCACAGTTCTGCATAAAGACATTGGACCTTGCAGAGCAGCTACTGTAACAGGAACACTTTCTAGAATTTCACTAAATGATGAAGAGGAGGAGAAGGGACCAAACCCCGAAGGAATGAGCTATTCTACCTTGCCTGGAAACATCATCTCCAAAGTCATCATCCAGCAACCAACAGGTCTCCACATGCCTATGAGTATGAGTGAACTGGCCAATCAGTGCTTGAAAAAAGACAACAGTGAGTTGCGGAGGACTGTGTATTTATGCACTGATGATAATTTGAGAGGTGCAGATATGGACATAGTCCATCCTCAAGAACGGATGATAGAAAGCGACTATATAGTCATGCCCCGGGGCTCAGTAAATACCCAGCCATCACTGAAAGATGAGAGCAAAATGAATATAGGCATGGATACATTGCCTCATGAAAGGCTGTTGCACTACAAAGTTAATCCAGAGTTCAATATGAATCCCTCTGTAATGGACCAATTTAATATTAATTTAGACCAGCATCTTCCCACCCAAGAACATATGCAGAATTTACCATTTGAGCCCCGCACAGCAGTGAAGAATTTCATTGCCTCAGAGCTGGATGACAATGCAGGATTGTCAAGAAGTGAAACTGGATCCACAATATCAATGAGCTCTTTAGAGGTCAGTGGCGCATAAACAAATTGCATGCTCTGTTATTCTAATTATACGGTAAGACAATAAATTGTGTCTTGTGTCTAAGGGGTGAAGCTAATGTTTTCATTCAGTATAAATTATTGTTTGGGATCATACACTGCTGTTCATATTTCTCTTATTATCAGAAGTGTTTGTACCTAGAAAACAAGATTAAAGTTTGAGAGCCAGTCTGTATGAAACTGTATAGTTCTGGAGATTTAACATTGCACACGACTACAAAGGATTTCGTGACCTAACAGGTAATGTCCACTGGAAAATACTGTGTTGCTATGAGAAGAAAAACTATTCCTGCAAGATACAAGTGATAATCATTGACCCTACCTACAAGCACATGCAGTTCCATTTTATTGCTGACAATCATATCTGTCTCAGATATGGTAGGTCTGATTCTGCTCTCACTAGTGTAAATCTTGGATTCTTCCATCCAATATTTCACCATTTACTGTTTTAGTTTTATTTGCATGTGTGTGCAGACATTGCTACAACTGAGGTGTGCAACAGGTACAGGTGGACTTCATGTGGAGTATCTTAGATTCCAGTCAGATTGCAAAAGTGAACGGAAAAGCCTTTAAAAGGGATTCAGTTCATTACTACAATCCATCTGTGGGATTTAAACATTACAAAAGTGAAAACTATTTACATCGTTTCTTAAGACCTATGTGTCAAATACTGTCATTCCTATTAAGCTTTTACTTATGCAAAACCACCAGTGAGGTGGACTTAATTTCATACTTGGGCCTCCTTAAGAATTGGAAATACATTTCACCAGCATTTCAAATGTTATGAAACACAGCATTTGGTGGGAAAGAAAAGGACAAATGAGAAAAATATGGTACTTATTCATTCTCTGAAAGAAGTTACAAATGGAAAAAAAAAGTCTACTGTATGTGCAAACTTGAAGCCATGCTATTAGTCACAAATGGAAAAAAAAAGTCTACTGTATGTGCAAACTTGAAGCCATTAGCTATTAGTCTACAATGTTTGGACCCGTCTGTGTAGAGAAACAGAGACTTCAATTGTTAGACACAGAACTGTAGCCGATACTTCATAAATAGGGGATACTTATGGATATTTCTTTTTAAATGGAGTTGAAGTTTTATGTGTGGATTGACTGGAGAGTTTGGGCAGAAGATCAGAACTTAGTTTCTTTTCAAGAGATGCCTTTACAAGCTTTGAAAGTGAAATATTTTCCATGCTGTTTATATTGTGTGTGTACTATAATAAGTTTTTACAAGACATAATTGAAAAAATTAATTGAAAAAAGAAGTGTGGGGCTTTGCAAGTAATCAAATAGTATCCGCTTTTTGTTTGTTGTTAAAGTGACTATGTATAAACTCGGGATAAATTTTCAAAATTATTTCTAAAAGATAGTGTAAGTGTTTGCCCACTCAGTGCTCAGACAGACAGGCTCTTCCAAAGCAATTTTGCATCGTTAAAGAAGTTACTGCCCTCAGCTCAGGTATATTAGTTAATAGATCTTAGGTGGTGCACAGGAGTTCTTCTGCAATTTATTGTAACCCCAGAAGCAGGATAGCTAAGGTCACCTTCTAGTAGTATCCTCTCCTACCTATCTACAATACCATCTTTCAGACACTTTTTGTCAGATACAGAGACTCAAATCCAGCCCAGTTAAGATTAGACACATGGGTGAGATATCTAGGGAAGGTTCATAATTCCTTGATAAGATAGACATACCTGCCACCATACCATCCACTCCACCTGAGGTCTAAATTACTCTCTGGTGATGCCTCTTTCTTTCCATTGGTGATAAAGGCCATCTAGGAGACCTAAAAAAAGGAGACCTTAGTTAATTTGTAAAAATTGGGACAATAATTACTTCATCTTACACAGAATTCCAATTCCTGAAGCCACTTTGGAAAATGTGCCTGAAAATCTACGAGTATAATGTACTGCTCCTTTAGAGTTATTTTTTTTAACTGTATTTGTATCATATTTTAAGCTTACCTCTAAGATGGGATATAGACACCAAATCTGAATCACCGTTCTGTATATCATTTTTATGCTCAGAAGAGACTACTAAGTATGTAGTAGAAAATGTAGTAAAATATAATGAAATATGGTAGCAAATGTTTAGTCTCTTCTAACTTGGTAAACATATTAGGTTTAGAAAGCTGTATTTTGGTCCAGAAAGCTGTAAACAGTTATGTTATTAAACCTAACCAAACCCAGCATAATTCGATGTATTAGGAAAAAAACAGATATTAGAGCAGATCAGAAACATAAGGAACTGTTTTGGCTTTTGTGTCTGCCTTTGTGGTTCTCAACACTACTTGATTATAGAGCATTACTTCATCTTTTGATAAGGATGTGCTGCAAAAAATTGAAGATAAGAACATAGAAGAAAATCAGAGTCTCAAGCAGATCCAGATAAACAGATCCAGCCAGATAAAGAATGTGATTTTGGTTTTATGTATGCAGTGTGTAAGAAGCAAGGGTTGAGGTAAAGCCCCAAAATGCTATGGCTAGAACTGACCAGCTGGATTAACTTTTATTGCTGCCATAAACAAAATAAAGAAGGAAGGGCAAGGGATTTTTTTCAAAATATTTTTGATGTCCGGTACCATATAATTATAGAAGATTTCAAGACCTTTCAAAAGACAAGGCTTTGTCAGACACTATGGAGCAGCAAAACCTGCAGCAGGACATTCAAGATCATTCTGCCCACGTTTTTCCAAACAGAGCATGACTAGATCATCTCCAAAGGAGAAGATCCTGAGCAGTAGGAAGCTTCCCTCTCCTATCAGCTCATACTGCTGTCCCACCTGAAGTCCAACATAAAAGTACATGGATTTCTGTCCTATAGGGGCAATTCCCCTTTCATTTCTCTGAAGAAACAGAGGTGTCCCAAGACAGGTGGTGGAGGCCTCCTTTTCTGTCTTCTGCATAACACAGGGAGTTGGATTCCTCCTCTGTTTTCCACTTTATGTTTCCAGGTGCTTTCTCTGGAATTAGCATACTACTATTATTTTTATCATGTAATGATACATTACCTACCATGTAAGTAAAATGCATTTAGGCAGTTGTGACCTGTGTTAATACAATTCTTCCTTTTTTTTTTTTTAAATTTAAGGTCAGTAATTATTAAGAACATAATAATGGGAATAGCTTATGCAGCAGTTAGAGAATTTATCATCTTATCAGAAGGCCTTAAGATGTCATGTGACATATTTTCAGCCAAGATCCAACCCAGCTTCTGATTTCAGAAGTGTACTTATGAACCCACAAACACCTCTAGCCACAGAAATACTGCAGGAATAACTGTTTGCCACTGGACACTCAGTAAAATACAATATATTGATGTACATACAATAGTTCTCATTTGTCCACTCATTTTATGGTAGATGCTAGTCTTTGTGGCCATAAAACTGAACCAGCAGAATTAGAGGACACTTTGGAAAATATAAACCCTAAGTTTTTTCACATCGTAAAATAAAATTAGTTCTTTTAAATTTAATTTCCATCTTACTAGTGAAACACTAGAGTTTGTGTTTCAAGGAATCAGTTTGCAGAAATATATGCATTATCATTCAAAGAATTCAATATGTTTGGAAAATTTAGCTTTTGAGTAACATCTTTGCCTTCCTAAGTTCATGAAATCAATTATTTTTTTGTATTTTGCACATTCCAAGAGATGATCAGCCCTTAGAACAATATGTGTCTATTCAAATCATTAAAAAGTGTATAAAGAGATAAACGGCAAAAAACCCAAAGCTATTAAAAGTGAAGGCTGAAATGTCAGGTCTTTTTGGTGTTCTCTTTTATTTAGACTTTGTATTCATTATGATCATTGGAGATGGATGTTTTGGAACACAACTATAGTATCAGCACAAGTATGTATGTCTTGACTTTTAACTTTGCAGGAAGGACCCATCACCCCTGCCATTAGATATCTAAATGTAGGCATTCCCCTTCTGATGTGGAAAAAGAGCTTTTCACACTGGGCTTCCCTTTAGAGTCAATGGAAAAAAATAGGCATTTTTAGGCCACTTTTAGACATCTACTCCAGGACGAAGTAAATCACATGCCCTCATGCAAGTGTCTCTCTTCAGGTGCCGTACAGGAAGCCAGAATAAGTAGTAGACATCAAAAATGTTGATGTCCTAAATTTAGTCAGATGAATCCTACAGTGTGTCACAAACTTTCTTCTAGTTTTTACATCTACATGTTTTTTCTCAAGAAAATGTGTAGTTAGGAACAACCAAATGCTTTATTATATATGGAAGAATTTCAGCTTTCAAAAGATAGTCTGCAAATGCCATAATATTTACATAGAAGTATTGCCCAAATAAGTATAAATTTAAGGATCTGCAGATTCCCAATGTGCAAGTCATTTTTGTTTTATTTGGTATGTACTCAACAGTACTCATGCAATCACAGGCACAGGCAGGCACATTAGTACATCACACAGTTTCTTAGGAGGAGTAATTGAACATCTGGCTAATCTCCTGCACATTCCTTATATGCATGGATTAAAACTGGCTTTGCTACCTTGGTATCAAAGTGGCATGGAGTGTGCTCCTTCAGTTCAAAGTGTTTTGATTTTAATGAAGAAACCACGCTCGATACATTCTTTTGGAATGTTTTTTGTTTTGAAAATGCACACTCAGAGTGGTGTGCTCATTAAAACGAAATTACTTTGAAATGAAGTAGTGCATTCCCAGCCGCTTAGATGCAAGGAAGGGTTAGGAGGTTTAAATGAAGAGGAAGAAGCTGATCTGTGCAACATATCTCCAGGATAATTCTTTTCTTTTTATTGTGTAAAATAAATGCAAGAGGGAGTAGATACCTGCTGCCTGACTATGCAAGGAGACTTGCATCGTTACCTTTGTGGAAGAAGAATGATGGGTTCTTTCAAGGGAACTATGGTTAGTGTAGTATGAGCAGAAATGGAAAAGAGCTGAAAGAGGCAAAGACTTTTAACAATTATAAAAGGAAGGGTATGCAAAGACAGGCAATAGAAACATTTATTAAAGGGAAAAAAAGAACATCTGCTTTATAAGAACAGGAAGAAAAGGACTTCCCAAACTGTTTGTCGTGTAAAGGACTGGAATTCTCTTTCCAGTCTCACATCTTCCTTCTTTATTTTTTTGTCTCAGTTTCTGCTATGAGATTTTTATGTGGAGAAAGACATAAAGCCCTTAGATGGGAAGTTGATTGTGTGACCAAAATAATCCTTCTGTATTCATTCATGAGAGCTCTTAATACATTCAAAGAAAGTCAACTCCAGAGTTCCTTGGCCAAATCACTGATGTGGGACTATAGGAAGAAAAAACTGTAACAGCTGAGAAAATAGAGGGATCTATTAAAGATAGTGAAGTGCAAACTAAAAGTAAAGGTATAGATAAAGAAGAGAGAAAAGAAAGACAGACATGCTGAAAAAAAAGGAAAAGAAAGATGGCAGAAATGGAGAAGAAGCTTAAAATGAAAGTGTTAGGAAGGATGAAATAAAAGCATCAGGAAAGGAGCAAGAACAGGAAAGGAGAGAAGAAATACACAGTTAAAACAGTCAATCTTGTCAATAAAGTACCAGAGCATCAGGCGGGGGGGGGGGGGGGGGGGGGAGAAAACAGAGAGACAAGCACCACAGGAATTTCCTCTCTTTCATGTTTCCACATTGCATTTATTTTCAGGCATTCTGCTTCTCAGATTTCTTTCCCTCCCATTCCTCATTTCATTCTTCAATAAGCTGTGGAGACAGTTCTTGCCAATTTTGTGACTCTCAGTGAAATGAAGTCTAGCCCTATAACAACCCTCTCTTTCTTTCACTTGAGTGAGTAGGTCTCAGATTCCTCTGACTTCAGAAATTGATGCAGCTTATTTTTAGGTTACCATACAGGAGTGGGGGTAGAATCAGGCAGAGTTGATTCTAGTAACTGAAGATGTAAAGAACCGAAATTTTAGTCAGTATTACGAAGTGTAGCATATATTTCAGACTTTATATTATAAGCAGCTACCTTTAACTACATATGATCCTTAAGAAACATATTTTCAATTGCTTGTCCATTTAAGGAATGCTACATTTCCCCCCAAAGCCTTCAGAAACACAAAACAAGTGGTTTTGGTTGACTGAATAAATACATATGCAGGTTACCCTATAAAAAAAGGGAGCAGCAAACCAGAATATTTTGCCAGAACAGTTTTAAATTGAGATCTCTGAAGTGACGTTTGTGCTGTGTGTTGATGTGCTAAATTTGCTAGCGTATGTTAAACACTTAAAATTCCCACATTAAACCACTTTTTCATGAAATTTTACTTGCTTTATGACCAGCTCGTGTTATGAACTAATAACCAACATATTCTTCTATTCAGAAACTAAGGGGTTTTTTTCAGTTATACACACACAAAAAGCATTTTAAATCAAAACTGTCTATCCCCATTCCACTTTCATATCTCTGAGGGCCAAAAAAGATTTTCCTTTAATTTTGTTCAGGGAAAAAATTGTCCCCAGCCTAAGATCTTGTATGTCAAATCTAATCTCAGAGTGAATTATAAACTGCTGATAAGGCGGCTTTATATTAATGGAAGCACAGTTATAGCCCTCACTATAATATGGTGTCTCTGGTTTCAATTATACTTTGCACAATGCAATATATCTTCAGGAGCATCTCATGTAATTAATCAGGTAGTATTGTAATGCAGACTAGACTAAGGAGAAAACCAGGCATTTGTCGTTTTACAGAGATGGAGAGGGATTTTATTAGTCATTTGGTGAGAGCAGCTCTTTCCAGCGGATTAGTGCATGCTGGTGTATGGAAATTATTCTTCAGTATTCTATTTTTGTCCCTCAGTGAGCAGAGTTTAAAGTTGCTCTGGAATTACACAGAGAAGCTATACATGATTAGCACGAAGTAAAATTGATTTAAAATAAATTACTACTGCAGACCTCTTTTCACAGAGTTTCACTTTGGTCCTGTCATGAAGGGCCGGGGGGGGGAGGAGGGGGGGCTGTAAATAGATTTTATCAATTAAGATCAAAGAGCTGTAGAAATCAGAGATGGAAAAAACCTTGTCAGGTCATCTCTTCTGTCAATGCAAGAACATTTTCTACAGTGTATTTCTCTAATACATGGTCAAACTTCACTTTCAAGACTAGAGTGAAAGGCTTCCACTGTTTCCCTTAGCAGACTATTTCATAGTTACATAAACTTTCTTTATTCCCGACAGCATTTCTGAAATTTCCTTTATTTTTTCCTATTTTTTCTGAATTACATCTTTTCAGACTTTTCTCACACCAGCTTTGTTTATCAGTGCTTCTGTGTTTACCTCTTCCAGAGCCAAAGTTTAAACAAGCTGTATCACTCTTTTATCCTTTCCTCTTGATCCAGTGTTATTAACTCTTTGAAAGTACTTTTTGCTGCTCTTTGAAATTTCCCCAGTTCACTGGCACAATTTGTCTTCTGTCAGTGTAGAGCACCGACGCAACACACAGGAGCTGTTCAAAAAGGGCTAGTCACACCCTTGCCCGTTTAAATGGAGACTTGACCTTTTTTTTGCAGCATTTGTAATTGTGCATGGATTGCAGTTCACTAGTTACCCATATCCCTCAGCTTTTTCAGAATTATCCCAGCTAACTCCCTGAGGCTGAGTAATTGCGTGTGTCTTCAGCTTTTTAGGCAGTCCCTTTATTAGTTACCCTTGCAGGTCTCCAGCATTAGGGCTTTTCAGCTTGGAGAACAGATGACTGAGTAGTGAATAGGGAACGATTATTTGTATTTCCTGTAACATAAAAAACAGGAGCATCAAATGAAATGGCAAAGGGATAAACAACATGATTTCCTGTGTCACGTTATGCATATTTAAATTGTGGAATTAACTACCTCAGCACATTTTGGATGTCAAAATTAGGAATAATTCTAAAACGTGATTAGACTAATGGAATAATGTAAAAAAGTGTTATTAAGCTCAACAGAGTAGGCTCCTCCCAAGGAAATTCTTAAACTACTGAAGAACTAGGGAAGGTATTGCAGCAGAAATGTCAGTTTATACTTGCCCTTCTCTATATCATTCCTGAAGCATCACTGCAGAACCTGGTCAAATACAAAATACTAAATGAGGCAAACCATAGACGTTATCCTTTACAGTCACTTGTTATTTATATTCTACTAACATTAATACTCAAGCAGATCGCCAACTGATCCTTGAAAAAAACACCAGCTTCCAGTCTAACTTTTTTGTTGGCTAAAATCATTCTGTTTTGCAGGTGGGTAAAAGGAATAGCTTCTTTGAAAAGAAACATACTGGTGTGACCAGTTCAGCAGCTCATTCGATGCAAGAGATTTTTTTTTCCCTTACTCCACTTCACTCAGCTGCTGGCTTTCATTAGTTTAAATTGTAGAATGAGACAGATGGTTGATTTCTGAAAGCATTTAGGTATGTATGGAAAAACCCGTTTTTCTCAGCCAAAAGAGACACAACAAGTAAACATCATTTAAGAAAACAAGTATATATACAATCACAATTAAAACGTTGATTTGCATGTTTTAAGCTTGTTGTATATCATACAGAAACTAGAAGAATTTAGTAAAATGAGAACTTCCAGTTGGGACTGAAGGAAAACTTCCATCCTCATAAATCAAGATTCCCAATGACTTCATGCTTCTGAATACGTTCCTGCTCTCAAAAAATAACACTGCAGTCATTTCAATGATGTAGTAGCCAGGAGGACATGATCGTGTACCTACTGGTGTCAGTGACAATACTGCAGATGACTTTCAGTGGTGCAGGATCACATTCATAACCAGCACCCTTTGTTTTTCAGAAACTCGCAGAACTTTGCTGCTACTGTTCAGACCTGTGGCAGTCACATACTTTTTATGTCTTAGGAGAATAGGCTCTGACAGCACTTGTGTTGTATTTCACCGTATGCAGCCATGGAAAAAAGTGAAGCACAAGCACAGAACAGATGTTCTTTACTATATAAGTTTAAAATAAATGTGTTTGTGATAGACTCTTGTTAAGACCTAGAAAAATCCTCACTGAGATAAACCTGTGGTATGATCTGTTTGGTTATAACTGGTGTGATCTAACAGCAAGATTGCAATAGTTACCTCTTTCTGACAACAGCACAGTTAAATACGTTGCAGTCTGTTAGAGATGCCTTTTTACCATGTAAACAGTGATAGAGTTGTCTGGCTGCAAAATCTAATAATCCAGCTATGCCAGGAATATTTTCACTGTGGTCAAGCAGACTTAAGGCAAAATACAAATGCTCCTATTTTATAAATCACAGTATCTAGCAAACTAGACATTTCCTCTAGCAACACATTTCTTCCTAAATTTTCCATGTTTTCACTTAGGGTTCTCAGTCAGATGGTTCAATGATATCAGGTTTATTACTGAACTGTAGCTGAAAAATATCTTTTTCAAGCATTTTTCAAAGCTACGCCTGTAAACTTCACCTCATTATTTGCTGTACATGTTTCTTCTTTTGTAACCACAGAGCCTTTACAGTGGTAGAAGTGCTCTAATTGCACCTTAAAAATAGATCCTTCCTCATTAGAAATACATAGATTTCTTCAGGTGCTGATTTACTGTGGAATGATGAAGGCCTATGTCAAAGGTACACTTGTAACATGGCCCCCTTAATATGAGTGAGAAGTAAGAACTTAGCTACTTCAAGAATTTGAGCATAATGTCCTCATATTTTTCTTACCTCCAAGACCTCTGTTGTTTTCCATGTTTTCATGACACTTATTTTTGCGGAATTGTTTAATTTATTTTTAAATACTCTTTTTTAAGTGTGCTAGGTTAAATCAAGCCTTGCTGATTAAAAATAGCTTCTCCAAAGCTTGTGTTTGTTGGTTGTTTTAATTGTATTATATTATACTGCCTCCCAGCTCTTTAGGCATCAGAGTGTGTCAACAGTGTTACAGCGATCTTCTTCATATTATTGTGGATTGGAGCATCAAAATTTTACTACAAAAACAGACAATATGTCACAAAGTGGTATTATCAAGGGCTCAGAGACCAAACATTTTCCACATTCTACAACTGAAATAATTTTAAAATCATTTCTTTCAGTTGCAAGAAAACAAAACAGCTTACTAAAACCAGCATGTCTGTTAAATCAAATAAAATCAAAGTCTAATGAAGTCAGTAACATTATTCATCTTGACTTAATGGATTTCATTTGTATGTTACTGCAGAAATTAGTTGCAATTTGAAAAGGTTCATTCACCATGACTTAAAGCCATCCTATCCTACCACAAAAAATAGGGTTAAATTGTAGCAGCAAGCCTTTTTCTTTACTTGGGGTACTTTTCTCTTCCTTTAACTCTCCTTCCTGAAGGGGAATGTATCTTTTCTTTCCATTCATATGTTCTTTGCACTCTTTTTTTCAGCTCTTCCAACCACTGTTTCTACATCTCTTTAGTCTATTGCAAGCCACTCAATTTCCAACCTTAGGAGAAAAAAGATATTTTTATCTCTTCTTTATAATATTTCTGCTTCCTTCTGATATAATTTGACTTTATAACTGGTTTCTTTTAGAATCTGTAAAAAATTCTGTGCTAAATTATTTGTGATATGTCTAAGCAGTCATATTCTGTTGCATTGTATATAAGCGACTACTTCGCTAGTAAATCATTCTTGCTTTATATCAGATGCTTTGAATCAAATTTGTCATAAGTGTAAAACAAAATCATTGCTTTCTCCATCCAGATTGTCATTGCAAACAAACAAGCTGAAGCTATGGAAAATATAGATGGCTTTGGCTTGATTTTGTTATCAGTTATTCCATTAAAATCAATGGAGTTGTACCAATGTAAGCCTGGAGGAAAGAATCAATTTCTGTATACCTATACAAATCTAAATCACAGGTACACTTAGCTGTGTAAAAAGTCTAAATATGATGATAATTTGGAAATACCACAGAAAGTATAGAAATAGATATAATTTATACACCAGTAGGTTCAATTGCATGCAAATAACATGCACATTATGCATCCCAGTGAAATGCAGTCTGGTTTATTTCAGAGAAAAGAGTATGATACTGGTCTAATAAACTGTATGCAAAGTCATGCGTTAATCTTAAATTATCAAGATAAAATCTACAACCTCTCACAGAATACCTAATATATATCTGATAGGAAAACAAGAATGTTATTTAGGCTCATTAGTATGATTTGGTGAATAGTCCCCTTGTTAATACAACCTCTTTTTTCTTTCTTTTTTACTGCTTAATAGAGAAGAAAATCACGTTATTCGGACCTTGACTTTGAAGTAAGTTTTATTGAATTATTCCTGATTATTAAAAGTATTTTCCTAAAAGTAAATGTAAAGTCTTCATTTAGCAGATTTTAGCCTTCTGACACAGTAGATGTCATAGGGTTGTTCAACTGGTACTGTAGAGAACATGATGAGCAATTCATTAAAACTACTTTGGTGCAACTTGTTTGTAAAATATTCTGAGATCAAACTGTCATATTGCAATATTAACCATCATGGTTTCAGTTTTTAAATTCTCTGCCTCTTCATTTTCATCTGTTTTTCTTTTTTTGTTTGTTTGTTTTGCTGGCTATCTATCAGTGGAAAAAGTGTGACACTTCTGTAGGACAGGCCACGCTGTTGCAGAAGGTTGCTTTGTTCAAGAGAGTCGCAATCATTTGTTCTATCTCTCTTTCTTCAATACTAATTTACTGGCATATGAGTTTCACATCCAAATAGTGATTATGAATGTGTCAAATTTTGAACGATGAAGTGCTGCAGTTGCCAAAGCTTATGGATCACATGGTATATATATAAATCAAGTTCATGTAAGGTTATCCACAATTTCAGACTTAGACCCTGTTGAATGAGAAGGTTTGGTTGTGTTAGTTAATGACCATTTTGTTCTATCTCAGTCAGTATGATTAAGTCTCTTAGAGTTTTGTTTATTTGAGGGTTTTTTCTCTACTCTCTACCGGAAGCAATACAGCAGTTAGTTTTCAAGGGGATGATAATAATTTATGGATTTGGGGTTTTCGCATAGGTTGTCTGTTCATGCATGTTAATAGTTTGATATAATTCATTATGTGTGTCTCCAGAGAAACTGAACAATCATAATATTTGCATGGAACATACAGATCTCGGGCTAAACTTTAATATCCAGTGATCAGTATATATCAACCATAACTTTAAAAGTCACCCTCTCTGTTTGCATGTGCAAACAAAAGCATTTTTCATTATTATTATTTGGGCTGTAAGCACAGTACATGTACTTTCAGATTTCAGATTTCAGATTTTAGTCCATAGAAAAGAAAGAGGCAGAACTAGCAAAATGCAGCCATAGCAGTGGTCATAGAAGCCTTGCAATGAGAGAAGGGTTTGCTTTGGTAACCTGCTTTTGCTGAAATGCTGACCTTCCGTGTTCGATTGTGGTTTCTTGGTAGTTTAACATCATGCCTTAATCTCTTATGTCATTTTCCCCCAGAGACTATAGCTACCCTAAGCAGTCATGTAACTTCTCAAATAAAGCATCAAACAATTTCACAGTAAGTTTAAGGAAAATAAAATGAAAATATCATCTTAAATATGCTTTAGGATAAATGCCTAGAAAGGAAGAAGAAAAACATGAATCAATGACAAAATTCTGATGACCAAGCAATTCTGAAATTAAATGCAAGCAATATGAACAGAAGTTTTATAATTATATTTATATAAAGAATTCTGAATTTTACTGTTCTTTATTGAAATGTAGGAATATCATGCCGTTCACAATGAGAACATTCTCTGTGGCAACAGATAGTAAAACATTCGTCTAACCACTCAGGAGAGCATAATCCAACACCAAATAAACACCAACAATGGTATACACATTCTGCTGTCAAGAATCAGACCTCCCATTACATATTTTCTTTTGACTCACATAGTGTATTTAAGATGCTTACACCTTTTTCTTGTCTTGTTTGCAGCATTGTTGCTCCATGGCCTAATATTTTTAGAAGTATGATTATAATGCAGGAAAAGATATTTGTTTGTAAAAAGGGAACGATGGGGCCATTGGGAGTGACTGCTGAGGAAGTGAGAGCGGCAACGATACTGTGCCAGTTGCTGCTGTGTTTCAGAAGTACTGACTCAGACTAACACCATCTCACCTCTCTGTTTTATGGTTCCTCTGATTAAGCCTGTGGGCTTTCCTGTGTTCTTACACTTAGCGTGGCTGTCTGTCTGAGGTAAAGCAAAATAAAAAAGCCATAAAATGTTCAAATAGCCACCCAGATTCCTTCACTCAGCAAGGCATACTGATGAAGGGAATTGAGATAACGTTGAGTGGCCAAAACATTGCTATTCTGGTACTTCAAAGCAGCTTGACTGCAAAATAGAATAGAGCCTGGAGGTGAGGTCGAGCTAGAGTGATTGGCCATACTACTTAAATGTTTAACACTTTTTCTGCTTTGTCTGTGACCAGTGCCAGGACAACATCCTTCCACAGTTCTGAGGATAACAAATGCTATGGATGTGGTTTGGAGGATAATAAATGCTGAATGCGCAGTATGGACAAGACTGTGTCAAGCTTGGCTCCCTCCATCCTTTTCCTTTTAACACTCCCTCAGCAGTCTCTACACCCTCAACCTCTCACGCATGTCTGTCTATATCCATAAAAGACAAACCCTCAGGCTATGCCTATCTTACTAAAGTAGACATTTTGGGGAGAATATTCCTGGGTGCCAAAATGCCAATTTTTATATGGATGGATTTTTAGAATTATCTTCACTATTTTAGTCCAGACCACCCTTGTCTTTCCAAACAGTTCCTGAAATCTCCTTAGGGAACCAATGCAACCAAGGCACCATGGACAATAGGCAATTTGGTTGTAGACTTCTTATTTTGGACACTAAGAGAATTTAGTAGCATTCATGGAGAACATTCTGTGCTAGGTGGTGCCAGAAAATGGTCTTGGACATGTTTAACTTACTACTGTAGAGTCACAGTTTCATAGTTTAAAAAAAAAAAAAAAAGACTGTGCTAGTAGGCTGCAATGCAACACTCACCTTAATATAGACAATTTGAAGTAAAAACAAAGAAACACAAGAAAAACAATTTTTTTTCTGAGGGTCACAGATGAAACTCAAAACCAGCTGCTATGTAGTGTGAACACAGGCAGACTATGACTGTACTCAACACCATAAAATACTCTCTGTCCCTGTTATCTCCAATATATGTAGAAATACAGGTGTAGTTTTAAGGGCCTTTGCAATGGACTATAAATAATAAAAGTCCTGTGACTGTGCTGGGTAGCGTTATAGAAAACTTATGTCTCCAGTTGAAGGAAAGGGAGAGAGAAAAAGATGACATCCAAACTGGCCATGCCTTATCACAGATCTTTTAAGCTGGTTAGAGAGGAGGCTCTTAAGAACTGGGCCACCTGTATCTTGTTTTCCCTTTTTAAACAGTTTACCATTACATTCTTAAATTATCCCTTTATGTGGAAAAAAGAAGACAGACTATAACATACTGGGTTTAGTCTGTAGGCAGAAAGTATTTCTGCTACATAACATACTGTCCACTATTAGATTTTGCAAAACACTGACTAATCTAGTTGAACTTTGAAGTTTGCTAAAATGAACAGTCAACATACAACAGCTTTACAGCTCTTTTCTTGCTATTACCAAGGATTAGTTTAGACTCATTCATGCAGTCTGGTATCCAAAACATGACCAAAATTCATAGGTCTGGGCGTTTTGGATCCTTCTTGCTGCTGGCTGCGGTAACCCCAGCAAAGTGCTCTCCAACCCCAGTCATTATGTTCTGTTTTTCCCTAAAGCTGGACAGGTAGCTTTTTCATGAAGGCTCAGCACTAATACTTAGCTGTCAGATCAAACAAAATTCATTCTAATTATGTTGAAGAAAAATACAGATGCTGTGGAAATTCCCAGAAGGACTTTATAACAGGTGTGTGCTGACACTTACAAAATATACAGGCGAGTTAAACAGTATTATTGACATTCACTTTAGGATTCAAGACCACAATTACCTTTAAATTCTGTGAGAGGGTCTGACTCCTGGATTTCCCCAGCCATCCACCCCACTCTCCCCTTTTTATGAGGCATTCATTAGATCTACTCTGGTAATAATATTTATGCCAAATAATTCAGAAAAGTGCCTTATTACCCTGCTCCCCAGGATTCAAGTACTCTCTGGCTCTTTTCCTGCTCCACGCATGAGAGACAGCAAGGATACACAGGACAAATGTGAATACCAGAATGTCTTCTTTTCTTTCTACAGAGCAGCAGACTTTCACCAGCAATAATGCTAAATTGATCATTAATTACTGGAGCTGCATTCTTTCAGAATTTTATCTGTAATAGCTATGCATTATAACAACATTACAAACTCACACAAAAGTTTAAAATTATTCTCTTACTAGCCTGAAGACATCTCTAGAAGACAAAGGTGAAAAAAAATATGCCTTCAGGAAGAAATACTTTCCCGCAACATTACAAACTCACACAAAAGTTTAATATGATTCTCTTACTAGCCTGAAGACATCTCTCAGTGACAAAGGTGAAAAAAAATATGCCTGCAGGAAAAAATCCTTTCCTGTTCCTAAGTTTGGCAACTGATCATACCTATAACATCTTGAAAACACAGCATGTTTCCATTATAGGGCTGGGAAGGCATCCCCCATCTGTTCTTTTCACTTAGCTGTGTCGTACAATATTTGAGAGAGAGCATTTTTACCTGTGACAATATAGAAAACCTCCAAGGCAAATTGAATGGCATTATCATCATCATCATCATTATTATTATTATTATTATTATTATTACTGTAATTCATAAGATTGACCACAAATCTTCATGAGAATATTTGTGCTTGAGCTAGACAGAGTTCAGCTAAAACCCTGTCGTAACTAAAAAAGGGAGCTGGGTACAAACTTATGTTTGAAGTCCTTCCCATCTTGATGATAGCCATCGACACTCTGAACCCTCTTCTGAGGGTAGGTGCTCATCAGAGTAAGGCTTAGTCTTTTCAAAACATACACCCAATGTTACCTGTGAGTGGGGGTAAAAATGCAGAAGGGGTGTCAGTTCAGTCTGACCCCCTTTAGGGTGTGAGGCACAAGAGTTATGGAGCCTGCAGGAAAGACAAGAAGGTGTGTGTCTGTAGCCTGGTGGCTAACTCAGGTGCTTCTGGAGGGGATGCGGCATTAATGGGCAAATCCCCAGCTGCACCTAAAGAAGGTGTGCTTTCAAAGGGCAGCATGACAAGCTCCTTTGCCATCCTTTTCAGGTCCTGATGCTACTACAATCATCCTAGTATATATTGGTCAAGATATCCAGCCCTGTATTGATAAAACTTATGTATTTCTAAGATTGATAAAGCTGTGTTTTTCACAGTGCCCATTTAATACAGAAAACAGATTAAACCCCCACAAATACTTTGTGGGTTATTTTGTAATAAAAGAGAAAGAGTTACCCAACAGAGTATATTTTCTACAAAGGGGATAAGACAGTGCTTTCTAACAAGGAATTTAAAAGAAATCTAGAAAAGAAGAGTTACAGTTGGAAATTTAAGTTACTGCACCTTCAGTTCAGATCGTTCTTTATAAGCAGTGGGGAGGGGCGGGTGTCAGTGTGTAGGAATTATGGAATGGAAGCCAGGAAAACACAAAGCAATGAAAAGATCCATAGGTACATATGCATACCAGTCATTCTGCTATTAAGAATAAAATTTAAAGCCTTTTTTTCTGGCAGACTTCCCACTGCAAGAGTTTAATTTCTCCTCCCACCTGCTTCTCCTCAGGAAAAATGTAATGAACTGAGAAAGACATTTGCATTATTCATATTTGCTATTTAACAAATTCTTGGGTACACGATTCAGAAAAATATCAGAAAGTAGCATTCTCTATATTCCTAGCCTTCTATTAAAAAGTTTCCAAATGGAGATACTTGTTTCACAATCATATGCTATTTCCTGCTTTTAGAGCCAGTATTTTAACCCACAAAATCTTTTTTATTCCCGTGAACGTCTCCTTATTTCAGCCAATAATAATCTTTGAGGCAGAACCTTTCTTTTTTAAATTCTATGTATATGAAATTTGCTACATATTCCTGTCTACCATAACAGCAATAGCTTAAAAGAATCCCTAGGAAGTCACTTAAGTGAAACTCCCCTCATAAATTTAGATCAGCTATCTCCAGTTAAATTATGTTTTGCAAGGAGTTCCTCACCAAATCCTGCAAAATTTTCTCCCTTATTCACCCCACAACTCATGTTAAGTTAATAGGTCTTTAATTGCTTGCTGTATCTCATGTCTCTTTTGTGAATAATGTTGCCAATTTCCTGTTCTCAGAAGTGAAACAAGTTCTCAAGCTACGGTGTAGCTATATTAAGGATGATATGGTTATTACAGCATAGCAGTAGAAATGCATGATCAAGAGAGAGTTCATGAAATTTATAAACACAGAATGCAAATGAAAGATAAAAGTTAAAATTGGTATTGGTAAAGCATTATTTGAGGGTCAGATACTCCCACTCCATTTTAAAAGGTACTAACCCAGACTCGGCAGCAGCGTTACTTGCTGGGAAGGGTCACACTCAGGCACTGCGTACTTAAGTTTGCAGGGTTTGTCATGTACAACGCCAGGGAAAATCAGGCTTCACAATTAGTGGATGTGCATAGAGGCTGGTGTCCTGCACCTTTTCTATCAACATTATTGGCTGCTGCCCTGGATGTAACCCAAGTTCAAGCAGTTACAAAAGCTTAAGAAAAGCCAAGCTGAGCCCATCTGCTGTTGGACTGAGGTGAAGCATCCTCAGTCCCTCCTGTCCCCTGTCCACCCGGACCACAGAACCATGAGATTGGTTGAACAGTAAGCAGCCTTCGGCTTTGCTCCAGAGGCCGGTCTGAATCCATACCTGAGCGTGAACTTGTTTGGAAACAACGCAGATGGTAGGCTTGAGAGTCTAGGCTTGAAAACAGGCTTCACTCTCCATGTAGCTGCCAAGGCAGATACATGGCCAAGGGCTCCTCCAACTGTGGGGGCTGTTTGGGGTCCCCGCCTCTTGCACAGGAGTGACATATAATTAGTTTTTGTGGAAGAGTGCCCTGTGCATGGCCTAGAGGGAGGATGGTTTCCAATTGCACAGTCCATGACATAAGAAAGCAAGTAAAATTGAAAAACTGTGCCTAGTTTTCTTAATATGAATGCCATTTCAACTGCATTTTTATGATGATCTGAATGACAAGAACATGTCTAATTAAAAAGACATAACATTTGGGGCTTTTCCATTCAGGGCCAAGATTTCTGAGTTCAGTGTTCTCATAAAAATTATTCCAATAGGGACCATTACAAACTGCTGTTGCATTCCTATAGAAATTAATATATTAGCATCCATGCTGAAAACAGAAATTCTAGAAAATATTCCTAACGTGCAAGAGAAATATCCTTCTGAGAAACTGCCATCACTTTCAAAATACTTCTAAGCTAGCACAAAAACAGTGTCTCTTAATTTCAGAAACTCAAAAAATGTGGGGTAAAAACAGTCTCTTGTACACAGGAAGAACATTAAACAAAGCAGAGAGAAGGCTCAGTGCCATTCACTTCCATTGGCCGAGTCTATAGGGAAAAGATGGCCCTGCCAAATTCAATTTACTTTATTATGTTGGGGAAAATAATGCTTCTCTTAAAAAAACACAGATTCAATTATAAATATAAGCAATTATGTTCCATTTTGCAGAAGGTCATGCATACAAGAAAGAGGCACATGGAATTGTTTCAAGAGTTAAATCAGAAATTTCAGACGCTGGACAGATTTCGGGATGTACCAAAATCTGGCAGTATGGTAAGTTTTCCTTCTTAGATATTTCAAATATGATGGATCCTTAACAACAACAATGAAACAAGAGTCCTTTGAATTCAGGATATTTCCCAAGAAGACCTCACTCTCTGCTACCTTTAGATAGCCTCAGAAATTAGAACAAAAGATATTTCACTAATCTAACCTATGACAAGACTCATTAGGTTTTACAACTAGACCATAACTAACTCACTGACATCATTATAGATGACAAGTAATTGAACTGTAGGGAACACATTTCAAATCTGTATGTGTCCACCAAGTCTAAAGGACTTTATATAGAGAAAGCAGCTCACTAATGTAATTTGGCCAATAGGGCTTTTCCTCTAGCTAGGCAAGCAGACATTAAATTAGTTACTACAAACAAGTCCAGCTAGATAAACCGATACGTGAGACGGTCCAGAAAGCACACAGGGTCTCTGTAATGCCGTGTCTTTTCCATAATACGTTTATAAATATTTACCATGGGAAAAGCAAAAACTAAATCATCCTGGTTGACTCGGCTATCATCATAATTCAAATCTATACACACACACTTATACACACATGCATAACACCCTGACTACATCTGATAATGAAAGCAAGGAAATAGTGGATTCTGCCTAATTAAAACAGCTAATGTAGTGTGACCTATTTGTTAGCAGTAATAGTATGATTAGTAATAATTTTATATATAATTTTATAATGTGAAAATTGTATATTAAATGGAACTGAGCTAGAATCATTGTATTCTATAACTTTTTCAGAAGAGCTGCTCTCAGACATGAAGAAGAGGTATTAAGCAGATGTGAGGCCAATGGATTTACATCATTTACATCATCTTAATCCAGCAGAAATTTGGCCCTGATTCTTTGATGAACCTTTAGCTGTGATATGTGTTATTTTGCACCCAGTTCTCGCTCACTCCCCCTTCTGAGATTTGCTGACATGTAAAGTTTGCATTCGCCTCCCCATTTGAGATTTGCTGTCTGCGTAAAGCTTGAATTAACTCAAAATCTCAAAGGGAATCTCAGTGGAAGAGTTGTGTTTACTCTGTTTCACATCGGAGCTATGTTTTTGAAAGGTCTGCTAATAAAAGCTGCCTAGAAGAATGGTCTATCTGTAAGACAGTCAGAGAGTGATCCAGGTACCTAAATATAGGCATCTCAGGCTATTTTAGACAGCCTCAGATGTCTTAGTCTACAGCACGGTACAGGCAGTGGTGACACAGGACTCAAAGGAGACCTGCACCTCTCATGCAGCGCTACAGGCTTGGGGAAGAGTGGCTGGAAAGCTGCCCAGCAGAGAAGGACCTGGGGGTGTTGGTCGACAGCCGGCTGAACATGAGCCAGCAGTGTGCCCAGGCGGCCAAGAAGGCCAATGGCATCCTGGCCTGTATCAGAAATAGTGTGGCCAGCAGGAGTAGGGAAGTGATCGTGCCCCTGTACTCGGCACTGGTGAGGCCGCAGCTCGAATACTGTGTTCAGTTTTGGGCCCCTCACTACAAGAAGGACGTTGAGGTGCTGGAGCATGTCCAGAGAAGGGCAACGAGGCTGGTGAGGGGTCTGGAGAACAAGTCTTATGAGGAGCGGCTGAGGGAACTGGGACTGTTTAGCCTGGAGAAAAGGAGGCTGAGGGGAGACCTCATCGCTCTCTACAACTACCTGAAAGGAGGTTGTAGCAAGGTGGGTGTCGGTCTTTTCTCCGAAGTAACAAGTGATAGGACGAGAGGAAATGGCCTCAAGTTGCGCCAGGGGAGGTTTAGATTGGATGTAAGGAAAAATTTCTTTACTGAAAGAGTGGTGAAACATTGGAAGAGGCTGCCCAGGGAAGTGGTGGAGTCCCCATCCCTGGAGGTATTTAAAAGACATGTAGATGAGGCGCTTAGGGACATGGTTTAGTGGGCATGGTGGTGTTGGGTTGACGGTTGGACTCGATGATCTTAGAGGTCTTTTCCAACCTCAATGATTCTATGATTCTATGATTCTATGAAAGATAGTTGGATATCAGGCAGAAAATCCAAAGGCATCTAAAATGGTGCAAAAATGTTAGGTTTTGGCAACTAAGTCCCACCCAACATGTTACAGCAGAAATCACTAATTAAATTGGTCTTAGTCCATAATGTCTTTTACCCTATAAAACTTAGCATTCAAAAAAAAAATTCATTCAGCAGAAAATAACCAGCTTTCAGCCTGTTAATCCTAATATGCATGAGCTCATCAGCCTGTAAAGCAAGGTAGCTCTCACAGCATTTTCAAGGACTAGGTTTCCATGGTTCTGTCATTCACCTGCCCCAATTTAGAATCCAGCTGGCAATCTCCATTTCAAACCACCCCGTATTTCAGACAGCAAGCTCTTCTCAATTACCTTCCCTTCTCTTCTCCCACTTTTCTATACAACCACTATTAAAAAGATGGCTATTGGGACTGGATCACTCGGCCATTCCTCATGTACATTGGTTCTTGTGAAAGAAAGGGCTTAGCTGGCAGCTCAGGTGAGGAGCCTGCCAAAGTGTTGATTGTTCACAAGGAAAGAGTCACAACGGTGTTGAACACCCGCCAGCCTGGCTCCCTGCAAAGTCATTTCCACTCTCTGGCTTCTCTGTCTCATGAGAGCACATTAGCCATCAGCCTTATAAACAGAAAACACATTATTTCATCCTTGTTTTTAATGCTTCTTTCTTCTCTGGTCTTCAGGAGAACTCAGCACCGAACAAGGCTCCATGGGACAGTTTCAAAACCACAAGTGACTACCAACACTATACAACGATAAACGTATTAGACACAGAAGCAAAAGATGCTTTAGAACTCAGACCAGCAGAATGGGAGAAGTGTCTGAACTTGCCTTTAGATGTGCAAGAAGGTGACTTTCAAACAGAAGTTTAACAAAAATGAAAACAAACTGAACAAAACAAAAACAAAACAAAAATAATTCATTGCACTGACAATAAAGAGACTTTGGGAATCCTGACGCTCCTGTCTGAACATTGTGACTACTTTATGTCAGGCTCTTCCTGTGCCAAATGTCAGTGATTTTTTTCGTACAGTATATTCCCACTAGTGCGGCTAGTGGAGAACCAGGTGTACAATTCTTACCATCGTGTGTTGTAAGTACCCGTGGAATGGATTTGTAAGGTAATCTTTATAGATAAACCTCAAGCAACGATTCATGTTGTAACAGCTTCATTTGGTTTAGTTTTCAAAAAACTTCACCATGAAGCACAATGTATATATTTATGCAGTTTTTAAAGTTTATAACAGTCTGTTTGGCCATTACTACACTTTTTACTTTATAATATAAAAGCAAAGTTTTTGTCATTAAATGAATGTCTGTTGAGCTACATTCTTCATTGCTTTAAATGCAATAAAGTAATAATCTCCATTTTATATGAATAATATATTTCACATCTTTATTATTGCAGTTTTCTCTGGAAAGCTCAGAGTAGCTTTCTCTGCTGCAGCTGTGTATAAAATATTTAAAATGTTGTATGGTGTAAATAAACCTTTGTCTACATATCAGTTTCTTAGTGCATTTTATTCTGTATTTGTTTATCTTAAATTTGCATATTTATAAAATTTTCTTTTAAAACAAACATATTGAATATGTATTTGGAGTTTTAAAAGTATGTTGTTCTAGCTCTTGCAAGGAGTTTCTAAAGCATATTAGTAGGTTTGTATAGCCATTCTGCATTTTCTTAGGTATTCTTTTGTGACAATGTACCATATAAATTGGACTTGTCAGAATACGATTACAATTGTTCTGTTTTATAAGAATTTTTGTCTTGTTGCAGAAAGACAAATAATGGAAAACAAGTTAAGTTTCAATGCACAGCACCCAAAGAAAGTGTTTATTTAGAATCATTACGTCTTGTGCATGGTCTTGTTGCTGTATAAAAAGAAGAAAGACTTTAAAGATAAAAAATTCTGAAGTATTTTAGACAAAAAAAATTGAGTGTGTTTCATATTATAAATCAAGAGCAGAGCATAATTTATATTGAAAATACAGTTAAACAATTAGAAATAGAAACACTAAATCCCCCGTTCCGTGCTTAGAACCAAAAGCAGATCTTCAAAGTCTCTCCTCATCTACAGCATAGCTGTAGGGGGTGGGGATGGGAGGATATCTCAAATCTTTAGATGCCATATTTCTAGAAAAAAAGTTTCCAGAACTATTTTAGTTCCTGCTGTACGGAATTGAATATGCTGCAGCCTACTAGCTGGAGAGCTCTTAGAGAGGAAGAAAACATGACCACTAATCTGCTTAGGAAGAAAAAAAACTAGAATAGAAACTTGTCAGTGAGAACTTAACCCAGAGCATTGGTAGGAGGAGATCGTCATCCATATGTTGAGAGAAAAGTACTTAGGACCAACCTCAGGACTAACCTTCAGGAAAGTGTTTCAGTCTGTAAATCCTTTCTCCAGGCCATAATAAGGTACTTAAATCATGAAAAGGAACCTGATTTTGCCTACTTTGAATGAACATCTCATGCAGAGTGCAGACTTCTCTAATCTATTGCTTCAGCATCTAAATCTTTACACAAATACAAAATAACTAGCTACCAACAGGGTATCAAGTCCATTAACTGGTTTAGGTGCCTAGAAGTTAGATGATGTAGTATTGCAACACATCAGTCAGTCAGAACTGGCACTTTATCAAGAGGCTGATGCAGAAGGAGGCATCTGGCAAGGCTGGCTATGCAGCCTACTAACATCACACCTCTCAGATCAGATAGTGCACCAAAAGCCTCTCTCTCTTGTTTTATATCAAGTTCTAATCTAAAAGGGGTTTATTTTCCCTTTAGATAAAGATACAACAGAAACTGCACATTTTTTAAGGATTTCATCCAGTATAGTAGGCACCTCTCAAGCAGAGCATGTTTTACAAAATTTCTGATTTTTGAGACCAAATCAGGAAGCTTAGGCCCCTGAATCCAGATATAAGCCTTAGCATTCTCCTTGATTGATCTAAACATAATACAAATATAGAGCACCTTGGTATTTCAATAACTATAGTGCAGAGATTATTTGCATAAGCTTTATATCACCTAACTCCTGTTCAATAGCGGTCTAGTTACAACTGCAGAAAGCTTAGGGTAGGCTGCAATCTTACCCAGAAAACATGATAAATCTGTCTACACTCAATACACTGCTGACCTAGTTGTGCTGTTATTAATAACCCAGTTGCTTCAGGTTTAACATTAACCTGGGTATTTATGTACCACACAGCAGTCACAGATGTTCTTTCAGTGTATGAGCAGCAATGTTCAGTGCCTCTTTATTTAGAGCTTGTGCTGCCCTGCCCAGAAAATGCTAGACATTTTTATTTTCTGATATATTTCATATTTAGAAATATTAAGAACATGCTGAAACCCAGTGCATTTGCCTACTGATTTGACTGCTTCACGTTAAAGCAGAGTTTGTTCTCCATAAGCAAGATGCTGCACGTACTTACAGTTTGCTGCTCAATGTCTCTGAAATGGTACGAGTCAGACTGAACCCAGCGGAAGAGTACAAACTTGTATGCACTGGCTTAAATTTTGGTAGAGCACTGATGAGATGTTTGGCATTATATTATATGCAAATAAAAATTGAGTCAGAACTCCCTACGTTATACTAGTCACAGAGACGACAGGGGGCTCTGCATTTGCCTTCCAGGGCGGGCTGGTGCCACTCGACGTGCCCTGTGCTACCTCACCTGGCCTCCAGCTGCAGTTACAGAAAAGTTCAGGTGCTTGAGGGCTCAGCTAACCAACGTTGCTGAAGCCTGCACTAGAGTATATTGAGGCAGCTGAGCTCAGCCTAGAGTTTACCTTGATCCAATTTAAAATACGCATTCCCTAGATGTATATAGAAAAAGCAAATACTTTTTTGGGAAAGGCATCATTTTCTCAACAGTTTAAATTACATTAGTAATCATATAAGACCATATGCAGTTTCTCTATCTTTGTCTTCCTCTTACATACATATACAGAGAAAGATTTTTTCCTGGCAAGTCAATGCTAAGCAAAATATGGCCTGCACTTTTCTGTATAGGGAAGCAGTGCATACAGGAAATCTAGCTGAGCGGCCATAGGTCACTCAGACAGCAGTTCAAGATATCCATGATTTCACATCCAAGGCTGTGTAAAGGGCTTTGGTGTTGCTGGCATAAAAGCGCTAACAAAGTTATTTGCTACATGGACTCTTGCCAATGTGATGTTATTTAACGCAGAATCTTCTGGGGAGGTAAACTCTGAATTAGTCATTATTGAACTTCAGCCAATACTCTGCAATATCTCTTGGAAAGAAGAAGAAGAAGGAAAGAGACACTAAGTGCTGCTACAAGGAATGAGAGGAAGAATAGCAGTGCTGCCATGCTGATGCACCTTTGGAGTGCCATGGGCTTAATGTTGGTATATATGTAATGCTAATGACTCCTTATGATGAAGATTTAGGACGAAGCTGTAACAAAAGACACAAACAGATAAGGGTCTTTTCCATTTCATTCACTACTGGGTCTGAATTTCTCCATAATCAGTGAAACAGTGCTCTTCTCTGGGAAATGTCCTGACACTCCTCCTGTAAGAACATCATTTGTTTCTATGATGAGAAGACATAAATCACCTAATATTGTTTTACACAGGATTAAACTGGGGTAGTTTCTCTTAAAAACAAACAAAACCCCAACCAAACAAAAACCCCAAGCCCTGAGCTGCACCAGGTGAAATGTTCTCTGATGCTTTGGCTTGTCTCCATTTCCCACAGTTGCTAGGCAATGATGTACTTAGAGACCAGATTTAACAAAAAGTCCGCTTCCCGCTTGGAAGCAGGCATCCACCTGTCACAGCATCAGCAGTGTGCTTTCCATCGGGTTATGCAAAAGGATATGGAAATCTCTGTTAGCAATCAGCAGATGGAGACATTGTGTATTGATAGTAGACTTTCAGTTCCTCAGGCATTAGCTCAAGGCTGTGCTGTATCTCTGGATAAGCCACAAGAAGCAGTTTGTATGAGCAAACATTATTTCCCTCTCAAAAACTGTTATAGGGCTCTCTTGTACAACCAAGCCCATTCTCATGTGCTGAGGGAAATAAACAGAGAGGTTGAATACGTGTTTGGGGAGCTGTGATTCATTTCGAGCCAGGTCTCAACCAGTGTAATGCTGTAATCTTTTCTACCTACTTTTCTAGAAACCTCTTTCTTTGCAAGGGAAGCAAAAGAGGCTTCACTAGGAACAATTCAATTGCTGATAAGATAGGCATGACTACTAACCCTAGCACTCCCACTGAAATGTTCTGTCCGTTAACTACAATTGTAAGGTAAAGAAAGAGCCACTTATCTGGTTTTGACAAAATTGTCTCTTAGATAGGCTGCATTAGACCATCCTGTGGCAATGAGTTACTCAGATTAACTACACTACAGTACTGCTCCTCTTGTTTGTTCTCAACCAGTTTCATTTTATACCTCATTATTTCTTATAAGGAACAGTTAATAACTTTTAGCAATTCAGCTTCCTTTCTTGACTATGCAGGCTTTTGCTATAGGCCCCACAGTTACTCTTTTTCGGGATTACAAACCCACGCCCAGTTAGTCCTCACGTGGAAGCCCTTCCCTGATTTCTACCATCCTTGCCTCCTTTACAGCTTTTCCAGTCTGCTAAAGTTCTTAAATAATTCTCAGTAAATCCTGAACTCATTAGAGCATTCTGTTTAATCCTTGCAGAAAAAGGAAAAACTCAACCATGAAGCTTCCAAAATGCCTTTTCATTTGGGGGGAGGGGGGCACCACTCAAAAATACCTGAATTTTAACTTTTTTATCTAACTATTTAATAGAAAATACATAACCATCTCTTTGAGCAAGAAATGGGCACCAGGCAGCTTCTCTTAAGTAATCGTCTTGAGAAGTGGACTTTAGTAATTTATTTTCTGCTGCTGCTTCTTTCTCGTGCTGTGAATGTAAACTTTCTTTCTGAAGTAGCACTGCTGCAACAAGACTGATAGAGAGTTATCTACAGCCCATTGGTTGGGTTTTACAGTCAGAAAGTGAGCAAGGACTATGTGAATCCTTTCAAATGGAATAGTAGTTGTTTCCCACATCCTGAAACTGTGCTGAATTCTGAGCTTTTTTTCAGTTTTTGTAACCCCCCTTCCTCCAGCTGTGTGTTCAATGAGTGGCATCCACTCACTTGCTGACTCTCTTCTTTAAAACTCAGAATGGGCACCTGAGCCGGGGAAGGGGTTGGGAGTTGCTGCTCATGACTCATGCTGTTCATCCCTGTGACTAAGAGTTAAGAACCTGTACCTCAAGAGAGGTGGGATTTAAGAAACAGCTCTAGTCTCAGTGTTTTCTTGTTGATTAGCTTAGGCAGTCATTAGGAAACCCAAGATGTCTACTTCTTTGCATGCATTGGATAAGCAGATAATGTACCTTGTTCAACATATGCAGTCAACCTTAGGAAACAGGCGTCTAAACCTTACATGATGCAATGCTGACCACCAAAAAATCTATGTCCTTTTGTGGATCAAACCCTTAGGAGTTGAAATACTTTTAAAAATCTGGTTCTCAGAATCCAATTTGAAGAACAGCAGCAAGCTAGTGTTTTTTTCCATCATCAATTCAATGATTTATTGCATTATGTCCCTAGGCTGTTGACTCAGGAAATTGCAAAAAGTGATGCCTGAAGGACCTCATAGTATAAAAAAGAAACTGGAATTGATTAGTATGTATGTTCAATTTCTTACTTGGTGTCTCCTTGGACCTAACCACTTTACTTCCTGCTCTTCTCAAGAACTGTGTATTAGGAAAAGATTTTCAGACCTCTGTTTTTAGTAATTAGGTTCTTAAATCAAGCAAGAATTAGCTATGGTTACTGAAGACAGATAGGTAGAATCCATTCTATGTAATTTAGAGTTCTAACTAAAACACTGTCTTGCCAATATTTCAAGCACAGAACTCTGCAGGGCAATCTAACTCTGCCTATCATAGTTGTCTAGGTTCTTTCTGTAACCTAAAGAAAAAGAGAGGCACCTCTGAAGTCCAGCTAGACCCCACCAGTTCTTTAAGTACTAACATCTTTCCATTGATTGCATAGAGAATTTAAAAGCTCCCTGAGGGCAATAAAATTCTTCTAAATTAAGCACCAGATTTAGCTAGATTTAGTCATCAACATGTGAGCTAATGTCTAAGCTCCCATTACAATCAGTGGAGAACAGGTCAATACAGTCAATAGAGACTAAAGACCAATTCAGCTTACCTATTACTAGAGGAAGGATGCAGTTAATGAGATACCCTATAGCTTTTGAAACATTTGCATGGGGATTGCAGATATGAAAGGCAACTTAAGGGAGACCTACATCCTGTGGTCCAAGCAGTACCCCACCCCACACCTAAAATGATATTAGGTACTTGTGTTTGGACAGGTGAATCCAGCTCCAGGGGAAGATTTTCCGAGATGCTCTGGGATATCCAGCTTCCAGCTATCTCTCCAGAGAGGCATGGGGTTATGGGTCTTACGTCAGGTTTGCCAACTTGATATGAATGTCATAGGTATCCTCACTATCACACATTGCCACTCCTTACTCAGAATCCACCTTGCCTGCTCCTCTTCTGAACATTTGGCTTCACAGCAAGACTCCTGCCCTGGGCACGCTGCAGCCGCTCACTGCCTGCTGACAGCAGCTGAGGGCAAGCAGTTAGACTGCAGTGGGAAATGCGAAGGCTGGGCAGAGAAAGTTTTTGCCTGAGGTCCCCAGAGCCTGTTCTGGGATGGAGCAAGTTTGTGCTTCAGGTGATGCTGTGTCCACCACTCACGTCAAACGTATGCAGGTCTTAGGCATACGAACATGCCAGCTGCTTGGCCTTTCTTTCCCCTGTCTGACAGCAAAAGAGAGCACAAAGTGTTTTTTTCATTTCATAGCAGGATGCCAGGCTGGAGCAGGTGAGGGAAGGCCAAGGTAGAAGCAGTATCATACAGAAGGGGTGGCCCAGCAGCAACATAACTGTCCATTGCCAGGAGGTTGCTTGTTCATTTTTCCAGAAACTGATTCTTTTTCACAGTTCCTGAGGAGCTGTATGCTGCTGCCCTCCCATACTCAGACTCCACCAGGAATACAGCCTAAGCCAGAGGTAAGTTCAGAAGGAATCTGTCAACATGTCCTTCTCCGCTGGTGCTGAAGTTCTTTCACCACCAGTTCTAAATTCCTGTCCTCAGTGTAAGGACGGGCCTAACTCCATCTCCTTCTTCCTTGGCAGGCCCATGTAGAAGTGAGGCAATTAGCCACACTGTAATAGCCTTTGATCAGAGAAGGGAAAAAAATTCCAACACCAGCATATCCTACCATTATGCACCCTCACTCTTCTGAGCCTGAAGGAGAGACGACCGGATACCATTGCTGCACGCCAGTATGAAGATCATGTTAGTGACAGTCCTTGTTCTAGAGCATGAGAGAAGTGAAGTCTCTACTCCTCCATCCTTCTCACAGGTTTAAGACTGATGAAGGGTGCATGTTACCCTTTGCCTGGCACCATTGCTTCTCTGTGATGTGTAGAAGAAAATTGATGGTTCTACCTCTGCCATTGACCTTCCTGCCATACCTTCTTGACTGTGGTACTGATTATCTAGATGCAAGAAGGATGAGAAAACAAAGTGAACTGTCTCAGCCATTTAGCGGAAAAAAGGAATTAAATATCCCATCCTCTTTTCTGAAGAATTAAGAATGATGAAATTGCTAAGGGCTTTGTTGTGGACTCTTATTTCCTCAGGCCTGCTGCCTGAGGAAAAATACTAAGATTGAGGGGACTGTAAGAGAAAACAGAGAGTCTAAAATAGATTGGAAGGAGATAGGAGGACTTGAGTAAGGCTGCTAAAATTGCCTTTTTGTCTCAAAAGCCTCTCCAAAAAATCTTTAGACGTTCAAGTCATCAAAGGAATTACACAGTGATCAGAAACCAAATTATTACAATTCATTGATTTCCTAGCTCAAGGAGTGACTATTGTAAAGTTTACTACAATTTCAAAGGGATGTCTCATCTCAGCAGTTGCTTTCTGTGTCCCAGATGTTTATCTGCCTTCGCTGCAAACTGAGAGACAGTGGTATGCTAGTTAGTCCCACTTCCACATCAAAGCTAGTAAAATCAACTCACAGTTCTCTCCAGGTTGTGAATGTTTTATGAAACACCACTTACCAACCTTGATTGACAACTCCTCCTGCAACCTGCGGCATCTATTTGTGAAGCCGGCAGGCTTTTTAGCTTCATGCTACACAACCACAGCATCAGAGTCAAACCTCGTGAAAACTGAATTAACCTGGATGAGAAAAAGACAAGCCAGTGAGTTCTTCTTGCCAGGGAATACTTCAGCTTTATTGCAGCCTCATTATGATCTGTGTCACCATAGATGGACACGAACCAGAAATATGTATTCCCCTATCGCCTAAGGAATTCTGGACAGGTGGAAAGGCTGGTGGAGAATTTATTTTGGTGACAGCTGGAGAGGCCTGGAAGGCTGTCAGGTCTCACATAGTCAGGTTGAGGATTAATTCCCACATGCAAGATACAGGTATAGGCATGCAAAATTTGGAACCCACTCAATCAGGGGAGCAGCAGCGTCTGCTCTGGTCAGCAGGGGATGTGACATTTGTTACTGTACTCTCTGAAGTGTACTGGTTCAGGGATTGTACTTCAGCAGATTATTCTTGGAGACATCCATAACCTGTCAGTTTCAAGTTCCTGGGTACTGTAAAATCCTTCTCTCTTACATGTGAACAATATAGATTTACTCCCAAATAAAAAAGAAAGATTACAAATGAAATTACTTTAAGTGCAAGTAAATCACCTTACTTGAAGAGATAAGCAACTTAGGCCAGGTTTTGTTCTTTGTTATACCACCATAAATCTGGAATAAATCCATGGGCCATCAGAGCTCTCTCTTATTCATACCAGTGTAAGAAAAGCAAAAAACAGCCTAGCTAGGTTTTTGCCCATACTAGTGTAAACATAGATTTACACATCTGATGTGTATGTAAAGTGACTAAATTTCTTCTATCATTCTATATATGCATATAGTTCTCTCACATAAGTCAGGAAAACACATATATGCATTTGTTTTCTTTTCCTTTTTTACAGGAAGACTCTGGTAAGGACACGTCGTTGGCAAGAGACAGAAGCTGAACTCTAGCTATCATTGTCAATGTCCCAAACACTTTATGAAACTTTCCAGAAACATGGAGAATTTCAGTCTTGTTTGGAACTTTTCTACAAGCTGCCCTTTCAGGCAACATCAAAAAAAGAATTTATATTACCTGTAGTTAGGGCTTTAGCAATTCCTCACACTTATTAAGAAGAATAAATTGGTTTTTTAACAACTAGTCATAAGGTTTTCATAATTGCAGTGTTTCCTAGATACATTATGTCACAGATATACATCTAATTTTTTATTATATGCATTCAGTCTGTCTTTAAAAGCCAGAAGATGGAAAAATAACACCTCCTGCACAGAAAAGCTGTTACTCTGATTGTCAAGCATTAAGCTTCCCACAACCAATGCACCTGTAATAGGTATGAAAAAGATTAAGTGGAGAGTCTGATCCTGAGCACAATCACTCAGACCTCAACTGGTTATGTTTTCAAGAGCTTGAGCAAAGAGAGACAAAAACGGTTTTTCACCTGAACTTCTGCACATTTGAGATACCTTTATTTGAATCAAAACTTGCTATATGCCAGTTTGAGATGATTTTAGCTCAATTTGAGGTTCTCCTTGAGAGGCCAAATCAATGCATGTATCATCTGAAAAGTCTGAAGGGAATATATAGTGGGCTCCTCCTGTTCTGCAGAAGGACCACGGAGCAGAAGTTAACCCAACATGCCTCCAGCACACCGATATTGCAGATATGAGATGTTCTGAGGAGGCGAAAGTTTCACTAGTATCCTGTTCCTTGCTTCACACCAATCTTGGCAGATTCTTTAATTCCCTATGGCAAGTCTGACCAACTTGAAACTATGCCATCCTAACAGCTTGGTACAAGTATGAGGACATGAGACAATGTACAGTATGTGTATGAAACGTGGCAATCCCCAGATAAGCTATGAAATGATTCTCTGCCTGGAGCTTCCATAATTCTTACAGACAGGATAAGTGCTCAGGAATTGCAGTAAATTAAAAAATCAGGAATTGCAGTAAAATAAAAAAAAAAAAAAAAAAAGGACAGTGAAGCAAAGAAAATTAACTTCCACAGTTGCTGGAGGCTTGACTCTGACCTTTGTATGTGTGTGTGTTTGTGAGTGTGTGTGTGTGTGTCTTTGCAGAAAGACATTAGGGAAGAAACTAAAATGTGCTTTCTTAGCCCTTCCATATCTGACAGCAATTTTATCATTTTTGTGTGAAAAGCTGTTCCATACCCTTTGTAAGCTCGTGAATGAAGAACAGATGCATTTATTATAAGTGGGGTTTTCAATGACTAAGAAATAAATCACTTTTCTTCTGTAAAATCAGACTTCAAGTGTGTCCATACCAAGTGAGTTATTCTTTCAAAAGAAATTCATTAGTGCATGATCAATGGAAGAAAAGGAGACACGCATCTTTATAAGGGAAAAATTTTGCTCCACAAGTAGCTCCAGAAAGCCAGATTCTGGTACACTGTCATTGGGGCTCTTCATCACAGTCAAGTTACAAAAAAGAGCATCAGGCATGCCACAGCCAGCTAATCCTAGACTGCTGCAAGCAAAACTGTGAACACCAGGCTAGACAGAATCCTTCCTGCCGCTATGCAAGATACTACTGCTGAAATTCTCCGGCATTTTTCTTTGCCCTACCAGTAAATCACCAAGGTGCTTTTAGCAATAAATATGTCTAGACTCAGCCTCTAAAAACCACTGTTTTGCACTCCTGCAGTAAATTGCACTTAAAGATATGCAAACTAAAATATTTACTTTCAACATTATCCTTAAAAGGTATTTTTGTTTTATCTTTATTTGGCTTTGGTCATCTTTGTATGTTTTTCAATAAAAGTGGACCTAGGTGAAATGGAAGACTTCAAGAAATCTGAATCATATAATGAAAAGCAATTTACCGTTTTGCCTGGAGAGAGAGGTTTTCAATCAGTGTGTCCTTCCTGCAGTGACTTATGGATTAGAAGCACAGACGCTCTTCAAAGAAAAAAAAAGAAGGAAAAAAAAATGCAACTAAGTGAAGATGAATATAATACAGTGTAGGCTGAGAATAGCACATACAGACAAGAAAACAAATGAGTGGTTCTGCCAGGGAGATTCAACAGAAAATAAAAAGAGAATAGTCCTGGGCCAGACGCTCTGCAAGAGAACATGATAAAAGCTACAGCAGATGAGGTACATGACAGAGCAAGATGTAGATGTAAAAATTATGGAGAGGTGAGGTAGGAAAAGTAGAGGGGTAGCCAGTCACAGATAGGTCTACAAAGGACTAGGATACTGCATAACTGTCTATGTGTGCTTGATTCCATTGGTTGCTGTTGCAACTCATACCTAAAATGTCCATGGTGTGTATTTCTTGACATTTTAAAATTATTAAAAACAGGTGATGCTCCAGGAAAACCATGAATTTTTATAAAATATTTCATTAAAAAGATAGAAATAATAAAATAAAAAATATTTTTATTATATAAATTTTTTATATAAATCACGAAACTTGCTATAAAAATACATGATTGCTAATTGGGAAAGAGATGACCTAATGTTTGAGGCAGTTTGCACTGAGGCATCCACAGCCTGTAACCCAAAATCTCAGCATACAAAGGAGCTCTTCGTTCATTCAGCATTCGATTATTATAAATGTATAGATTGCCTGCAGCCTGAGCACATACAGAAATTTCTTCCTACTGTTAATGCCACACTAGAGACTTACTTTAGTTAAGCTAATGTAAAAAGGATGCCTACGTGGACAGTAAGAACTGCATCCTATGGGCCTGCTGTTATACTTTGAGTTCATACTATGTACAGTTGTGTTAGGCATAAAGACTTAAGAACATTCAAATGGGCAAGAGAAGACTTCGGTTTATAAAATCACTGCAGTCTTACGTCCTCACTCCTGGTAACTGTGAATAACACTGTTTAGAAGTTCAGTTAGTGTCAAGTAGTCATGTTCTTTTCAATATCCAGCCTTCATCTTGTGATGCTCAGGCACAAGTCACCTGCAATAATAGTGGCCTGCCCCCACCAGTTGAATAAAGCAGCTCACATTCTGCTGGGGTGTTCCAGAAATTACTTGCTGCTGTGCAAGTAAGGGGGCTGGAAGCCAGACAGAGCAAACAGAGCTCGAAGTGAGAGCTCGTAAATACATGTGAAGACAGTTCCTGCAGCCTCTCATAGCAAAAGCAGTCCTGTTTGCTGAGGAATGTTCTTGACCTACCTCTCAAACACACAACAATAGGAATATATTGGCATGAGGCCATAGAAATACTGGTCCAGCTCAAAACTTTTCAGAAGAAAGTCTGGAGTAGTCATGGGGCAGAAAGAAATTCATAACATGAAGATAAGAAAAATCAATACCAACCTTGAAGAATATTTCTATCACCCTCTGGACCTCAGACCTGTGAATAATCTGTGTGGAGTGTGCACATTAATCACGGGTACAGTGAGAATTACTATTGCCAGACAGTTATTGTTACACAGGACCCATCTTGAACCGGAGAGGACCAAAACTAGGCACTTGAAACATAGCACAATACAATACAGTACAATACAATATAATAATTAATATCTTTCAGCAAAACACCTTTCTGAGCTCCCTTAAAGCTACTACTCATGACACACAAATTCTTGTTGGACTGAGTTATTTTGGATGACCCTGACTACCCTCTATTACCAAGGGGTTTAGAAGGCTTAGCCTGATGATCATTGATCTGAAAGACATTATTCAGACCCATTCTTTCCAGGTGCAGGCCTGCAGAAAAAGACACTTTTAGTAGCCTTAAAGCAAGACAATACTGCTTACCAAATCTGCTGGGGCTGGTGTGTTTAACAGCACTCACTTTAGAAGGATGTGCTGATCTACATACGATTTGTGAGGGACATGATTTTTGACAGCTATGATTATTAGCGTCCCTGAATGCTTTGAGAACACAGGTCAGGGTAACAGGCTGATATTCTTGAATACAGTGTTTTAAAAACATGACTGCAGTTGCTGCTGAGCCATGCACATGAAGGAAGCAGTCTAGATGAAATTAAGGAAAAGAAACCTCAACCTTTGGTGTAAAAACTCTTTATGTACACGCTGCAGAGAAAAAGGCATCACTTCAAATTAACTTTATTTTCAACAATTTTTCCCAGTCCTACCACAGAACATAGGCTGACTTCTTGAGTACAGATCCATCACACAACAGTTAGCAAATCTATTTCCCATGTGCTTGCTTTTCCTCTTCTGAGTTTGAGTACCAAAACCGTGTAAAACTGTTTTGAAAACCTTTGGAAAGGTGAGGTGAGAGGGAGGGTATTCACAAAGATACACTTTAGCCTCTTCAAACTTGTCTCCCCATTTCCTCGTCTCTCTGATTCTCATTCCATGAGAATCAGATTCCTCAAGGGGCGATTCAAAATCTTTATACAGGTATCTGGCTCCAAGCCATCTTTTAGGACTGAAAACAGGCTTGAACTATGTAAGGAACCTAGATAGTTTAGACTCAGTAGGTGATAATCAACCGTTACAATACACCCTTGATTGCATTAAGAAAGGTTATACATTTTGTGATTTATTTTTGTCCCTCCCCACTATTTTCCCCTCCTGTAGCAAAAGAGAGTCAGCCTAAATTTGCCTGATATATGAGCAGCAGATATCCACATATTACTCCATGGAGACTTATACCTTGGAGCTTATACCTTTTCACAGGATTTGGCTTTATTTCCATCTGAGAAAGCAACAGACATAAAAAGCAGCATATTCTTCCTATTTTCCTGCAAGACTATTCTGTTTCAGTCTTATTTTTCTCCAGCTCCCACAGAGTTAATAAACTACATGTAAAAAAACATTTATAGGATGATAATCTCTAACAGAAAACTCTTCCCCCCAGGTTTTCAAGGCCAGAGGCACTGTTATCTGTTCATCTAACTGTTTTTATAAAACTGGACACAGAATTTCAGCCAGCAGTTCCTGCATGCATTTGATGACTTCTGGTTGTGATAAAGCAATATGAGCTATCCAAGCCCACTGTAAAAATTTCAAGCGATAAAAAACTTAGACCATCCATATGTAAAATTTAATTTTCTGTCTTTATGGTATGGGTATTGAAACAAAAAGAAATGCCGTCAGTCACTTTATTTTTGCTATGTTTTCAAACATATAATCAACATTTCAGCACTTTTTCACCCTTTGAAAAGAACTCCTCAAACAACCTGTGGCTTCAGTAATCTGCAGCTGAAGATAACCTGCACAAAATCAGAGGCAGAAAGGAACTGCAGCTGAGGTCTACCAAAAAAGAGCAGTATTAAGCTCAGAGGTGAAGAGACTGAACAGACAACTAGGGAAGAAGAAATGGACTTGGGGGATGGGGTATCAGGGACATAGGGCTACTGTCTAGGAGTACTTCCACTGGGTATCATCCTGCTGAAAAGCCCCTGGGGGCTACTGGGGGCACTAGGCATGCTCTCCTTACAAATAGAGCAATTCATATAGCAGGTTACATTTGGAGGAGCATGGCTAGCAGATCACAGGAAGCTATAGTCCATCTACTCAGCACTGGTGAAATGCATCTGCAATAGTTTCTAGTGCCTAGTTTTGGTACCCCCAATTCAAGAGGGATGTGGAGAAAGTGGAGATGGTCCAGCAGAGCGTCTCCAAGACAGTCAGGGAGTCTAGGGCACATGACCTACCTTTATGGGAGAAGTTGACCTCCAGAGGTACTTTCCTATCAACCTTCCTGTCAACCTCACGCAAGTATAATCCATGCTGCTTCTGAATCATGAGAGGGTGAGAAAATTGTGGAGGTGTAGGACAAAGGGGGTGGTTTTATTTTTTTGACAGATAAGCCAGGGTTTATAAAAATGAGAGTGTGATAAATGTGGGACAGAGTCAAAAGATGCTTCAAAAGGCATTTGGGATTAAAGCTTTAACCCCTAGATGTTTCTAAAAAGGGTCAAAAGGAATTTCATAATGTCAAAAGTCAAACACATTCTATGAATAAGAATAATGCAAAGCTGTCAGCAAAAAGCTGGAAATCGTTCCAGGAAGAATCCAAGGACACATCAAGAAAGCTAAAGAGTGAGAGAAGTTCATTACAAAGAGGTACAAAAAATAACATAGCTGTGTTCTGTGAATATCAAAGTAAATGAAGAGTTGGAGTTTGAAATGGAAAGAAGTGGTAGTAGAAAGAGTGATTTCTTCACAATATTTCTCTTTGTATTTCTTCATAATGGAACCCTTGACCAAAATTCAAATAGGTAATGAAAATGTTCTCTTTATTCCACACAGGCTTGAAGTTTCTGCTGCTTTAGCCAAAATGTTAAATCAAACCCTTCTGGATGAAAGTAGGAGTAAGTGACTCTGGCCATTTATGTTATTGACAATTTTTCTAAAGACTAGTTTAAAAATCAAGATTGCAATTATAAATACATTTTTAGGCACCTATCTACCTCTGCTCTAAGCAAAGGAACAAGGGATGATGAGATACCACACCTGAACAAAATGCTATCATTTCCTCTACATTCCCCTGAGTTTTTAAATCTTTTTAGGAATTATAGAAGACAACTGTAATTCATAAAGGGAGATAGGTCATAATACAGAATGATTTGCTGCAGTAAGCATGATAAAATACTTCTAAATACATGTATAAAACACATGAGCCCTTGACAAGTCCCCAACGTCTGATACCTCAACTATTGCGGTTCCACACATATATAGTAAATACATTTTACAATATTTAAGGAGTTAAGAGAATCCATAGATACACATTTCCTGTTTCTCCATGAAGTCATTAACATTCAGAAAACACTTCCAGTTTTCCCAAATCAGAGAATTTTCATAGAACAGAAGGCTTGGGTTCTTGATAAAATCTAATACAATTTGGAAAATATTTTGCATTTTTTACTTTCTACTGAATAGGACTAGTAATAAGAGGGATTAGCAAGGAACTGAAGTATTTCTGTATGAAGGGAAATCAGAATTGTCATTATAATTTTGTAGTAGTACATCTCCAACAGATAATACTAGGGCTGTTGCCATTTATTTATGACTGCTGGAAAAATGATTCAAAGTATAGGAAACTCAATGGACATGAAATAAGATTCACACTAATCCATCTGTCAATAAAATGTTGGTTAGCTTTCTTTGGGCAAAGAGCATATCTTCCATATCAAACCTTTACAAGCCAGAAATGATATACAGTTTCACTGCCAGCCTCACCTGTCATACAATCCTCACTACATAAAAGAAATCTACTTTTTTTCTTGATGCAAGTACTTGATTTTTCCTCAATACTTTTTGCTCATGTCAGCACCCAAAAGCTTCTCAGGAGACTCCCAGAACCTCTACAGTCCATTTCTATTCTTTTTTAATCAAGTCTGACATATGCTAAGATTGCCAATGAGCAATTCAACTACATTTTTTTAATTGAAGTGAAATTTTAACTGGTTCTCCTATATGGAACAGAATTGAAACATCCAGTTAGTATGACTGGTTTTCATTCTTGTTTCCATCCCCCCCATCAAGATGTGAAGCCACTAGGTAATGACCTCACCAAAATAAAAAAAAAGGTGGTCAAATTTGTCTTCTAACTACATTACTGAATTTTATGCTAACCACATTTCCAGTGGCTTATTGAGTTATTCTGTCACAATGAGATCGACTTGATCTCTTTAAAAACAAGGAGAGCACTTTCACAGAAGAGGGGATCTATTCTATACTTATCTTTAGTTGGGAACACAGAGGTGCATATCCCGATTAGTAGACCCTGAACTGGCAAAGTAATAAGAGAAATACCGCCTTCAGTTGCAAACTCTTCCATGTCAGATACTGTGAATGACCTTTGAAAATGTTATCTTGCCATCTAATCTTGAGTCTATTGAAATAACTTCAATTTTTTGCTGCAGAATGAGAATGCAGCTCTTTTATGCATCCTAGACCTTTTCAGGATTTCTAGAAAGATTTGCAGAGATAATGTAATGGAACAAATACTATGCTAAACTGTTCTTTAAATCTACACAGCAGAAGAGACTGGTACCTGAATCCATTTTTTAAAACAGCAATTAAATGAGCTCAGGTAGTAATGGTGTTCGGATAGTATGACAATAAAGTCTGTTGCTGTGGACTCAGGTAAATATGAATAGATAAGTATTGTCATAATGCGGTTTAGTTTGCAGCTATTTTCTGTACTATCATGTCACAGCAAGATTATTTAAACACAAAATGGTTTAGTTCCAGCACGTATTTTCTCACCAAATTAAAATAAGTATTGGGAAATGGGTGAATATCTCATCCACTTTCCTACAGCTCAAGTTGATTGCCAACTATTAACCTGATAATCACTTTTTCAGGAAATTTTATGTAAACTAGCATGCTTTTAAACTGTTTCTGTTTGAAGAAGGTGTAGCACTCCCTACCATTGAATGATAGGGAAAGTTTAGGAAACCAGCTATGAGTACCTGTTAATGTTGGGCAAGAATGACTGGCAGTTAAGTCACACTTAAATGACTGTCTGGAGGAGTTAATGGTCTAAGGCAATGTTCACTGCCCAGATGGTCATTAAGTATAAGAATCTACCTGACCTGGAGGTCATTACTGCTTATGCTAATTACTACAATGACGAATACTGCATGCAACACTCTACCACATCTCCCTAAAGCCATTTCTGCATCAAAACCTCCTTCACATCTCAGATCTATGGTGATATCTGGCAGTCAGGAACAGCACGTATAAACGCATTTATTTTATTGAAGATAAAACACCAAACGTTTAAACTGACCAGAACCACCTAGTTGGCAGGCTCAGCCTGTAATTTTGTCATGACCTTAAACATCCCTTTCTACATAGTCACTTACTATTAGCTATAGATCTCCCATACTTACATTGTTCAGGAAGTATTACATGTGCCTAAGCCTTTGTACTTGCCCAGCCTAAACATGGTTTTTCAACCAGATATAGATCTGCTAGGAGCTACATTAAATAGATTAAGGTGAAATGTCTCGGTGCTTACTTGAAATGAAGTATGTCAGGAATAACTTTAATTACTATTGTTTATCTGACAGTAGAAGCTGGGAATATCCACTGTACCTGCAACTCATACATCTGCAATAACTGCACCTCATAAGAGGTCTCTGCTCTGAAAAGATTTGAGTCCTCATAAGTAACACAAGCAAAGGATGGCGAAAAAACAAAGTCAGCATTTAAATGCCTTTTAAAAATTTAACCTAAAGAGACATGCTCAATATTAAGTCTAAGGTGAGGGAGACCTGAAACCCATGTAACCTCCAGGGACTTACTCAGTAGCTCACACTGCTGTTGCAGTCTCAGTGGCGTTACACCATTCTAAAAACATTTTATGAAACACCACAGTCATGGTCAGGAGACTTTCTCACAGCTGGAACTCTTTCTAACTGGCCTTTATTTAATATGTTTGCATTGTATTTTGAATTGTTTATGGTATTACTCCTCAGACAAGCTGAAAGTTTATGATCTCCTCATAAGAGGAGATCATACTCCTCCTCTCCTCCTTAGTCACTTGTGGGGACCAGCTATTTGCTTATTACCACCAGCTGAAGTGAGAGAGTCTACTCCAGTAAGCAGCTGCTCCCCAGTGTACAGAAGGGTTGACAGCCTGGCACTAACTAGTAGACATCTGAGCCCTTTGCAATAACCTACTTCTGTTTTACAATGCAGTGCATTGCGGTACTACTACATAAAACAAAAATAAGGTCTGCTTTCCTTCAGATTAGTTAAAACCATTTGTATCTTTGGATTATGGCACACCAGAACTAAAAGAAGAGTGTAAAGATAACCATCATCAATACATTAATTTTGATAGTTTTCATTTATCTATTTTCAAGACTGTAGATGTCAATGCAAACAAGGTCTCTTTATTGGATATAATAGATCAAGTGGACAGTTCCTGCAAGAAAATTTATGGAAGAATGTAGAAACCTCTCTAAATGATCATTAATAAAAGGGTGAATATTCTTTTAATATATCCATATTTTTATAGTAGTCTTATGCACTGCTTGCTACATATACCTGTTGTATCCTAATGCAAAATTTGTAATGCGAGGTATCTCTGTTCTTGATGTGTTGTATTATAAATGATTATACTATCTCCAGTGCTGTTGGTAACAGTGTGAGCTGCTTTCCTGAGGTATTTACTATAGACATTCGAAAAATGCTACGTGACTTAAGGGCTTGACTTTTTTTATGGCCGCAGTGGCTTTTACAGGAATATGACAAAGCATTTTATTAGTGTACTTTTGAATGTTTAGTAATTCAACCACTGGCTGTACATCCCCAGCAAATTACTGAGGTTTTAAAAGACACAAAGGGGAACAGTATTTGATACAAAATCCTAAAAGGAATTCTCTCTCTGCATTTGTATTAATATCATCTAATATTTTTTGCAGGTAAGAGGGCCTAACTGGATCATTAATTATACCTTTTCTTCTGTTTCATGCAAACAAAAAAGCAACACCTTATCGTCAGTCCACGTTTTCATGCTTTGCCCAAAACCAAACAATAGCTTTAATCAGAAGCAGCTTCAGCTGTTTGAAAACCTCTAGACCTGTCATTCTTAGACAAGGTAGAAAGAGGAATGCAAGCAAGATTTTTATCTTGACCTTTCTGCTCTAAAATATGAATGTAAATGGCAATGTGCATTTAAATTTAAATGAATGAAAAACTAGGATCCACTTAACAAATATATGCTCCTGAATCTAAATACTTGACTACTCCTTAAATTATTTGTTTGTTGATATAAGAAACTCAGCTGTCAGATAAACAAAGTGTAGCTTCAGTATACAGAGTTTTTTTAAAAGGTAGAAAATGAAGGTATGCTAATATAAACCTCTAGCAGGTAAGTCCAAGTGTAAAAATAGAGACTTTCGGGCACAGAAAGAAGTAATTAGATAAAGTAAGGTGAAAATTAAATGACAGAACAAGTTATCTAAAACTGCACATTGGCTTTAGGGACTTTAAAGAATGTCATGTCTGGTAGTATCAGAAGTCATACAAAATGTCTGGAGGATGAGAATAAAAGTCAGGGTCAGACAAGGAAAGATTATTCCTATCAAATTATGTAGGAGCAGCAGGAGAACCCAAGCCTGGCTAGAAACCAAAGGGTGAGGTGGAACAGGGATTACATGTGTTTACCTGACACTTCTTAAGTCTCTGTGCTAGATGCCTGGGTGAGAGGCATTACATCGAAGGGAAAAAAAAAAGACTGTCTAGAAAGGAATTCCTGAAAGAGACTGTAGCAAAAAATCTTAAGGTCTTCTTGGATGAGGCTAAAGAACAAGCAAGGAGTGTGTTTCAGAGCTTTGTCACATAGGTCTGTCTCAAACACAGCAACACAATTGAGACAAATCCAACAAGAAGTCCATTTTTTTTGCTCCACAAAGGTATTTGAAATGTCACACACACTGGAGACCTACTTGGCTTGTAATAGAAAAACTTCATCTGCTATAACCTTTCAGAATACTAACTTTTTTTCAGCTAGAAAAATAGTCTAGGTGAGTTGTCCTTTATATTCATGCTTGTCTTATTTTGGAGTTATATGAGTACAAGACAACCTTTAAGAATTGCATATTAAGAGGTATATTGTTTTAAAGTCACTTACATCTTATTCACATTCAAGGAGCTTTAGACTTTGTCACCATAAATATTTCATCTTACTTTTAAATGAAAAATATTTTTAAATAATATAAGCTAAGTATAGGGGTCTATAATTTTGTCATCCACATTTAATTACAAATTGTAGGGGTTAAGCAAAGTGAATTGCATTATGTTAAAAGGATTTCACAGGCAAATGTTTCACAGTTATGGCAAGTAGTATCTTTTTCTTCATTGTTTGTAATATGTTTCCATGTTATGCTTTTATTTAGGAAAGAGTATTATGTATGCCTGGGCAGGATGGTAGTGGCTGCTGGACCGTGGGTCTGCGAAAATGCTCTGAAGAGACAGGGGGACTGAGCCTTACTTGTGAGCATCTGAGCAAGAACAGCAAGAACATCTTCTGTAATTCAGGAAAAGTGTGAAATCTCAGCAAACAAGGGGCTTGCAAAAGGAGTCAAAGCCAGCAGACTGGTGAGAAAGGCAAAGAGCAGACACACAAACAAAGCTCAGAGGGGACTGTCATTCTGAAAGTCATTGAAAAGCTGTTGGCCACAGAGAACACCCAAAGAAAAAGATCCATCCCTGTCTTCTTGTGGGAACCCCACCCCCTTGTGGGCAGGGGTCTTCTTTCTGAGCCCCTTTATTTCTGTTCTTTCTAACTCCACATTTTCTCTAGTGTACGTATTCTGATAAAACTTAGTTTCAGAGATTCAAATCCTACTGGTGTTTTCAGAGGAAACACATTAAGAAATAAATCTCCCTCGATACAGTAGCTAGCTCAGGGTCCACACTCACAAGTGTGGGTTAAATCCTTTAGTTAAACTTGAAATTCCACAGGAATTATTTTCAAATATAAGTTACCTGAATAAGGAAGACATTTAATTTTTTAGGCACATTTCACATCCTTTCAGGAGAATGCTTAGAATTTGAAATAAAAACTTTTTTATCTCATCTATACATTCCTAAATTTATCATGTGAGATGAATCCACATGCTTCTGGTGTCTCAGTGGATCAGTTATCAAAGACACTTTATACTGGCAAAACCAGTATATATATAAATATTTGACATTGAAACAAATAATGAGTTTTTCATCAGCATGTCTGAGAGAGGAATAAATCATTATGGATAACTCTCATTCTCTCACGTAGCCTTCACTCTTCCACTAGACCTCTATTCTGGTCACGCACTTCCTTCCGGTTACTAGGATGCTACCTAATTCTTACCACAACTGCTCATGCCCTTCATTATATAAGTGCCTCCCTGTTTTTTCTACATTTCCTGCCTAACATACCCCATCTCTCAGCTCTTAATAAGGTTCTGGGTAAGGTCAGTGAGAGCAGAGCTCTTCTCTGGTAGGTCAGGAAGGTATGGCAGATGGTGCACTGATGTGTTAATTAACTGGTTGCTTTGCTTGTGATCTTCCTATTGCTCACCTCCTGCTGTTAAGAGCTGAGAAATAATGGAAGGGGTTAATGAGACAGAAACTTGTCCAGGTGGTCAAAGCTTCATTGCAGCTCCTGAACACTGAGTGCCATCTCAACCGTCAACAGCAAAAGGGATGAAAGTGACCACCATCATTGCATGCCACCTACACTACAAAACCCTGCAGACTGCTGCAGGATTCATGTTTCCTTGCAAATTTTGTAGAACAGAAGTAGGCTAATGCTGAAGGAGAAATATTGTCAAGCTAATATTCTCAAAAACACCAAAGGGGAGGAACAGGAGTAGTGCAACAGCTGAAAGGAGAGGGACAAAAAGAGAGTCTTCTATCAAGTAGTCAACCCCACTACTTTGCACCTTTTCCCAGGGTATGGAAAAGAACTGTCCCAGATTAATCGCTCGCACACCTAGCTCTTTCCTATCTACCACAGTTTCAACACATTTACTTTTACAGAGTTAGTAGTTATCCAGAGGTACCCTCAGCTTCCTCCCTTCCTGTCGTGGTTTAACCCCAGCCGGCAACTAAGCACCACACAGCTGCTTGCTCACTCCCCACCCTGGTGGGATGGGGGAGGGAATTGGAAGAGTAAAAGTGAGAAAACTCGTGGGTTGAGGTAAAGACAGTTTAACAGGTAAAGCAAAAGCC